>NW_010960187.1:7216443-7230511 GCF_000463585.1 Tarenaya hassleriana | reverse complement strand
GGGGGGGGGGGGGGGTGTTTGGAAACGCGTACCATGAGATTCCAGATCATCTTCTCCGGCTGAGTATTGAGGGTCTCATCCCAGGCGCGGACAGCGATCTCCTTGGCACCAAGCAGGTCCAAGACCTCGACCTCGAGAGACCAGAAGCACCAGCACCAGTATTTTCCGTACTTGCTTGGTCTCTCCGGATGGTCCAGCGCGCACACTTGCCACGTCTCACCACCGTCCATTGTCACCTCGACACGTGTCACCTTCTTCCCACCCCCTATGTTTAGAAAGACAAAAAATAAATCATTTTGTTTTTATTTCCATTTGGGGTAAATTAGTGGTAAAATGCACATAAGGAGACATATATTTTTGTATGGAATAAAAGAAATACCGGAATATGCGTAGCCCTTCAAGGTGTAGGGCCTTTGGCTGGTGAAAGCGTTGATGGGGAGAATCTCTTCATGACACGGCGTCGTAATGACCGAGTTTATGTTCAGCTCGTTGATGATATACTCTGGTTTGTACCACCAAGCTGCCATTCATAATAATTAAATCTTAGTTTACAACATATAATATATGCTAACGTCACCCATCAGATCAGGCATATCTCTAAAGCCTTTTTCCGATCGTTATCTCATATTGGGTTTTGTTCCCTTTTTCCGTCAGCGACAAAAACGCAAAACTGTACCTTCAGCGTCGGCGAGTTCGGCGTCGACGTGGGAGGGCAAAACCCGGTTGTCCTTGTAATGATAGTAATTGTCGGATTCCTGGGTTGTGACGATGATCCGTTTCAACCACTTCACCATCCTCCCTCCGATGAAACCCGGTATTATCACCCGAACCGGGTACCCATGATCCGGTGTCAGGAGCTGACCGTTCTGCATGTACGCCAATATGATGTCTCTCGAAGAATCCATGGCGAATTCCTTCTTGATGCTCGTCCCGTACTTGGATCCTCCACTTCCGGCGGCTCCGGGAAGATCCTCCGCTCCTTCGAAGCACACGTTCAAGCCTCCAGCCCTTTTTGCGGCGATCCCGCATCGGCGGAGGACGTCTGAGAGAGGGACACCCCGCCAGACAGAGGTCGAAACTCCGGCGGCTCCCCAGTTGAAGCCCTTTGACTTCTTCACCATGTTCTGTTCCTTGCGGCGGTTTCCGGCGCAAACTAGGGTTACAGGGAACTCACGAGAGGGGAACTCGGAGATGAGCTGGTCCATGGTGAGTTTCATGGGTCGTTTCACAAGACCCGTGATCTCAACAGTCCAATCGGACCATTGGGAGTTAGGAACCGAGCCGTGGTTGCGGACGTAGTGCAGCGGAACGGGGGTGATGAAGCCATGGTGCATGAGTCGGTTCAATGGAGCCTCCGAGTTGAAGGGGTGTTTTCCTGTGAGGCGGACCATCGAAGGGTTACGCTCGATCCAGTTGTCAGCCGTTGATTCGTCCCTATGATCCAAGATCGACGGCTCCAGTTCGCTGTTAGACTTCTGTATCATCTCCATGTAATATTCGGCGGCGTTCTTGTTGTGGGTCTCGTTCTCATCGTCACTCGAGACATCGTCGTCCGGTACGGCGGCCGGAACCGGTTTCAAGGCGGGTGAGAACCCGGTTCGGTTAAGAGAATCAGACCGGGGAGGAGCGGGCGGTTTGTATGAGCGAACGACGCCGTTAATGGAGGGTTCATGGCGAGGGAATTGGCGGTTATCGACGGAGGCCGCCATTAGAGCAGTTTGTGGAGGGTTATTACCGTAAATAAGAGAGGAAATGAGGGTTGCCTCTTAATCTCTCTCTTTGGGAGATGAGACCTGAGCGCGAAAAAGGAGCGGTGGAGGTGATGAAGTTATATAGCCGGTGCTGGGAAGCCTCGTGCCAAACTCCCACGTGTGGGGTCCATGGGCGATGGGACCGACTACAAAATTATATAATTAAATATAAAAACATGAATATGCACTTTTCAATAGGATAAAAGTTATTTCTTTGTTCACAGTATTTTGTAATCATAAGGAACATTTGAATCCAGGGATTACCATTTAAACATGGAATCTTTGTTTTTCTATTATTTGGAAACAAATTATTCTATATATTTTCCTTCCAAAGATGATCATTCAATATTGGAATATGGAATCTCTATTTTCTTTTATTTGAAAAATATATTGTTATTTTTGTATATTTTTTCTTTTGTTGATAGTTAATTACCTATACATTTTATATTTCTAGAAAACAAATTCCATATTGTTATATTGTCTAAAATTTCCAGTTTCCTAAATTCGATCAATTTGCTATCTGTGCAGATACATAGTCATTTCTGTCAAATTGTTATACTATTGTCGTACTTTTTTCAATTTGATGAAATTCAATTAATGATTTATATAACAATATATTTATTTTTTTAATTATGAATTAAAGTAATGAATGACTATAAAATAACCTAATTTCATAAAAAAAAATAGATTTTTCAATAATATATAAATAAATAATTATAATATCTATTTATAAAAATTTAGTTTACTTCAAAATTTCTCTAACATCATATTGTCCTTTTAGCAATCTATGTTATATTTGTCATTTATTATTTAAAATATCATATATATTTTTTACTTTTACCTCAAAATAGGAAATTAATATATAACGTTACCATTTATTTTTTTTTCTATATCCCTAGGTTATAAATTAATATTACAAACTTTTAGATTTTCATATAATATTCTAATAAATAAATAAATTATTTATAAAATAATATGGTGTCAAAAATTCAAAAAGTTATAAAGTATCTTTGTAAAATAAAAATATTTTAAAATTTAATAAAATTATATATTGTCATTTTTTTATTATTTTATGATTATAAAAAGATAATTGACGTGTCAAATATCACCTAATTGAAGTTTCACAGAATTTTTGTATATTTCTATAATTTTGAAATAAATAATTGTAAAATCTTTATTTTTTGACATCTTATTTTTAATTAAAAACCATTTGTAAAATAACATAATTATAGGATTTTCTTTTCAAATTAAATCTATAATACTATTTATATTATTTTGTTGTATTAAGATGTCAAAAATTGAACAATTTAGCTTTATAAAAATTTATATTCAAAGTTTTTGAGGTTTTCTTTCCATATGCTTTATTATGAGAAAAGGAAAGACGTTTTTTTTTTTTACAAAAACAAAAACTGTTTCTTTCCATACTTTTTTTAATGCGTTTATTTATATAAAAATTGTATTCGTATTCTATGGGTTCGAGAACAAGAAGACAACAGAGATGGAGCCAGGGCCTCCAGCCGTTACGGTGGGCCTTCAATGGTTTGAACCACACACACACACCCACACCTCTCTCTATGTACATCACGTCCCTATCCATCTCTATATATATATTAATAAAATATGTTTTTGTTATATATCGCTCTCCATTTTTTTTTTAAAAATTCGAAAAACGCCGAGTTTTTCATAAAATTTCATTATTTACGGTTATCATTAGACATCAAAAGGTACACAGCATGTATGATATATGTTCATGTGTATTTATTTTAATTTCTATCATTATTTCGACACTTCTTTATCTTTATATATATATATATATATATATATATATATGCTTAGGATATATTGCGATTGGATCTTGTTTTATGTATCATATCTGCGGTACAGTTTATTTAATTTATCACAGGGAAATGGAACCGTTCAATATTATTACAACTTATATTATATCATATATATCGACCTTTTTCTTGGTGTCGATTGGAATGCTTTCTCTTTGAAAACGTGTTCAAAAAAGTATTCACGTTGATTCATTTGTGTGTTTTGTTACAAATGAATGTATTTGACTTTGCTTTATTGTGGAAATGGAATTTCGATTCTAATTTGGGATCGACCTGGTATCAAAATTGAGACGCATTATATTTGTAAAAGTTCTACAAAAATATAATCATAAGTAAAGCCATTTGTTTAATAATAATAATAATAATAAATGGAACAATAGTATAAATTGTGTAAAAAATCTCTATTTACAAAGCACAAATAATATAGTCACGGCAATTCATCTTGAATTATTTTTAAAATTTATTAAATTCAAAAGTTAATTTTAGCTATTACCTTCAAATGGTCATATATACATCTGTACCAAATTACCAATATCAAATATTTTACGGTACATTATATATTATAACATTAATAATGGCCTACGTTATGTAAAAACATTGAGCTCTACGATTTATAAATTAATTTTCTTTAAGGAATCTAGATACACACTAATTAATGGGAAATAAAATAACAGCACGGATAACTCTGTTAACCAACAGTAACTCAGGACTATACCATTGCATTTCTTGGTCTGATAACCGGGTTCGTGGAAAAGTCATATTAATTAACTATACTGTCGTACCAACTTGTACAACAAAAAAACACTTATTTTGCTTAGATTTTGCTTCAATGTGTCTTACCATTTTCATAATTAACAATGATTACAAATTAATCATGTGGATAGTATTAATTTATATGTATATATATAGATTATGATTCAAGTTGGTACAACTTTGCGATATATTTTGCAAAATCCAATGACTAAGGCGCCGCAAGTAATGTAACTATCAACTTATATAAATTCTTTGGATTGCTATTGTTTTCACTAACGTCATACAGAGATCGTCGAAATCTTTCTCTAATTGCGACTTTTTGTCAATTTAAATTTCTTGAAATAAATCACGTAACGCAAAAAGCGACAATAATTCTTTTTATATCTTTATTATACGTATAATTAAGACATTGAGTAATCCTGAGATTATATATGTTTCCCATTAGGGTACGTTTGACATGCTAAATTTCGGGTCATTATTTTTTTTTTTGTTGAATTACATAACTATATTAGAGTTTAGGGATTCAAAGTTTCACTATTAAAATGTGTAACTAATGTCAATAAATAGTTATCCACATGTCTCTGGTCGAGTGGTGTCTTTAGGGTTGGAAGTGAGACTGTGTCTCCTCCAGATCAGGGATTCGATTCTAAGCATGCGGGGAGGGAGAAGCGTAGCGAAGGCTGCGTGTTCAAAGACTATTTCTGGATCTGGGGAGATGTAGGTTGGGTCGAAGGCCCAGATGAACTTTCCGGTTGATAAAAAAAAATGTCAATAAACAGTAACCGAAATAGAAACACGTAGCAATATTTACATGTAATGCGAGTAAGAAATAGCAGTAATCAATTAGAGTGTTGATGTCATATATGTATATATATATATATATATATATTATTGATGACGATAAAAGAATGTGATAATATAACGGCTGAATGAAAAGTAGAACAATAGGTAATGATGATAAACAAAACAACAATAATACAAAAAAAAAATATTTTCCAAAAAACGAGTATGTGTTTTCTGCTTTATGTTAATCCCGCTAAATGAACCAAATTAATAATATTAATTCAGAAAACAGTTTCTGAAAAACATGTAAATTATGATTTTGAAATGGTTAGTTTTCTAAAAACAATAAAAAGAAATCGAAAGGAAGAAAACATAGAGAGGAGCTAAATGCGTGTAGATAGGGCAGACAATGTTCGCAATCCAGATGAACTTTCCGGTTGATAAAAAAAATGTCAATAAACAGTAACCGAAATAGAAACACGTAGCAATATTTACATGTAATGCGAGTAAGAAATAGCAGTAATCAATTAGAGTGTTGATGTCATATATATATATATATATATATATATATATATATATATTATTGATGACGATAAAAGAATGTGATAATATAACGGCTGAATGAAAAGTAGAACAATAGGTAATGATGATAAACAAAACAACAATAATACAAAAAAAAAAAAATATTTTCCAAAAAACGAGTATGTGTTTTCTGCTTTATGTTAATCCCGCTAAATGAACCAAATTAATAATATTAATTCAGAAAACAGTTTCTGAAAAACATGTAAATTATGATTTTGAAATGGTTAGTTTTCTAAAAATAATAAAAAGAAATCGAAAGGAAGAAAACATAGAGAGGAGCTAAATGCGTGTAGATAGGGCAGACAATGTTCGCAATCGCGAAAGGTCACAATATCGTACGGGCTATTCAATAGTACATACAAGTCGTCGACATTGTATATATCGAGCGAAACATTTAGAGATAACATAATATATGATATAGAAACTATATAATATATGACGGAAATGAAATAATGCATATATGAGAGAGGCCATGCAACGTGACAGCCTACCGAGGAAGGGAACTTACGTTGAGGAAGTGCAAGAAGACACGTACACTGTCGTGCCATAATTATAATGCATACAAACCATTGTCCAAATGATGCCCTTTGGTACTATATAGAGCTGCATGTACAAGAATTGCGATTATGAAATTTATAAATATCTCGCAATTAATAGGATTAGACGTTGACGATCGTTTTAAATGTCTAAAAATTTTATTTTAAAAAATTGGAATGAAATACATTGAAAAAATGGAGAGTATTTCGGGATCGAATACATCTCTCGATATATATCAGAAAGTATTATTTCTTTAAAACTATTTTATAAACAAATTACTACTTGGATAGAGTTAGTGCTCGACCATTACTAAATTAAGGGAAAATAAAAAGCTACGAGTAAAACTAAAAATTAATTAATAAAATGTCCACGCTTGTGGCATTATACAAGTAAAAAAAAGCAAATGAATCTGATTAAAATGAATTAATTAGTAATATTTTATTGAAAAGAACGTAGGGCGATGAATTAGTTTATGCGGGAATAAATAAAGTAACCAAGGTATTTTAGATCCAATGCATGTGGCGACAAAAGTATAACACATGATTATATGTCCATTAAGCATAATTTAATGTTGTGTTAATGGTATGAGATAAAATAATCGCAAGATTCTCCGAATTAAATTGCAATAAGGAAAATGTATTCAAGTGTGGGAAAACGAGAAAATAAATAAATAAATCGACAACTAATTGAGGGTGAAAGTTAAACAAAAAAAAATTAAAAGTCAAAATAATCAAAATGGGGCAAAATTGGTGAGAAGTGGCGCATGGAGTCTCCAATGGTCAATGAACAACGCAAACAAACATGGGGCTCTGCAACTTGAAATTTACCTCACGCCTTTCATGATTTTTTTATATAAAAATTTTCCATTTATTCAAATTTCATATTTATTAGTTATTACACATAATTATGCGCGTATATATATATATATGTATATATTCACGTGTCTTAAACAGATAACAATGTGAAAGAGGTCGGAGCTTGGAATTTGCGATTTATTTCAGTCACTCATCATTTTGTCAATTGAAAATTGTCAATACCAAAGCTATTCACAAATTATCATGCAGAAATGATATTTTTGCAAATTGCAACATGTTTAGCAACCATGTGTTTCGGTATAAAAACAACATAAGCATATGTAAATCTATCTGTAAAAATTTATATATATTTTTATAAATACAAAATAGTCCGTCGACCGTAAAATTCCACGTGTTTTCCCAACATGTAAGGGTAACAGACAGTTAATAAAATATTCCATTAAAAGGATAAGACCGTGATTAATATACAAAAAAAGTCGATTTCCATATAAAAAAAATGAGATTTTGATGAATCATCTGTTTGAATTATTTTCTCCCTATCAATGCGGAGATTTTTGTGATATGGGTTATGGAAATATTTAAATTATTGGTAAAAATATTATACAAAAAAGAAAAGAATCTCTTTTTTTTTTTTGTTGGAAGAGTTTCAAAGGGTCAAGAAAAACAAAAGAGGAGAGGTTGGTTGAATTGAGGGTGGCTAATAACAAAGAGAAGGGGTGCACAAATTTAGGGTTTGGAGACAATGTGACCTTTTGTTATTCCTTTGAGCCATTTTCTAATTTCTTTTGTCTTTTTTATTATTATTATTATAGAAAATTCCAAAATATTACAAGGGAACATATAATAGGAAAACAATTCAAAAAAAAGAAAAGAAAAACTATATGCTAATGGGTGAGACTGCAATTAAACAAAAGGTCCACAGATTAAGGAGGACCTTTGATTAACAAGATCATGCCGAAGTCTGAATATTATTTAAATCAGAAGCCAAAATATATTTGAATTAGAATAGCGATCTATCAAATTTGTTGGACTTTGTTTGCATATTCTTCATCAGTCATATTATTAATAGAATATTATGTGATATTTTTCCATTTACCTTGATTTATTTCTAAAGTAACTATTGATATACATACATATATATATATATATATAATAAACAATGGGATGGCAAAAACCACATAAATAGACCACGAGTATACCCCTCTTATTGAGTTGTGATTGTTGTTAGCTTGGCCACGGAAGGGTCATTTTTGCATAGGAAAAAAATATATATTAATATTCTAAATTTATTTCTCCATTTATTTATTTTTTAAATTTTCTCTTACAAATAAGATAAGAAAAAAAAAAAGGAAAGAAAATCCGAAACTCGCTTCAACGGATCATGTGGCATACAGGGATTCGGGGAAGTCATTAGGCCTCAGCCAATGAAAACAAATACTCTTTTGGATGGCTGCTTGCATGTAAATTCGATAGGCAGAATAATACAGTCCACAATAAAGATATGATCAACACCACGCCCACAAGATGTATAACATCCATACCTTGTTTTATTCAAATTATCTGAATATCTCATCTTTTCACACTCCAAAAATTCAAAATTTTTAAATATTTGGTCCATATCTCGTGAATAATTTGCTACAAACTTATTTGAATCGATCGCACGTGGATTGGGTTTAACGAAAGAAGAAGGATGCTTAGAAATCTTGAAATAAGTTAACTTTTGTTATTTTATGTGGGCATATATATATATATACATAATTTGGAATTATTGAGATATATATATATATATATATATATGTATATTAAAGAGGAAGATAACACAAATCCATGTGTGAGCAGGCAGATTTACAAATCCAACAGCAATATGTCTCTCTCAAATCCAATGGGTCAAAAGGCAGATGTTGAAAATCAAAGAAAAAAAATATTATAAACATTTTGTAATAATAAACTAATACCAACTAAAAAAGTGAAATTTTTCAAAAAAGAAAAGAAAAGGCAGTGTCACAATGATAGTGGACAAGAGATTCCTGGAACCATCGTATGCCCATGCGCGCGCGTGTATGTGTATATATATATATGAATGTAACCGGTCCAGATAAAAGCTATAGATGTAACCTTTGATACTTAGGGATATGTAATTTTGTTTTATAAAAAAAAGAGTTTAATAAGATATTTGAGCAGTCGGTCCAAGTGGAGAATGCAATGAAAGTTGTAGTGGCAAATGACCGACATGTCTTTGTGGACTATTAGTTAAAACTAATAATCTAAATGCGCATTGTATTTCACATTACCTTAATGTTACGATTTTAGATAACATTTTTTTCCCCCATTTCAGCCGCTTTGCAACTACAATTTGTTAAACCAAAAAATAAATGTCCATATAAATTTGGACACCCACAAATTCAGACAAGAAATAAAACCCACAATACAATATCCTCACTGTACAGTTTTTTAAAAATGTCTACAGTGATTCAAAATGTTTATTGAATTCAAATAAAATCACCCGTAGAAAGTGATTATTTCGGATGATTTCAATTCGGTTCTTTTTTTTTCTGTATTTTTTTTTATTGCTGTTTAAAATTTTATATTTCGATTTTCCTATATATATATATATATAACTCATTTTATATAAAAATTCTTATTATTTTAAAATTTGATTAATTTAATTTAAATTTTTTTCAGATATGAATATATGTTGTTCAATTTGGATACCGCAAGGCGACAACACCTAACGGAAATGGCATACATAAGGGCTCGAATCAGATGAACTAATAAATTAAAGACAAAAAGAGCAAGAACAACAACGTTGGACATTTTATGGGCTCAAGCCCAAATAAACATAACATATTATGGGCTCAAGCCCAAATAGAATCACTAAATGGGCCTAAAATCTGTAAGGTCCAAAACAACGTACAAAAATACGGCCTAAATACTTTATCCTTTTTAATCAAATAAGATATTTCATCTGTTATACAAATAATTTATATCTGGGAAAGAAAAAACCCTAAGCTACCACTTTCGAGGAAACAAAAGACCAAACCAAATGATGATGCATATGAAATGTTTTTTTTTTCCAGTTCTTTGTTTATGTCATCAACAAATCCAATCTGCTGATTTTTTTTTGGTCCTTCAAACCCTAAACCACTTAAAAACACCCCCATCAAATCCACTTGCCTTCTTCAGTCTACGTCTGTGGCTTCCGAACCTTGCGGTTGCCGGCTTCTGGAGCATTCGCCTAAGTGCCCGGCTCGAGATGGCTGCAGTCGAACGCGACGGAGCCATCCGGCCCATGTCCCATGCTGTCAGCAGGCCGTTGCGCCGTCTGAGCGAACCCAAATCGAAGAACCCTTCATCCAATGAATCATCCGAGTCATGATCATCATCGTCATCCTCATCGTCATGATGGTGACCATAAACATCGTTGTAGGGCTCGATCACGTAATCTCCCAAGACCATGGCGCCGGGCGTGGATGTCATTATAGTGCTAATCACGTCACTTCTCTCCCTCTCGAACTCAAGCTTCTTCCATTTCTCCTCCAAAACGGGGTCTACAGCTCGAGGGCAAGCTCTCGGGTGAACGTTCTTGACATGCTTCCGGAGCTTTCTGTAGCTACCGACGAAAGTGCAGTTATCCTGCATGCATGCCCTTTTCTTGGAATTCAGATATTTCCGAGCATCTTCCACTACGGTCCAACCTTTGACCTGACCACGACAAAGCGGGCACAACAGCTGTGGCTCAGTTTCGGTCTTGTCCTCTTTGGTGTATGCCTTCTTGTACTGCTCCAGACAGTTTGAGAAGCGGCTGCTGGTCGCACACATGTACGGTCGGCATCCTTTGTGGTAAGACAAACAGAGGAGCAAGACTGCGTTGTGGGGAATTTCCAGGCAGACTGGGCATGTCACCCCCTTCCATTCTCTTCCTTTTAAAGCTTTCCTGTATTTCCTAGCTCGGTTTCCTTTTCTAACACCACCCTTCTTGATTTGGTATGGATTCACCTGGTTGTGCTGAGATCCAGAATGGCATCCTTCTGTGCTAACTTTTGCCATCTGCCGGTTGAATCTATAGCATCAAAGACAACCATAATAAGTCGAACCGGTTTTGGCACACATCTTTCAAACAAATAAGTACTACTATGTAGGCATTCAGAAAACTTCAACCTTATATGAAAGCGGCTAAAAACCAGAACACACATACAAAAGTTGCAGACTTTAGGTCTTGACATGTTTGTTTCTTGCATTAGTAAAATCGTAGGGTCGGGTGTATACACAGAAACAGCAGAATAAAAACACAACAGCTATCTAAACCGGGTTTCCCGTTTTTCAGCCTCAGGAATCAATTCTCATCTCACAATCTGAACTAAACATTATCTAAATGAAATGATGCTCCTGGAACTATATTTGGGAAGCTTTTAGTATGCCAGTGCTGTTAATGATATTACAACTAGAAGCAGAATCTAATCGGTATGACAAGTCTACCATGATTCAAAACAGACCCAGAAAATTTCTCATCCGAAAATTGCCAAAGAGACCGTTTTCATGCACATATGAGATACACTCAAAACATATATAATAAACCCCAGAAGAGGAACAAGGTTGAGAATGATTCTCATGTTAGTGAAGCATCCTTACCTTGCCCTAAACACCAACCTACCCAAACCCAACCCATCATATGGGATTTGCCAGCAGCTTTATCGGCGGGAAACTGCAACATGTTTCGAAGTTCACGCCGACAACGATGGCTCAAAAAACTACAGGATTTGCCTGCGCAGGAACTTCCAACAGAATAATCTTGGATCATACAGTCGTAACCATGGAAATTCCAAAACATATGAAAAGCAAAGACGAATTTTCTGATGAGAAAAGATCTGTGAAAAAACGAGGAATTTGAAAATTGAAGAGCATCGTAAATTACAAAGCACATACGAGGTCGATTATGAGAGCGACAAACCAAGGACAACAGCCGTACAAAGCGATCCGAGTTCTCTATCTCAGCTAAATTTCCGAAACCCACAAGATTTTGAAAAGAATAAACTGCTCAATTGAAGTGGGATGATAATTTAATTCTTCAATATTATCATCTATGAAGTATTCGATTGGAAAATTAATCGGAAAACAAGGAGGCCCAATACAAAAAGTTCAAATATTTAGGAATTTCAAGCAACCAAAATCCCAGTCACATGAATCAATCGATAGAAGACGAACACGTGAAACGCTCCAAGAAACCCCAGAAGAGGGAAAGACTCTAACCGCGCAAATGATAGACATGATGCGAGAGTCAAATTGTTCACATAGAAGGATACCTGGAGAATCGGAACAAACAGAGAAGGTGAGGGTGTTTTGTTACAAGGTTAAGTAAAACGCCGGTGAGGATAACGGAAGAGGAGACGCCCTATACGACGGTTCCAGCGGAGGCGACGATATACGAAGCCCGACTCTGCCGATTCTCCGTTTTATAAGCCTCAAAACGCTTTCCCACGCCCATTCGACGTCGTTTGGTAGTCTCCAGCCCATTTGTTTCCCTCTAGGCCCAATGTAGGCCCAATAATTGCCTTTGTAGCTAAACCCTCTTTTTTTCTCAATAGTTTTTTTTTTTTGGTAAAGGTGTCTCAATACAGTTATTTTTCCAATTTCATAATAATTGTAAATCAAGAGATTTTATATATCTATATGAATAAACAAATTATCTATTTTTTTTTCCAAGAATGGTTCAATTTTCATAGATAAATCTGATGGAAAATAAAATAATCACCCTAAATTTTAGAACTTTGTAGGGAATTATGGCAATCTTCGTGGATGGTACTGGTAAGAAAAAGTTATTTTTTATACCAAAAAAAAAGAAAAAGAAAACAGTTATTTTTATGACAACACTCAAGACTTTTCTAGATTTAGATAGGATTGTTTTTTGTTCTTGTTGTATTTGTTTTCCACAGGAAAATATGCTTGTTATTTCAGGGAATACATTGTAATAAATCTAAATTATTCGCATGTTTGGACTCAATATTCCGAATGACGACTGGGGAAAAAGATGAAAAGATGATAGAAAAGAGTAACAAATTTAAAAAAAAATTAAAAATTTATTTGCATATGTTTGAAAAATAATGAGAAACATAAGTTTCATTCAAATTTAGGATTTTTTTTTAAAAAAAAATACGAACATTCTATATACTTCCTATGTGTGTAAGCATTGTTCATTCAAAACGTGTAAAATATGTTAATTTGTTTACATATCGTTTTTCATCAAACATAGCTTTGTCTGTTTATGTGTATAAATATAATATAGTACATACATTCAACAATGATTCAAGGATGATTACAAGATTACAAAGCATATACAAAAATTAAAAAAATAAAAATAAAACACACCCAGCTAACAATCTCACTCAATTTTTTTTTCCTCCTCCCTCCTCTTTAACAGAGGAAAAATAATCACTAAGAAAGAAAATGGACTCTTCTCTCTGCCCCCCATATTAAAGTTCCAACCTTTGGCTAACAACGCAAAACACAACATTGCAAAAAACATGTGTACAACAACACAAATAAATCTAAGAACAGAACTAGTTTCCGCTCTTGTCTTATGGCTTCGAACCTGAATGCAGTTTAGAACTGTGCCAAACGTTTTGGATTCGAATCGGTCCTAATCCCAAACCCGATTATAAAAAACGGGTCTTCCCCTGTCTCGCAGATACCTGAAAAATATCAGTTCTGAAGATTGGAGAAATTGCATCATCAGATGTATAAGAAAATAAAAAACTCGGATGAAAACACTTCGTTATGTTTTGAATAAACCAAAGGGCTGTTTACCTGAAGAAGTGGAAAGCCGAAATCCTGGACATAAGGAATTAGACTCGACCACGAAGATGTGGAGAGGCAGAGCCAGAGCCAGAGCCAGAGGAGGCTGGTTGTAACGGCCTTCTGACAAATGGGTGGTTTAGGAGCTCAGTGGCAGTTGGCCGCTCCTCGGGCTTCACTTTCAGACACCGGAAGATAAATTCCCGAGCCTCTGGCGAAAGAG
>NW_010960187.1:7202297-7216276 GCF_000463585.1 Tarenaya hassleriana | reverse complement strand
GAGTGTCAGGCACTGATGGAAGAACGCCTTTTCCGATCCTAAACAGAGCTGAAACCTGCGATTTTTGCAAGGAGTAGCAAAAGGAGACGGGGTCATGAAGTTCATTTCAGCTTGGGGATATCTCATATAAAGGTAATTAACTTTGTCAAAAAAAAAATGTTAGGATAAAAACTGAAACTTTGGAACTCCTAGAAACAAATATGAAGTTTTCCGTGAGTGTCATAAAAAACGAACTATCTAGATCTTTTCGATAAATATTGAATTAAGTTTTCAATCCGGAATTTGATAAGATTTAGATAGTTCATTTTTAATATGGCACTCACTAAAACTTCATATTTGTTTATGAGAGTTTCGAAATTCCGAATTTATCTTTGCAAAGTTAGGTATTTTATATGAGATTTGTCCCTAAAAATTAAAACTTTTTCTATCACCTGTTTGAATGAACTATAACAAAAGCAAGAAACCAATTTCAAGATCAGATTTCTTTATTCGCTTCTACATTTTTTTACCTCATTCTAGAGCTTAAATTTACATTCTACAGATATTCAAAGCTTTCATCAAATCTAATAATTTCTTTTCTCTATTTCTTTTCATTGGCCAGAGAAATCTGTGCCCACATCCTTCACTTTCATCTGTTTGAAAAAAGCATATTGAAAACGTGATCATTTTGTATGCGAGCTGCGAATGCAACAGCAACCACAAACACAAACTGATGGATCCTTCTTGACGTAAATGCAAATATGCAAGCAGACCTCAACACGTTCACCAGTCAACGCCATGGAATGAAAAGCAGAATCTTAAGACACTGATACAAAAATATTGGGAACTTACTTGTTCGAGATCAGAGTACGGGATTTGACCCGTCAGCATCTCCAACACGGTGCAGCCAAGGCTCCATATGTCGGCAGAACACCCATAGCCATCGTTCGTCTTCCTATTTATCACCTGAAATTATAAGTTCTATAATTCAGGAACCGATATATAAGTGAACACAGTCCTCATCATCCGTCAGCTGATCCACTCATTAGCATGTTTCCAAACAAATTCATCAGTACAGGGAACGCCTTTGTCATTATAACAAATTAGCTGAGGTTCCCATTCTAAGGTAAATGCAATTCCTTTCCATATCGATTAAGATAAGAACACTACTGCAACAAAGTTTACAACACAGGGTTTAATTGTTTTATAAGAGAGGAACCTACCAAGAAAAAAGAAAATCTTTCAGAGTGCATGCGCGATGTATGACCAAAACAGAAAAAAAAAATTGTCTTCTACCAATAAGATTACGCATACATTTCGGCTGATGTGTTATATTTTCATCAAATGAGCTCATTTGGAGATGGGAAGAACGAGTATGACCATCCACAGAAATGATAGAAGATGAAGGCATACCTCTGGAGCCATCCAGAATGGAGTTCCCTTGCAGGACTTAATATCATTCAATTTCGTCACCTAAGCAACAAAATGAACAGTTAAGATGTGTTATATCTGCAAGTCTAGTAGAACCTACTCTGTTGTTATTCAAAACGAGAAACTGTTAAGATGGGAAATTGAAAAAGAACCTTTGCCAATCCAAAATCTGCAAGTTTTACCGACCCATCTGTATCCACTAGTATATTTGCACATTTAATGTCCCTTCATTGCATGAAACAAGGAAATTAGCTTATGAAAGGGTGATTTGAAGAAATGCGGGAACAAATGAGAAAAAGATTTTGTCTGCTATTCTCACCGGTGGATAAAGTTTCGATCATGGAGAAACTTCAAACCACAAAGAATTTGCCTAGTGTATGCAGATACCTGGGAGTCCCCAAGCTGATAAGTCCTGTATAGGTTTAGAAGGGACCCTTTTACAAGCTCCAGAAAAATGTACAGATTTGATCCATCCTGCAAACAGCAATATGTAGCATATTGTCAGAGTCAACAGTGGAGGACACAGAAAGTAGCTATCCAGAAAGAAAGAAAAAACAGAAAAGGGAAGGAAAAGGGGATCGTACCCTGCATGTACCACGATACCGCACAATGTTTGGATGGTTAAGCTGACTCAGAATTGCGATCTCCTGGAGAAAAGGAAGAAGGGTGAAATAAGTAAGGGGAGCTTCCGAATAAAGATGCTACATATTTACAGATAAAAAGCTTGACACTTCAAAGCCTGCGATTTATCTCACCCGTTCAAGTTGTTGTATGCATTCTTGAGCCTGACTTCCTTGATCAAGTAACGAGACTTCCTTGATGGCAATGAAATCTCCATCTCTGCACAAATCATAAGCATCAGCCGAAAGAATAGGAATCAGCCAAAGGCATGAAGGATTAACATGCAGTTAAAGTAATGTGTCCCATTTGTGCAGATAGTCTAAGGATTTCCTCTTTCTAGCAAAGAGAAGCATTTGCCTTTTAATCAAGCAACCTCTACCGATGTTCATCTTCATCAATGCCTTTAGCTCGTATATTTAACATCTCAGAATACACAGAGACACATTGTTCTTCCAGTGATCGCAAACCAAGTATCAAAGTTCAACGAGCACCAATGAAGCAACCTACACTTCGTGACTTACCCAGCAATTCCTTCATAGACGGTGCCAAACGACCCTTGTCCCAGACGCTGACCCTTTTGCCAATCCGTGATGATGGGCATGGATGGATAATTTGGTGAAGTATTAGACATTGTGCTCGGAGTGTCACAGTCGTTTGTAGTGAACAAGCGTGATTCGTCAACCGCGTCTCCAGACTGGAGAACAATAGCTTTGTCATGTCTATCTGCTTCTGTTTCTCTCTTCTCTGTTTCTTCAAACACTGCTTCATCTGCTTCATTTTCGTCATCGCTATGGTCAGAAGAAGATGAGGACACCGGACGCTGATTCACCTCGGGGAAACGTCCTGGTACGCTATTAGGTGCAAAGTCCCTCAAGATATCCCAAGAAGACCAACTCATATCGATAGGTGGCAGTTTCATCGCCGGAGGAGGCTTCAGCACCGGTGGTGGTCTTATGCCCTTGATCCCGCCGCTGGTAGCAGGGATAGAAGACCTTGTGGACTCGACCACGCCGGTCCGAGTTAGGCCTACATGACTCGAACCACCTTCAAGTCCCTCGTCACGAGAATCACCACGTCCAGAGGTACTACAATCACAAGGCTCGTTCAACTTACTCGACTCGGGACGCGCCGCCTCAGTATCTTCCCCATCCGCGGAACTACCAGCAACAGCACGACAAGAGCCTCCTTCACTCACCTCCTCCGCCGGAACTTGTTGACTATCGAGCCCCATAGATTTGATCCTCGGGAGAAGATCGGACGACGAGCGCTTCCTGCTCGCTTCCCACATCTCGAGAGGGATACCGAAATCATCGGGGCTCGAAATCCCAAGCGTCTGGCAAATCCGATCCATCTCGCCCTCTCCGCCGCCGATTCTGAAGCTGGTCGGAGGAGGAAGATCCAGAGAGCGTGTGAAGAGGGAAGAAGCTGGCGGAGACACGGAAAGATCCTCGGCGGAGGAACAAGACGACGCGGCGTCGTAGTCGACACGCTTCAACGCGTCCCGGCGCTCGAGCCGCCGCGTCGCGAGGCCATTACTCCGGCTCGGGTCCATCGGAGCCGAAGAATTATTCCTACGACCGAAAATTCGGTGAAGATTATGCATAGGAAGCTACATCCATGTGCAATTCCCCTGTTCCAATTCAAACTCAAAGCGAAAACAAACTCCTCGTCCTGAAGCAGAGAGCGAACAGTTCATCCAATTTCGGAAATTTTCCGACACTTTCCCGAGAAAATCGAGGAAGAAAGTGAAGAAGAAGAAGAGGGCTGACCAGAGAAATGGGAGAGTAAAAGCGGAAGCAAAAACCCTGAAGGGGAAAACGGAGGGAACGGTAAACGCAAAGGCGTTGAAAGCGAAGCAAAAACGCGGTGTTTTGTGGAATAATAATCCCGCATCCCCATGGACCTTTCTTCACTATTTGTTTATTATTTCTTTATTTATTTATAATACATTCTAATACCGGAGTTCTATCTTTAATTTTATATATTGATATACTGACTTTTATGATTTTATTGCCTAATTTTATGTAGTATATATTTTGGTATTATAAATTTTTTACAAAAAAATTACAAAAATAGAAATATAAAACAATTGATGAAATGTTTTTAATATTTTATTTTGATATCTATTTCTCATAATCATTTCGTATATTTATATTAATGCTATAATATATAGGAATAACTTCGTATAAAATTATAAAAAAAAGAGTTGATTATTAAATTTTAAAAAATAAATATTAAAACATTTATTATCAAATAGATTGAAAATATAGTTTTTATTTTAGAACAACGAGTATCTGATAGTTTTATATAATTAGTTACTAAATAATTCAAAAAACATTGAATATGTCGCATGTAAATTAAATTTAACGTTATACCGTTTTTAATGGTCTAAAACTCTTTTAAATATAATATCATATAGCATGTTAATGTCTTTACCAACTTAATCTCGCAGTATAAAAATGTAAATAATTTTTGTTTTTATTTTTATTTAGTTTATAATGTATAAGCACACAAATACAATCTATAAACAAAATGCTTATGTGGGTCCCACTAACTTTTGAGTTTTTGGGCCTTCGGTTATTGGGCCCATGCACGTTCAAGATTGGCGGCTGTCTTTGGGCGAACGCCCGAGGGGCGGTCATTTCTGCTTCCGCGTGTTTTCGTTTATTCGACTTAGTTCGGTTTTTTTTTAAAAAATTAACTATTCCAGTTTTATATTAAACTCGGTTTGTTTCTGAATCGATGTCGATTTTTACAGAAATAATCATTTAAAAATTAAAATTTTATTGACCTTTTCAGATTACTTCGATTTGTCTACCGTTTTGTTTTAAAAAAAAATTTAACAATTCAATTTTTATATCAATTCAGTGGTACATTATTCGATTTAGATTGATTCGGTTAATGGAATTGATCACTCTATAAACGTTTTTGTCGCTTCACAAAATTATTGTTTATATATAATATAATTATCTTGCAAGTTATAAACGTATATTTTAAATATAAGTTTGAAAAAATTGGTATAAATTTTGTGAAAAGGGTACTTCATCGGTTGATACCAATTAATCGTCCTTTAAATATGTCTACCACTATAATACCAACTATTTTCGTCGGTCGAACATTGAGCTCTGGTCAACCAAATATCAAATATATAATATTGTTTGAATCATATGAATAATTACCTAACATGTTATTGATTTTGGGAATAGTTATTATGTTTTCACTGTCTAGGGTCAATTACCTCCGCGAAGGGACACATATATTCCTCAGTTTTAAAAAAAAAATTGAAAAAAAAAACCATGGTCAATTAGAATCCCAATGCATACATAGTTTTAGTTTTTAGTTTGAGGCCAATATTGGTGGTTCTCGATCTAGGTACGAGGGTCGAAGCCTCCTCCTTCCCCTTCCCAAAAATTAGCGGATTTAGAATCGAAGTTTTTCCATCTAAAAAATTAGGCTTTTGGATCGGGATCAAATCGGATTTCAGACTCGATTTGGGCCGATCTAAAAATCCGATATTTTTAAAAAAATATTTACAAAAGAAAATATGCGGATTGATTCGGTATGGTCAGAATCGATCTAATCCCGAAATATATAGGATCGGATTTCAGATTTAGTTATATGGACCAGAAAAAAATCTGATCAACCCGAATCTGAACCTGAAACCTTTGGGATGAGTGCGGACTTGGACCAGCCTGATTACACTCCTACAATATTGTAGATTTTGGTTATAATTATTTTTTTAAGTTTAAATTGGCGTGCTAATGAATATTTTTATTAAAAAAAAACATTCTTTTGACATTTAATCATTGTCACTTACTATAGGTTTTACATAATATGATATTGCCCTAAACAGTAAATCATTAATTTAGGATCAATGTGAATACATAAAATCAAAATAAATATTTTTAAAATATTTAAAATGTTTTTTAATTTTAACTACATAAATATAAAAGCGTAGTTATAACTGTTCAAACATATAAAAATATTTAAATGTTAAAAATAATTAAATAAAAACTCGAAATATTCACTTCTTTTGAAATCAATTTATTTAGAAAAACAAATAAAAACAAAAGACAACTATTGATGCGAAGACTTTGTGTAACATATTCAACGCCGCCTGATAGGCTTGTACGGACTCTAGAGGTTTGTAGTCCATCAATTGCATGCATGATTAACCTATTTATGTATTTATGCAAATACAACTGAAATTGAAGGGAGTGAAATATCATAATTCACATAAAATAATAATAAAAAAAACTCATATATTTTTTCTACTTTCAATTTATTAAAAACACTGGATTATAAATAAATTTAAGTACCATTGAAATATAATTTACATTTGAAACTGTAGTGTATCCTCTCTTTTTTTCCAACCATGTCAAGAACCATCAGTTATTATATGAGTTGTAACATACTTATATTTATATCGTGCATTTTAAGATAACCACCGATTATATTTATTATATTATACAATCTAAAAATATAACAAAAATGAGTATAATTAGAGACTAGTGAGATAAAATCGAAAAATATATAATTTTTAAAAGGATAATAAAATCCAAAATTTTCTATATATCTAAATTAGTAGATTTTTTACTTTTACAAAATTAATTTCAATTCGATTTAAACGATATTGATTTATTTTAATTTTTTTTAATTAGATTTGAAATTGATAAATTAATAGATATATTAATGTGTATATAATTATACAAATATATTCGTGAAGTTAATTAGACATTTAAAAAAAACTTTAAATTTGTTTTAGTTGTTTCTTATAATTTTTGTATTCAGGTGTAAACAATACGATATAAGTCCATGGCCCATATAGGATAGTTGGGCCTATATGTACGCCCGGTAATCCAAATCTTCCCAAAAGATAATTAATTAGAAACCCAAAAACAAAAACGTAAAAATAAATTAAATAATATAATTTGGTCTGTTATAAAACTTCAGGGAAAAAAAACTCCCAGTAAAAACTACATTAAAATAAAAATAAAATAAAATAAAAGTTGATTTTTCTCGGAGAGGAAAAAAAGAGGATGTTTTTTTTTTTTCATACGTTTCATTTCTCCTCCAAGTATCCCAAAAAAATTTTTGTTCGCCTCCTTTCTTCTACCAGTCTCTCTTCCACCTTCTCTGCCCATCGCAAAAACCCTAATTTTCTCTTCGCACCTGTCTTCTGAAAGCCCTAATTTCCCCTCCCAATCCATCCCGCTTCCGTTGTTCTTCCCCCATCTCTCCGCGTCGCTGCTCGAAAACCCGTTTCCTCTTTTGCTATCTTTCTCCGTGGGGAAGAAGCCATTATTCGGATTGAGCGATTGCGTTCACGAAACTCCTGGGTCCTGCGTGTGAACGAGCAACCTCTCTCTCTGGGTTAGGGTTTTGCTCTGTTCTCTCCGTTTCGCCCGCCGTCGCTTGGTTTTTCCTCGTTCCTGTTTCCCCCTCGTGTTTTCCTGATGCTGTGTTGAACGAATTCTGCATCGTCTCGAACCCCATCGCCTGCTCTGATTAGGCATCGATAGTGGTAATCATATATAGAGGTACATGCGTAGGTGTTAGGGTTTCTGGTCGAGGCGATTGGTAATTTTGGGTGTGGCATTGGTATTTCATTGTTGAACGGGTTACAGGTGCAAAGTAGGTTGCAAAAAATATATCCCTTTTGTGATTCTCCGTTATATTATAGGTGGTGGATTCTCCTTTCATGCCTTCTCTCCTTTCTTCATTAGGTTGAGGGAATTGTAGTTTAGGTTTTGATCATCAGCTAATCCATCTGTGTGAGAGATGGCGGTCTAGAGGACATTTGCATCACTGCTTCTATCTCTTTTATTCTCCTCGGAGTGATTACATGAGATTCAGAATTCACACAGTTCGTTCTGATTCGTGCGGAAATCGCCGTTGAGTGGCTGATTGGTGAATTCCCATCATTGGCCTCGACTCCAGCAAGCGATTAGATGAAAGAAAGAGGGTAGGATAGGTTAGACAAGTTGTGCTCTTTGTGCCGAAAGAAGAACCTTTTGTGTTTTTGTTCTTCTGGGCGGTTGAAGGAAGGCCATAGAAGTGTTCTTCTTTCTTTTTTATCTGATGATGTACAGTCCTCCTAATGGCAAGAAGTGAACCCTCGTTAGCTCCAGAATGGTTGAGAACAGCAGGGAGTGCTTCTGGTGGTGGGAGCTCGAACCACCATGCCGTATCATCTTCCTCTCATTCAGGTATGCCCGAGTCTTCTTATGCTTATTTTATTCAATTTTAATCATGTAGTTTGGTTTCTCGGGTAGCATTGATGATAATTTTATGTTCTTTTTCTTGTTTAGATTCTGCATCTTTACCGCATAGTAGCAGGAATAGGAATTCTAGGAGCAAAGGTGATATCGATACAATCCGGTCCCCTTTCCTGGGTCGGTCTTCTTCCACCAATTCACGGAGGGGTTCTAGTATTGGGTCTGCAAAACATGCATATAGTAGTTTCAACTTCAGTAGGAGTCATCGAGATAAGGATCGTAGCAGGGAGAAGGATAGGTTAAGCTACATGGATCCGTGGGACAATGACACCCTCCCTCTTGGAAGCGTCTTAACTGGTAGGGAATCTAGGGATCAGGATCAGTTGAGACGATCACATTCAATGATCACAAGGAAACAGGGTGATTACCTGTCTCGAGGATTTGCAGTGGGTCTGAAAAATGGTGGCAACACTAATCTATACAATGGAAATGGTATACTTTCCGGACCTACTATTGGCAATAACCTTCAGAAAACGGGTTTTGATAAGGATTTTCCTTCGCTCGGAGCTGAAGATAGGCATGGGGGACAAGATGTTGTGAGAGTTTCATCTCCTGGTCTTAGTTCTGTTGTCCACAGCTTGCCTGTGAGTAGCTCAGCTTTGATTGGCGGGGAAGGTTGGACATCTGCTTTGGCTGAGGTCCCCAATGTCATTGACAAGAGTGGCACCGGGTCATTACCTTCCCCTCAAGCTAGTGCTGTTACCACAGGTACTTTAACAGGCACAACTAGTCTCAACATGGCTGAAGCACTGGTACAGGCTCCGGCCAGAACTCGTACCCCACCCCAGGTAAGTGTGGCATAACATCCATCTTTTGTGTAAGCTATGTTGCAACTTTTGTCTGACTGTCTAAAATATTGTTACGAATTCAGGGATCTGTAAAGACGCAAAGACTCGAGGAATGGGCTATTAAGCAATCGAGGCAGTTGATACCAGTTGTACCTTCAGCACCAAAGGGTTCGGTAAGAATTTTTGCCTTAGTCGTCGTATTGTCGGCCTTTTCCTGTTGGCCATTTCATCATCTATTTGTTTTGATTTCTCAGATTCTGAATCCTTCTGATAAATCCAAAACCAAACAAGTGGTTCGAGCTGGTGAAATTGGTCCTGCAGCTTCAAGAAATGTGCAACAACAGCCCGCTGCATCACAGCTGAATACTTTCCTGTCTAATCCCAATGCACAGATCAAGCCCGACACATCAAAGAAGCTACTGGTTCTCAAACCTGCTAGAGAAAATGGTGCCCCTGCTGTTAAAGAATCTGCAAGTCCTAGCAGTAGTACCAACACTCGAGCTGCTCCTACCCAGCTAACTGTTTCTCCCTCCACGCAACCTGCTCCGGTGAGAAGTGCAAATAGCCCGAAGGAGATCAAGGGAGCTTCCATGAACATGATATCAGGGCAAACTGTTGAGAAAAGACCTTACTTGGCTCAAACTCAGAGCAGGAATTTTCTCGGAGAGGAAAAAAAGAGGATGTTTTTTTTTTTTCATACGTTTCATTTCTCCTCCAAGTATCCCAAAAAAATTTTTGTTCGCCTCCTTTCTTCTACCAGTCTCTCTTCCACCTTCTCTGCCCATCGCAAAAACCCTAATTTTCTCTTCGCACCTGTCTTCTGAAAGCCCTAATTTCCCCTCCCAATCCATCCCGCTTCCGTTGTTCTTCCCCCATCTCTCCGCGTCGCTGCTCGAAAACCCGTGGAATGAATTTTACAATGCTCTGAAGCAGAAGATATCCACAAACATGTCAACTGATCCCGCTAACTCCAGCTCTTGCATCTCGTCTTCTTCCACTGAGGAAAAGGCTGACAACAGTTCGAAGGAGCATATAGCTGGTGACCCTTCTAGTCCACTGGCTGCAAATGGTGAAAAGGACAACATCACTGAAAGGGTCCAGAGTTTGTCTCCGGTGGGAGAGAGTGATATGAGGTTCGAAGCAGCAGACACTCCTGATGAAGAAGAGGCTGAGTTTCTGAGATCCCTTGGATGGGATGAAAACAATTGCGAGGATGAAGCCCTTACCCCGGAGGAGATCAGCGCCTTTATCGAACAGGTAAAAGAACACAAACAAAACCCTCTTCTCCAATCCAATGCCTCAGTCTCTGGTCATTATTCTGACTATTCGGCTAAATGTTCCTTCTGTCTCTTCCACAGTACCAGAAGCTGAAACCATCTCTCCTGCAGAACCTGTCCATTATACACGAAGAAGAAATGCAGGACACGACCTCCTCATCAGACTCCTGAATCAGTCCGAAGAAGAACCCTTTTTTTTTTCTCCATGGAAGATAATCTCCTTCTCTTCTTCTTCTTCTTTTCCTTCTTGGGTTTTTTTTTTTTGGTTCTGAGAAAAGATGGCAGCTTTGGCATGGAAGAAGAAAAGGGGGCAGGGCTGTCTCTATTTTTAATTTTTTTGTTGTTGCAAATAGCGCAAATAAACAAATGGGGGATGAGGTTTTTTTGCCATAGGAGGAGTCCTGCCCCTCCAGAGATGACTTTTGTAGGTCCTTTCACTTTTGGTCTTGAAGATGCAATCTCCACAGAGTGTGTGCTTTCCATCTTCTTCGGTTTCTAATGTTCTTTTTTTGTTTGTTTGGGTATATTGGGGAAAGAGGGAAAACATGCCTACGGTGCTTAGACGAAGAAAGAGGAGGAAAAAAAAAAGAATGAACCTTTTCTTTTTTGTTGCTCTATCTTTCACTCTATTTTGTATTTCGGTTCGGTTCAGATCGAAA
The DNA here is from genome assembly GCF_000463585.1 of Tarenaya hassleriana. Classification (NCBI taxonomy): domain Eukaryota; kingdom Viridiplantae; phylum Streptophyta; class Magnoliopsida; order Brassicales; family Cleomaceae; genus Tarenaya; species Tarenaya hassleriana. Next base: position 7,205,243 of record NW_010960187.1, on the reverse strand, counting down.
ATTTTTTCGTATTATATGTTTTTATAGATCGAACCAAATTTTATAAAATTATTGAAAAACCGAATTTTTTAAAGAAAATTTAAATTTTTTTAACAAAAACTAATATAGAACCGTACCAAAATCGAATCGAATAATATACGGTATTAATTTGGTACAAATTTTAAAATACCGAATAAATCGGTTCCGAGCCGAACTGCTAAAATTTCGAACCAGATTCTCGAGAAGTGCACCGTTATTTAGAATTCTAATCTACAAAATTCCATCGATTCCTTTGAATTTGTCAAAACGTCGCTTTTCTTTTCGTGATATGTTGTGATGTGGCCAATTCTCTTGTCTGAATAATTTTTCATTTTTGGATCATTTCACCTTTTGATTAAAGTAATAACAATATGACATATTTTTAAACATATTATGATCTGTATCACACATCGTTGATGGTTTAATAAGATCCGTTTTTATTATATTTCCACCCCTTTTTTTAATTTTATTTTATGTATTATATAATATGTCTACTCATTTCAGTTTTGGGATATATGTACATATATTAAATTAAATTAAATGTGGCCGTTGTTTTTTGGTTAAAACATGAATTGCTTTTTCTTTTCTTTTTTTTTTTCCTGAGTAATATGTTTTGAATATTCGAGATTTCCAAATATGAATTTTGTGGAATTTCGGAAATTAAAACCCGTCATAGGATTTGTACTGTTTGATTATCCATTATGGATATCCATGAATATTGAATATCCTAAATACTCTGTTCACAATCGAAGCGTCAAAGATAAGGCACGTGTGTCGATATATACATATTTTTACTGTTCAATATTCAAATTCGAATGTTATGTTCTCTCATCGTTATCAGATTCTGATTAATATAAAAAATCGAATAGGTGTTTTTAACACAATTTTTTTATTTTTATTTATCAAACTTATAGTCTACTCTTCAATGAAATAAAAGTTTAAAATATAAAAGCTTAAGTAACGAAAATTGTATTGTAAATGTATAAGTAGATATATAGTGAGATCCATATTATCTTTTTCACTGAAGAAGTTGAAATTGACCATTCTTCACTGCAAAGAAGTTGATCATTCTTCGTAGTGAAGAAGCTGACATTTCTTCATCGAAGAAATTTTTTATATTTCTCATTGACATAGATATAGTTCATTTGGAACATACGAAATACGAAAGAACTTTCTCTCTATTCCCTCTATTATACTTTACTTTTTCTCTTTCTAGAGCACATCTCTCTTGTTTTTCGTCTTTCGTTTTCAACAAATTGTTTATTTTCATCAAAATTGCTCAAACTTATTTTTTTTCTTATAAAATTCTTATCCATTTTATAGTTACGTCCTCTGACTTTGGCTCCTCGCGTAATTTGATGTCATTGACAGGTTATTAGAGACCCATTTTTGTCTTGAAATTTTAATTTTAAAAATAATAAAAATTAGATTTATTAAACTAGTTACACGTCAAAACATAGATAACAGAATATTTGTGTTTTTCAAAATCATTGATATTAGAATGGTCCCATATTACCCATCGCTCATAAAATTCTGTTCCAATGGTAGATGCCAGAGTTTTTCCTTGGATGTTTCTATCCTCCTAATCTGAATATTTTTGTTTTTTAATTATATTTCTATTAAAAAATAATATTTAAGTACTTCAACTTTTATAAAAATCTCTAAACTATAAAATTTTCATATAAATAAAATTTTAAAAACTCTAACAAAATATCTAAATTTTTAAAAATTTTCTATATAAATTCAAAATCTGTTAATTGATACTAACCATTTTTTTTAAAATATTTGAACTTTGAATTTATTTGAAATTTTTTTCAAAATATAGGTATTTATATAAGTTTTTTGAAAATTTTAGATATTTATTTTATAGTTTAGATATTTATATATGATTATATATTTGTTTTCATGTTAATTTTTATTTTAAAATTTAAATTTAAAAAGGTATTTATTTTTAAATATAAAATAGTTGATTAGATTTCGAACAAATGCAAAATTATTTTTTAAAGATTAAATTCGATCGCATCTCAAAATCGATTTCTACAGGGGAAATCGAAATAATTTCTCCTGATCACGGAATTGCAAAATGAAAAAGGAATGAAAAAAAAACATAAATATGGAAAAATTTTAAAATCAAAGGGAGGTCCGTGGATGGATAAATAAAATATTAAATAAAATGGGGCGCTCAGTTAACCCTAGAACAACCACAATCACGCGTTTCCTTTTTCTGAATCCCTATATAAATAGCTAGACAAGTTACTTTTGGTTTGCTGGAATTCTCATTTTCTTCGTTCTTCGGCGCAGGCGATTCTCCTTTAGAGACCGAGTTCTCCTTCGGCGTCGTTCTAATCCAAAGTAAATTCTCTCGCTTTCTTCTCGATTCGATTCCTGTTTCCTCTGTGTTCATCACGTTTTCCGATTTCAGTTTATAGATGCTGGTCATCGATCTTATCTGTTCGTCGATCCTAATGTCGTAGTTTTAGATCTGTACGGTATCTGGTTTTGTTTCGATCGGTTTGATGAACGATCCACGATATTTTCTGGAGGTTTTGATGGGATTTTTCGCGGGTTGTTTCGAATATACTTTGTCGGATGTGAAATTGAATGATTGCGATTAGATTTAAGCTGGTGAATGAATATACCTAGATTTAGGTCGGCAAATATACCTTACAGATGACGCAATTAGGGTTCCCTCTACGAGTTGGGATTCGTCTGGTTTATGCTGAATAACTTCTTTTTATTCTGTTTCTTTTCCACGAATCAGTACTTTGAAAAACTCCAGTTAATTGTCAATTTTGTATGTCCTGATCTATGGCTGTGTTCTTAGATGTAGTCCTAGGTTGGTGTATGTATCTTGTGCTAACCTATCGTGATTTCTTTGGTTTGATTTCCATGGCCGTTTACTGTTTCTCGGCATTCGTTCAGCTTATG
>NW_010960187.1:7200562-7202244 GCF_000463585.1 Tarenaya hassleriana | reverse complement strand
TCGGCATTCGTTCAGCTTATGGGACGATGTTTCGCTTCACTTTCTGTTAGATATTTTCTTCATTCGATTCGTAATCCGTAGTGTCTGTTTTATCTATCAGGAAGTTGGCAGTTGAAGCTGCTGCATCTGCAGTTTGCAAAAGTGGAGCCTCTAAAGTTGGAAGCATCTTTTATGTCTGAACGGGCTTCTCTCTTTCAATCATCTATCGGGTTGTTAGGAGAGTACTGTCCTATATCCAGAAAAAGGAGTGGTCATACATCTCACAAAGAGGGTGGTTGTATGCATCTGGAATCTATTGAGGCTTACAACACTAGCAGCTTGGGTTTCCATTTGTGCTTCTACTGATAGATATTCCCTGTCTATTGGGTGCTTGCTGCTCAAATCACAATGGCTTTGCAGAACATTGGTGCTTCCAACCGTGACGATGCCTTCTACAGGTACAAGATGCCAAAGATGGTTACCAAGATTGAAGGCAGGGGCAATGGCATCAAGACCAATGTGGTCAACATGGTTGACATTGCCAAGGCCTTGGGAAGACCTGCTTCTTACACTACAAAGTACTTTGGTTGCGAGCTTGGTGCCCAATCCAAGTTTGATGAGAAGACTGGAACTTCACTGGTGAATGGGGCTCACGACACTGCCAAGCTGGCAGGACTTCTCGAGAATTTCATCAAAAAGTATGTCCAGTGCTACGGTTGTGGGAACCCTGAAACCGAGATACTCATCACGAAGACACAAATGCTCCAACTGAAATGCGCAGCTTGTGGGTTTATCTCGGATGTCGATATGAGAGACAAGCTCACTTCTTTCATCCTGAAGAATCCTCCAGAGCAAAAGAAGTCATCGAAAGACAAGAAGTCACTGAGGAGAGCTGAGAAAGAAAGGTTGAAGGAGGGTGAAGCAGCTGATGAGGAGATGAAGAAGCTCAAGAAGGAGACTAATAAGAAGAAACCCACCTCAGGTGCTCCAACAAAAGACAAAGCTTCGAAGAAGAAAGGCCAAACGCATACGTCTGATGAAGATCGCTCCCCTCCCTGCAACCAAGCTGTTGATGAACTCAAACAAGCGGGCAGTGATGATGACGATGGCGATGACATCCAGTGGCAGACCGATACCTCTCGGGAGGCGGCCGAACAACGGATGAAAGAACAGCTCAGCGCTGTTACAGCTGAAATGGTGATGCTGTCTACAGACGAGGACAAGAAAAAGACTGCGGCTGAGAAGAAGCTTCCGCAAAAGGACAAGCTTGTCAACGAGATAAAAGAGCTTCTGAACAATGGTTCAACTCCAACCCAACTGAAATCTGCCCTAGCCTCACTCACCGCCTCACCTCAGGAGAGAATGGACGCTCTGTTCTTGGCATTATTTGAAGGTATAGGGAAGGGCTTCGCCAAAGAAGTGGCGAAGAAGAAGAAGTATATCTTAGCCTCGATGATGGAAGAGGAAACCGAGACATCGCAGAAGGTATTGCTCGAGGCTTTAGAGAAGTTCTGCGGGAAGGCGAGTGAGGAGGCAGTGAAAGAGGTGGCACTTGTTCTGAAAGGTCTTTATGACGATGACGTGTTGGAGGAAGAGGTGATTCTCGATTGGTACAAGAAAGGGATTTCCGGTGGGAAAAGCTCGGAGGCGGTGGCGATGTGGAAGAAGGTGAAGCCGTTCGTGGAGTGGCTTTTGGAGTGCGG
>NW_010960187.1:7172250-7200487 GCF_000463585.1 Tarenaya hassleriana | reverse complement strand
TGCCGAGTCGGAATCTGAGACGGAGGAGTGAGTTAATAATATATATACCGATTACGGTCTATGGATTGTGTTGTGTCTGGTCCTAATGTCTTAAGGGTTTGGTATTTGAATAAGTGTTAGAGGACATGAATCTGGCTGGGTTTCTCTCGTCTCGGTTGGGTGTTTGTTTGCTTGTTTTTTTTTATATCGTGTTTGATGCACGTCGTTTCTATGGACTTGTGGCTGGCTGTTGGATTTCTTCTTCTTATTTTTGTTTGGGTTTATTGTCATATGTTTTTGTTAAATTGGTATTTTGTTTTACTATTTAATATTTTAAATAATGAAATTTTCAAATAATAAATAACATAATGATATCGAAGTATAAAAATCAAAATCGGAAATTGCATATAAAAATAGTTTGGAAAATTATGAAAACAATAAATTAAAATCAATTCAATTTTTTAATATAAAAGCTAAATTGATTATTTGTAACAAAAATAAAAAAATTATAAAAATAATTGAATTTGAACAAAGAATTGAAATGTAGAACTAGCATTTGGATACAGTGATAAATGAACGGTGACTCCTTTGGAGACAATAATAAATACAAGGAAAGTTGATTTCTTTCTTAATAAAATTGTATTTGATTAGATAGACGATAGAAATTGAATATATATAAGTATATAAATAAAATGCCTAACAATTTTGCAAACACCGATGAAGAAATAATGAGTGGCACTTTGCTTGTATTATTAGACGTAAGAAATTGTTTATATGTATCTGCTCAATCTCAAGACCCAAAACCCACAGAGATATGGCGACCTCTCTCGTTATCAATCCTCCCAACTCCCTTTCTCCTTGCTTCTCAGTCTCCCCTTCTTCTTCAATTCCCAACGACAAACCAAGAACCCTAGCCCTGCGGAACCTCCATGGCCCACATTCTTCCCCATCGAATCCCATCCGTGGGTTTTTACCGCTGTCTCTCTCTCCCATAAGCATGAGCAAGCGGGGGAGCTTCGTTGCTTCTCTATCCGCCCAACAATCTCCTCCTGTAAGTGTTTTTTTTCCTTTCCCTGGGTATCAGATTCGCCACCGGATTTCCATTTTCTGTATCGTAATTCCATTTGGGTTCTCTTAGATTTGTGAATTTCCGTTCTGGGAATCGCTACATGGATTGTGATTGACGGTGTTCTTGTTTCTCAGACGAACGGGGAAGAGGGGAGCCCAAAGTACCCGACGGATGTGAAAACCCTGATCAGGGTTTATCAAGAAGCTCTTTCTAATGGCGACGAGAAAGTTATTTCTGAAATCGAAGCGGTTTTCTGCGAAATTGAAAAGGCTTCTACCGGAGAGGCCCAAAGATAAGAAAGCAGGGTCCTCATTCTGGTCACTGTGACAGTTCTTCACAATATGATATCGAGGAAAAGATAACATTTGCAGTATTCCCGTCCCTACAAGGGGGTCCTCACAACAACCACATCGCTGCTCTTGCCATTGCCTTGAAACAAGTGGCCACTCCAGAGTACAAAGCTTACATACAACAGGTGAAGAGAAACGCTCAAGCTTTGGCATCAGCTCTGCAGAGGAGAAAATGCCGGTTGGTTACCGGTGGCACGGACAACCATTTGTTGCTATGGGATCTGACCCCCTTGGGACTGACAGGTACGGAAACATTATTCATGGATTCTTGTTCATCATGAAAGAGAGTTATGTCAGATTGCAGGCTGATTTTGAAAACACCAGGAAAAAGTTTGACAAAGATCGTCTCAGTACAGAATCCAACGCCAAAGGAGAAGTAATGAAGAGACTCTTGCCAATTGTTGATAGTTTTGAGAGAGCAAGACAACAGATTAAACCCGAGAGCGAGAAGGAAAAGAAGATCGATACGAGTTATCAAGGAATATACAGGCAATTCGTCGAGGTGTTGAGGAGTTTGCGCGTTTCGGCCATTGCAACTGTTGGAAAGCCCTTTGACCCTTTGGTAAGTACAAGCTCTTCATGACCATGATTCTTGTTTTGGTTTTGAAGTTTCCGCAACTAAGAATATAAAAATTGAATACCTTACAGCTTAACTTATCTGAAACTATACTGTGTCAGATCAGATGACTGATTCAGACAGTAAGTTTCAGCTTGTCTTCCTTGCATCAGGAAATGACTAGTAGCTTCTGTTCTTGTTTTTGTACTCTGGATACTTGAAACGGGTGACGAGCAGTTGAGCTCTGTAAAATGTTGTGGAAGGCTTTTGTTTGATACAATTCTCTATGCTCACATCTTCTTTCGTTTTTGCTAAACAACTGGTTTTTTTGTCAAGTTTTCGGGTTTGAATAACGTGGGAAAACCTGTACTGATTGTAGCTACATGAAGCTATTTCACGGGAGGAATCTCGGGAGATCAAGGCGGGGACAGTAACCCAAGAGCTCAGCCGGGGATTTCTTCTTGGTGATCGTGTTCTGAGACCCGCAAAGGTTATAGTATCCGCAGGACTTGGCCGGGAAAATACTCCTTCGGCTGCTGGGGAGACAGCCTCTTCAGCTGGAGTAGATGTACTGTAAAAGGTATTTTTCAAGGTTTTGTTCTTGATTCAACATTGTACCGCCTTTGCACACAATTTTTCACCATTAAAGGATATATACTAAGCTGTTTTGTTTTTTTATGCAATGATTGTTTCTGTTCACTCAATGGATCTGATTTTTGCTCCATACATATATGTTTCATCCGCCCTATATGAATGCAAGAGCCAATAACCGATTTAGCAAACACCTTCTCGGATTTTCGCAGTTCGGTTTGGTTGGAAATTCTGTCCAAATTCCGTGAAATCAGTTGAGGAACATAGTCTCGAAACCCCTTGTTCTAAGTGTTAAAGGTCAAAGAACTGCGAGATTGGTTGCAGGCCAAGATGTCAGACTTGGAAACTAGTGGTGAAAGTGAAACCAAGATTTGTCATTGAACCAATTCTATGCACATCCCATAGGACAGTGACAGCGGACACTGTACATTCGCCGTAATCTATAGTTTGTCCTACAACTGATCTGTCATAACATTACAAAAGATTGGTCTTTTGTTTTCCATGCTCCATGTTGAATCCTATCTGCACCTTCATTGCAGCAGTAGGTCTCTTCTTGCTCATCTTGAAGTGAAGCTTGTAACCTTTAGCCTCTGCGAAACAAGTCATAGGTAATTCTGTAATGAAGAGTCTAAAGACAGGGAAAATGGACCTTCCATGCCCATTGGCATGTAAGAACACAAAGATTAGCTAGATAGATATATTTCTTCCTGCAACAGTTCCGATATCACACCGGTTTTCCATTCATGATCAACTGAAACCTACTGTTGGAATCGAAATCAATGGCCAAGAACAATCAAATCAACATGTACCAGGTAACATCATGACCCTTCTCAAGAACATCGGTTTAACTCTACCGGTTTAGATATAACTTTCATAGAATGGGGAAAATTTTTATTCTTTGACCTTAACGGTGAAGCAACAGGAAGAATTACCATTGAGGAACAGGGTTCTGAGAACTGATGCTGTTGTAAAATCTGCTATATCTCCCACGCGTTTCCGGTTTTGGTTTAATGGTTTTCTTCTTCAAACCAAATATCTCTTGTACCAAAGGAACATGGACCAATACCAGCTTCCATGCCAGAAACCACCCTGCTCCAACACAAAGTAAAACCCCATACTCAAACCAAAACCCAGATGTTCAGATCGCACGATCACCATTCGCAAGCCCTAGAAATCAAAATTCTGCGAAAGAAACAAAATTCGAAAATAAGGGAGAGAGAGAGATTACAGAGGGCAATGAAGCAGAGAACGAACGCGATTGCCAAAAGCGGACGTAAGAATAATACGGTGGGGTAAACCCAGGAAGAAGATTCCATGATCGTTCTGACCAAGCAATCGCTCCGATTCCGATTTCGCCTATCCAAAGATTCGAAGGCACTCTCTCTCTCTCAATCCGATTTCAGAAACTGCAATAATTTACGCAACATCGAAACTGGTTCTCGTTTTTTTTTCAAGATTGAAATTTCCATAGCCCATAATTGGGCCTTTTCTTAATAGGCTCACTTCTAATGGGCTTTCTTTTAGCCCAATATGACGTTCTGTTCCTTTTTTTCATTCATGTAACTAGAAAACTAAAACAAAATTGAAATTTCTATTATTTTCAATTAATAAAAAACGGTCTGAATCTTAAGTTGCTAGCATAAAATTTTAATTATGAAAAAAAAACTTTGGATCATTTTTAAGAGTATATTATATTTCGATCCGTAATTATCTTTATTTGAAAACTAGCTCAATTTTCTCGTGCTCCTTAATTATATGTACCGTTTTTAAAAGTAAATGAAATACCAACCTTTTGACAAAAAAAATAATATACTTATTTTTATTCTCTAAACTGTCATATGAAATATGTTTAATTTATTCAAAAGATGAAGATTTGGTTTTGCAATAAAATAGGGTTTTCCAAAACTATGTGCACACGCTTTTTGAAGATACGACTTTTACATCTGAAACATATGTATTTTCAATGGTATTGTAAAGACCGAATCGTCATATTTATTTATCTATTTAGAAAAAATAGAATATATGATATATATATATATATATATCTATAAATTATTGATTTATATTCAGAGTTTTATATACATGGAATATATCGGCAACTAAAATCTAATTAAAAAAATAAAAAATAAATACTTGGCATAATGAAATGATTTATTTATAGATTAATTTTTTACAAGCAAAATATAAACACCAAACTTTTTTCATCCCAGTCTCTGTTACAACTTACAAATCATGGAGAAAAAAATTATATAAAAAATATAAATGCTAAATCTTAATAATTTAATTTAATATTTGTCTAAACTGAAAGACCAATAGTTGTCGATCTCTATGAATTATCCTCGATTTACGGCCACATGAGTTGTATTCCGTATTGTCCCCTCAAGTCCCTTTCAGATTTTGACACGTTTCATCCACCGGAGGTTACCTGACGCTACCGACTATTGCCGGTCAAGGGTTACCTTTAGTCTCACGGTTTGTGATAGAATACGTCCAGATTCATTGAACTGTGGCTAACCGGACAAACCGGTTAACTTTTGAAATCTTTTGCCTTCGTGTTCCCTGAGTCGTCCTATTTGTTCGCTCACTTTGTGTCCTTTTTTCTCACCGTCCAAACAGAATTTTCTCGGCGAAATAAATTTGCAGTCCAAATTAGGGTTTTGAGAGATTTGAATGGGAATTTCATTCAAATCTTCTTCATCAAAGCACAGATTTTTCTACTGTTGTTGCTGTTGTACCATTTGTCGCCTTTTTTGTCGATTCTGCTCGTAACTCGGGAATTGCTTCTGAAATCCCTAATTTTTTTTTCTCCCGCTTCTGTGTCGGAAATTTGTATGGATTTGAGTCGTGCTCAGCCTGATTTGTCGCTTGGATTTGGTTGCGCCCACGCATCAATGACCCCGAAAATTCCAATCGCCGACGATTCGATTAAGCTGCAAGTCGATCCGAGTTTTCGCGCGTCGCCGGCACCCATTCGTCCTGCTCCATTGCAGTTGCTCGAGCAGAAGGTTGAGAAAATTCGTGTAGGAGAGGGAAAGGAAGAGGAAGATCAAAAGGATGAGCATCATTTCAGCATTTTAGGGCACCCGATGTGTCTGAAAAGACAGCGGGATTGCCCAACGCTGTCGCAGGCGAAACCTCCGAAGAGAATCATGGCTGAAACCGATCTGGAATCAAGGCGAGCAGCTGTTAGGTCATGGGGCAATCAGCCTATTAATGTGGCAGATCCAGAGATTCACGAGATTATGGAGAAAGAGAAACAAAGGCAATTCAAAGGGATCGAACTGATTGCTTCTGAGAATTTCGTGTGCCGAGCGGTAATGGAAGCTTTGGGAAGTCACTTGACTAACAAGTACTCCGAAGGAATGCCCGGTGCGAGATACTACACGGGCAATCAATACATCGACCAGATTGAAACCCTGTGCATCGAACGTGCCCTTGCCGCATTTGGTCTTGAACCTGACAAATGGGGTGTCAATGTGCAGCCATATTCGTGTACTTCTGCGAATTTCGCGGTGTACACCGGACTTTTGGTGCCTGGTGATCGGATTATGGGGCTGGATTCTCCCTCCGGTGGGCACATGAGCCACGGGTATTACACGCCTGGTGGGAAGAAGGTTTCTGCTGCATCAATATTCTTTGAGAGTTTTCCTTATAAGGTGAATCCTCGCAGTGGGTATATTGATTACGATAAGCTTGAGGAGAAGGCGCTTGATTACCGCCCCAAGATTCTTATATGTGGAGGAAGTTCATATCCTAGGGACTGGGATTTCGCAAGGATTAGACAGATTGCAGACAAGTGTGGAGCTGTTTTGATGTGTGATATGGCTCATATAAGCGGGCTCGTTGCTACTAAGGTTTGAATCATCTACTACGGTCCTTGTTATGGTTGTTTGGGTTTGACTTTGCCATGTTGTAGATTGAATGTGATGATAAATTAGACTAATTAGTTGAGATTTTGTTGATTTCCTCAGGCTATGGCAGTGAAACTAAAGGTTTTTAAAGGGGTCTTTCTTGTTATATTGATTCAAGTACCAATTAGGCGGAGTACTGTTTAATTAGATTGTATTGTTAAACTTAGTTCTTTTTTCATGGTGGGTTTGGATTGAATCATTGTAGCAGACAGATTAGAGCTTGTAGTGAGCTTTGTAGTTACATAGAATGAAGATTTGGGAAAATAAGAATCGAATTGCATGCTTGCATCTTTTCTCTTCTTGTCATGGAGTTGATACTGGTTTCATATGTCAAATTGATACCCTTTAAGGAAGGGACTTGAAATTGATTGTACTTACAAACATTTTTATTCTGTTTCTGCTTGAAAAACTTTGTTTCTCATGAGTGTTTGGTATGTGTCCTCACAGGAATGTTCAAATCCGTTTGATCACTGTGACATAGTTACGTCCACTACCCACAAAGGTCTGCGAGGACCCAGAGGAGGTATCATCTTCTACCGGAGAGGCCCAAAGATAAGAAAGCAGGGTCCTCATTCTGGTCACTGTGACAGTTCTTCACAATATGATATCGAGGAAAAGATAACATTTGCAGTATTCCCGTCCCTACAAGGGGGTCCTCACAACAACCACATCGCTGCTCTTGCCATTGCCTTGAAACAAGTGGCCACTCCAGAGTACAAAGCTTACATACAACAGGTGAAGAGAAACGCTCAAGCTTTGGCATCAGCTCTGCAGAGGAGAAAATGCCGGTTGGTTACCGGTGGCACGGACAACCATTTGTTGCTATGGGATCTGACCCCCTTGGGACTGACAGGTACGGAAACATTATTCATGGATTCTTGTTCATCATGATTCATGACTTGTTCGCATATATTGTCTGAAAAAATAATGTACATAACCTAGGTTCAAGAATCTACTTAGATCATTTAAAAAAGAAACAAAAGCGGGCTCTCTCTCTATCTCTGGTTTAAGCAATATATCTGAAAATAGTAGATCCTTTAAAACTCAAGATAGATGACCTACTGAACATCTACTCTGTAACAAGAGACTTTAGCTTGGAACTTGAATATGGAATGATTAATCGGCTGCATGTCTGAGATGGTCTATGCTCTTTGCTCATTGTCTTTCAGGGAAGGTCTACGAGAAGGTCTGTGAGATGTGCCATATTACCTTAAACAAGACTGCTATATATGGAGACAATGGCTCCATATGTCCCGGAGGTGTCAGGATCGGTAAGCAGATAGATATGCATTGCTTTTAATCGGAATAACCGATCACGCTATTGTTCTCTGCCTGACTGAACTTCAAATTCTTGTATATGTATGAACAATAGGGACACCGGCCATGACAACCCGAGGCTGTGTAGAGTCAGATTTCGAGACAATAGCCGATTTTCTCATCAGGGCAGCTCAGATAACGAGTGCTTTGCAGAGGGAACACGGGAAGTGCAACAAAGAGTTTGTGAAGAGTCTCTGCAACAACAAAGACATAACTGAACTCAGGAACAGGGTTGAAGCCTTTGCTTCACAGTTTGAGATGCCTGCGTTTGAGATTTGAATGCCCAAATAGAGAGACCAATTGTCACAGCGGTGAAGCCACATTTAATTCTTCCACTAAATGCTCTCTCTCTCTCTCTCTCTCTCTCTCTCTCTCTGGGGTATTTCATTATAGTTATATATCCTGTAAATTACAGTGAATAGATGTATTTGTGTAGAAACGAAGAAAACGGAAATGAAGTACATTGTTTTTTTATGGAAATTATGAACATTGGTTATTGTGATAAACAAATGAAATATTTGTAATAGTTTGGTAATGTCACGTCATCTTTACGGAATGGGCACTCCTCCGACGGGGGCTAAAAAAAAGCAGTTTGTATGGTTCAGTTCTTACAAGGAAACCCAAAAGCAGAACCTAATTCTGTTTCTGTACAATTTGTGTTAGATAGATACAGTGATCAGGAAATCCAATGATGAGACATAGTCGTCGTCATATGATCATTGCTTCTTGGTGTCAATGAACATTGCCCGAGTCCAATGCTCAATGTCTTCCGACTGCGATGGTGGCGGTGGATACTTTGGATGTTCCACCATATCCCATCCATCGGTAAGCCCTTCGTTTTTCCCGTCTTCAGATGTTTCGGCCGTGGACAGGAAACTGGCCGCCGAGTTAGGATCACGGTTATTGTAACTTACGTTTCTCTGCAAGGAAATCAGGGGATAGATGTAATAAGAAAGAAACCATCCGAAAACAATCAACTCGTTAATTGATGGACGCCAAAGTTTCTACCAGATTTTTCGAAATCGGGGTTTGATTATGTATTAGGTAAGGTGGTGTTCAGAGATTTCTCGATTTGTTCGGTCCAATATATATACATAAAATAGTCAGGAATGATGAGGAATTAAGCGTGTACCGGAACAGGTAAGATATGGGCACTTTCGAGCAAGGAGCTTGAGATGACAGAGTTTGTGTTCCATATAGATTTGTTTAGTTGTTGAGCTTTCTTGCATGATCTGTAGAAAAAGACAGGAACCAAAGTACAAAGAGGTTAGACTGTCATGTACATATAAGAGAAAACAGAAAGCCATTATATATTAATTTTTTTTTTACCTCGAGGAAGCCATTTTCAGGGAAAAGACTGATCGGACCTCCTTGGAGGACGACAACGTGGCCAATAATTTGGCAAATGCTTCAAAAGTCGAGGCCTCATGAGGTATTTCTAGGCACAATGAATTGTAACAGTACGCTGTCAAGCAGGCGACGCTTTTCTTGAGAAGAGCTATACCTTTCTGCAGATCTCTGTGTGTCTCGACTGAATGAGGAGAAGCTAAAGAATAATTAAAGCTATTGTTCTCTAAAGAATCCAGGCGGGGTGCTCTTCGGTCAGATTCCATGGAGGCAACACCAAAATTGCTGGAACTTTTATCTGTCCATGAATTTTCTACGCTGGTTGAGCAATAGTTTTGCCTAGGTATGAAGAGAGGATACTCGTTGCTGCAAAGAGTCAAAGTCAATAGGTAATTTTAGTGTCATAAAACTATTTGATTCTGGTTCATGGCTCAGAAATGTGAAATTGGAACTTCAAAAAAGGTTGAACCTTCGAGACGAAGGGCGAGCATCCCTGTAGGAATCTCGCTGCCATATACGGGAGCAAGAACCCTGCGGGAGAATTATGTACAAGGTTAAGAAGAGCGGACACTTATTTTTGCAAAGAGACCGTTTTATTATATGTTCCTTAAAATTTGGGGACACAAGACTCAAAATCAGAGATGAGAGGAACATCTTACCGCAAAACCTGAGTTATGGAGTGAAGGAGCAGCCAAGTTATGAATCACAAGATTCAGAAGCTGGACCATGTACCTGCTCCATATGTAAAAGAAAACTTATCAGCAACTCCACAAGAAAGCGGGGCAGAAAATACAGGGGATAATAAGAAAAGCTGAAACCCAAAAACAAAAATTCAACAAACAGATATAGCCTTTCAGAACGATAACAAGGACACTACCCCAAAGAGGCTGCGAGCACTTCCGATGGAACCGAGTGAGGGTCAAGACCTCTTGGTAGACGGGCATTGCAAAGCAAATCATACTGAACGGTAGAACCATTTTTATTCTCTCCATCAAAAGTAACCTGGGATCATACAAAGCAGTAAAAGTACGTACTGACTAGAGAATACAAAAAAATATATTTTTAAGTAAATACCATCAAGAGGGGACTATTTGCATATTTGTTAGTATTCTTACACGTCGTTGAGGGAACAATTTGCATATCTGCTTCATAACCACGGACTGCTTGTGAAGGCGTTCCGATGTGATTGCCATCTGCGATTTAGATAACACTTTGACTTATATAATCGTATATACATCTGATATTTAAAAATAAACTTGCTATGTGGGCTAAATTCAAAGTGGACATCAGATTATATGAAAATGAACTAGGATTCCTTACATGGCCCAGGGTCTGCGTACAAATTAGATTAGGATAATACTTCTCAAGTTTTTCAACTCTATTTTTCTCCAGCTGCAAACACACAAATGACAAGATATCCATCAAAATTTCAAACAAAACCTCCTCCACTGCAGGCATCTAAAGAAGCCTCCAACAATAGTGTCACTGAACAAGAACAAAAGCCACATTACAGAGAACTGTTTTTACTACCATTGAGCGAGCTGAATCCAGAGCCTCGTATCTAGCTTTCATGCCATGAGACTCTCTTTCAATCCTAGCCCTCCCTAATAAAAATCAAGAAACGTTACTTAAACAAAGTGTACAAAGGAAGAGAACATCAAACGGCAATCACGCTAATGACCTAGAGATGCAAAACCTTGGGCTATTTTTTCCTTATTTTGCCGAAGCTTTTCCTTCAAGCTCGAAAGCTTCTCTCTTTGAAGCACTCTCCAGTTTTTCTGATCATCAGCCTTTCCCTGCAAAAAGATTTACAAAACATTAATTTGGTAAAAACAAAGAGGACATACGCCAATAGCTAAGAGGTCCCATCACCAAACCTTTGCCACCAATAGCTCACTCAAACTCGAATATAAGGAATCTCGTCGATTATTCAGTGACTTCAACAACGTGTTGTACTCGTTTAACCTGAAAGGAAATCAATACAGGACCTAGAACTCAGCAAATAAAATACAATTTTGCAGAAACCCACATAATCAATGCTTAAATTTGTGCTTTTTAACGATGAAGCTAATCGAAATTTGGATTTAAACGCGCAACAAAAGATAAGGGTCACTAAGCATGTAGAGAGAGGCATTGCATTGATCAAATTCATGCGATACAAAAACATGCCAATCGGAAAAAAAAAACATACCTATAATTAACGCAAGTGGCGCAAATCGAAGCGCGATTAGAATTCTCGCAAATAGCACAGTTGCTGGAACGTTTCATCATCGATTCGATCCCTCATCTGCAAACCGAAACCCTAACAAATCCTACTGGTTTATACACCAACAGCAAAGAGGGAAGGAGAATTAGCTCGATCAGAAGTCACAGAAGGATAAGACCACCACCGAATCGCTGTATATGAGAAGTGATATGAGAAGCTGGGGAAATAGACCTCGTGGAACGGAAACGGAGTTCCGACGAATTTGACGGCGAACAAAACAAAGACAAAGAGAAAAATAAATAAATAATCGATTTGTCGAGGCCGGAGAGAGGAATCAATGGCGGTGCCGTCGCCGGAGATGAAGGGCGCTCCGAGATCCCATAAAACGAGACTAAGATTTGGTTTTTATACAAAGGGAGGGGGTTTTGAAATCGTCGGACAAGAAATCACAAAATAAAATCTTTTATGGAACATTTAGAATTTCAGTAAAAGAATGGGAGATTGCGTAATTTTCGTAAATTACTCGCTCTGGGCCCACTTCTTAGATTTGGGGTTACCTGTTGGCTGTTGTTAAGCAGAATTAACGAAAATTATATATGAAACGAAACAAAATAAGGTTTTTAAAAATTGTCTGGATTTTAGTTTGCTCCATATTGATATACGTTATTTTCAGGTTAAAAAAATCGTTTTCCGTTTGAGAAAAATTGAATTCGAAAATAAATTTAATAGAAAAAAAACGAAAAACCATGGAATGTTTTTATTAATTGAGTACAATAAGCAAATACAAAATTTAGCTTTTGAAAACATGTGACCGATACATGATCCAAGAATTGTACAAACATTTTGGACCAACATTGATATAGAGAGAGAGATTTATAAAATCATACAGTGTATATATATTATAAAGTAGAATAAATCACCGGTCGTCCATCTACATTGTTACAACAGCTCCTCCTACGTAGACGAGAGAAGAACATGTACAAAAACAAGACAGAACATCTCACATGTAGTGTTTCTCGACCAGTTTCTTGAGTTCCTCCAGTTTGGAAATGAGCTGAGGCCGCATCAAGTCCCTTGCTTCTCTTACCAAACTCCCTTCCCTGCTGAAATGGTAAGCCTCCAACACTGTCTTTATCAACATGTGCAGATTCTCCGGCGTCCTGCAAAAAAAAAACGATGGGAGATTAGGTATCTGTACCCGAAAGGGGTCGGGACAAAATAGGGGCTTTTGGTGTTTTTCTCGTTCTTACGTGTATAACAAGTCTACGTCTATCCCTTCAAGCTCCTCTCCGGGAGTGAACGCATCTTTCAGGGCGCTCATCCGTTCCTCGGGATCCTCAATCATGAGGAGATACTTCAGTATTCTCACCTCTTTCGGCATTTGCTTCTGGAGATTCTCCCTTGCTCTTATGTACAGATGGTACATTATGTCTTTTACCTGGTAAGAACAAGCAAGACGAGAATGGATCAAAGAAATCCGGGCCTAAAAATTTATGCGAAAAAATCCCGGCTTTTGCCTTAGTTGAAATTCTTTAGCCAAGCTTTTGAAGTTCATGGGTGAGCACCTCATCTTTCATCATGTGTGTTTCTTTTGCAGCAGACCAAGCTTTGGAGATCATCAGAACCAATGCAGAATCAAGTTGGTTCTTTTCAGCTAAGCTGTCGATCTTTCTGCAAGCGGCATCAAGAGACGGGGAATTGATTATGTCTTGCAGCTTCAACTCTGCAGCACTGATTGCTTCAACGGTTTCAGCCGATGCATCGTAAGCTTGTACAGCCGCCAAACACGTGTTCCCAAGTTCCGTCAAAGCTTCCAAATATAAAACAGGAATAACTAACGTAAGTACTGCATTTCCCCGATTATCAGCTTTCTGGAATAAGCAAGAGTTTCTGCTTCGGGGTTGAGGGCAGAATTCTTTTTCATGACCAAACCCATGACTGTCTAAATTTCAAACATAGTTACATAAAGCATTAAACTTTAGTTGCATTTTATATGTAACAGACAATCAGAGTTACCATTCTGTTCCGTGGGATTGTCATGGAATGATGCTGCAAGGGTATGCAAATGCACGAAAAACTCCTTTGTGAAATCTTTACGTCGCCTGGCAACAAGCTCATCAATTTCAGTCGGTGGTGTTCCCTTGATGACTTTCAAAAGCTCGTTGTGCCTTTGCACATCTTCATCGACCTGACAAGAGCAATGTCACACACTGAACCACACAGGCAACGAAGGAAGAATTGCACCGACATGAACATATTCCTAGAATTTCAAAAAAAAATAACCTCTTTCAGTTTTCTCCCTAGCCGATGAAGCTTGTGCTTCATTCCAGGGTCCTCCTCATTATCCGCTCGCTCTTCACAGCGATTGTAGAAATGGGGTCGGATATTATCCCACTCTTTGCTGAAAGCCAGTAACTTTCTCCAATCACTGGGAGTGGGCTTGTCCACCATGAAAACCTCAATGAGCTTATCACAAACTTTGGTCATTCTCTGGCGTTCTGACTTTTCAGCTTCACTATCCTTAGTTTCTCCATTGTCATAACCAGGTGAAGCTCCAGAAAATCCCGGGCTATCTTTCGGGCAAACGCTTTTATCATCCACAACAGCATAAACAGCGAATCCACGGTTGGAGTTTAGGAGTTTAGGAGAAAATCCTGGAACTTAACAACAATCCAACAATTATACACACTCTAACTCTAATTATCTGATGCTGCAACCAGAGAGAGGGAAATTTTCGAATTCATACAATAAGGTAATGGGATTTCTAAGCATCTTCACAAAAAATACAAACGAAAGAAATTAGAAGAATTTCAAATTCAGATGCTATGAAGCAAAACCCTGAAGTTATTTTGATGCAAGAATCAAACAGGAAAGGGAAAAGGAAAAACAAATTACGTTTTCACGAGCATTTGATCGAATATAATAAATCCAACCAAAGAATTTCACTAATCGTTCACTCGAATCCTTCTTATTCCGAAAAAAGTGAAAATATCAGATGAAACAAATAGATTCTAAGTCCTTCAACCGCGGAATAGCTAAATTTACCGTGGTTTGGTTGGCTGTTAATCACTTGGAACCGATATAACACAAAGTTCCTAAACCTCCGCAGATTTCCAACAGAACCAAAGCCTTACCTTGTCTGATTCGGGAAACATCATAAGAGACCCGTGCTTGATTCCCGGCGAGAAACAGAGAAGCACCAGGACGAGCTCGATGTTCAACTGTTCGAAAGCTCGAGACTGAAGAAGAGAGAGAAAACTGAAGAGAGACAGAAGCCATTTCCATGGAAGAAAAGAGCTTCTTGGTAGGGTTTTGGGCCGGAGAAGACCGAAGACGAAGACGAAGACGAAGGCAGATATTTCCTCGCCAAAAACCTCTCGGACCAGAAACAACGCCGGCAAACGAAACAGCAACAGCGTCTATAATCATAATACCGGCCCATTGATAAGGCCCAAAATAAATACGGCGCCGTTTCAATACAGCCAATACCGTGGCATTTTCGTGATAACTCGTAAGCGAAAGGGCTGTTACGTATTAGTGTGAAGCTCACATGGTCTGAAATCCATACTTGTATTCTTTGAAGCATGGACATGTATCTATAACAATATGATTACATTCCTTAATTATGACATCATAATCAGTTATTTTGCATAAGAATTGATAGTTAAATTCTGATGTTTTCTTCACCATTTGTAGACTTTAATCTCTATTTTATTAATTTTCTTGAAAGGTGTGATTTTTTTTTTGTTTCCGAAATTTCAAATATATGATGATTTTGGAAGCAGTGATATGGTTTTTGTGGAATTTGTCTGTGGTTTGGGATTTTACTTTTGCCCATTGACATGGGAGGATCTATATGTGGAAATACAAGATCTCACGTCTCCATTCATCTAATTAAAAAATTTTGATTTCTCTGTAATTTTTATAAAATTATTGAATAACTTTATTAAATACCTCTCCGGTTATATTTTTTTTTTTGGAGGGGGGGGGGTCGGCAATTGCCCATGGTACATGAAGTTGAATCTACTGCTAAATAAAATCATATATTTTGGATGGAAGACACACGTCACGCATGACATAAGACGAACGTCCTTGGCTAAATTGGTAAAACGTTATTTAAGGTTTTGAAAAAAAATGGTTATAAATCTCTGTAAACGTACCGTTCGAATTCGTACATGTTTAATCTAAAAAACATTGCTTCTATGTATTTTGTTTTCCTTAAATCGATATTTTCTTAGAAAGTTTCCGAGGAGATGACGTCATGCGTGAAATAAGAGGAAACCCCCCACTGTCGATGTTGACTGACTTTGACCTTATATGTAAAGTCCACGTTTCTTCTCCTCCGTGTCATAAAATAAAATTGCTACCTTATTCTTTATTTTTTATTATTAATTTTTCTATCCTATAATCATTCTATTTTCCCTTTTTATGAATCCAATATTTTATTCACTCTGAATAATTTATTAAATTTTTTAAAAATCATTTTATAAAATCTGAAAAAAAATAAGAACAATATGCAATATAATTAATTAAAATATTAGTAATATTTTGTCAAAAAAAATATTAGTAATAATAATATTGTATAGATATTGTGCTTGTCCCTTTGATGGGGATTATTGCTTCCCATCACATGTAGAGTACATAATCAATACCTCTCTTTGCAAGCAATACCTTTTCTCTTTTTCTTAGAAACTGTGTTTTTTTTTTAATTCCAAAAAATAAAAAAAGAAAGGAAAATCCCATTTGGCTGCCTAATGATCGCCGAAATGAAAGTTCCACGTAACTGCACCTTCCCTTATATATACACATCCCCATCCCCTTCTTTAAACCTCAGTACATATCTCTTCTCATAGCCTCTCTCTCTCTCTCTCTCTCTCTCTCTGTGTGTAACGTTTTCCGATCGAAAGATCGAGTCTTTTTGGATCGAAATGTTCGGTGGAAGTGGAATAGGGACGACGGGTTTTGCAGAGGTTTACGCAATGAGGAGTATTCACAGGGAGAAGGTGAAGAAGAAGCTTGCTTCCATCAAGCAGAGGAAGAAAGAGGAAAACGTGGTGACAGAAGACGACAAAACAACTTGGAAGCTTTTCAAATCCAATAAGAATCCCAAGAACAAGAACAACCCCAAGGTTTCTTCTGCTGATTCATAAACATTGCACAAGACAAGAGTGTGTGTGTTCTTATTACGTATATATCTATGTATGTCTGTGTGTATTGTCTTGTAACTGGTTATTTGTTTAATTGATTTCTTTTTTATTCTCTTGCACATGTTCGCGCATATATATGGGTATTATATATACAAACTGTATATATTGCCGCTTCCAATGAATATTAAAGGAGATGCAGAGAAAGAAAGAAAAAAACACTAGAGTATGTACATGAGTTTTGGAGATTCCTATCTTTAGTGCGTCTCCGTCACCGGCACTTGGAGGAGGCGAGAACGTAAGCGCGTGATGGACGGCTGAGATTCGATATAAGAACACGTGTTCCCATGCACCTTCCCGCACTGGATGATCCCTCCGTCGTCGTCCTCCCCTTCTCCTTGCCGGCGAACGACGACGTTTAGGGAGACAAGTTCCAGCCTCAGGCGACCGTTGGATCTGTGGGCCCTCAAGTACTCGCGATGCGTCGCCGTCTCTTCCCGGAGAATCAGACGTCCGTCGCTCGTGTGGTACCTCTTCATCACCGACGTCGACTTAATCGCCGGCGGATACTTGGATCTGTGGGCCCTCAAGTACTCGCGATGCGTCGCCGTCTCTTCCCGGAGAATCAGACGTCCGTCGCTCGTGTGGTACCTCTTCATCACCGACGTCGACTTAATCGCCGGCGGATCCTCCGCCATCTTCCTCCCCGGCAGCTTCCGTCGAATGTATATCCCCGCCGTTGCCGGCGGTTGTCTCCGTTCGCCTTCCTCCCGGTGCGTGACGGCGTCGAACTGTTCCGTTCCGTCGGAGGTCTCCGGCGAAGTTCCCGTCCAGGCTATATCGCCGGCGGGAGAGATCTCCGATGATGATGATGGAAAAGCTTGGAGGAGCATGTTCGATTGTCGCCGTTAAATGGGTAAATTCTGTTTCGATTTTTTATCTTCTCCGAGAAATTAGAACGAAACGGTTTTTATAAAGAGAGGGATGCCAATCACAACCGTTTCATAAAGAGAAATTAATTTGGTATTATCTTGAAGAAAACTTAAAAATTGCTCGCAGATACGCACGAGGATTAACACAGACAACGTAAGCATTATTTGATAATTACTCTGCAATACTATGAATGACACAGAAGATTAAGCATCTCAAATTGCCTAAATTTAAATTGAATTATTACCATTTTAGAAGCTTTATTGAATAAAAATTAAAAACCCATAATAGCAAATGGGCTTATATGTTAATGTGACGCAGATTTGATGTGTAAACTATACAAACCACACGAAATTACACGATGTGACATGCTGAAAACATGTTTCTCTCTAGGAAATGTGTTGGATAGCCGGGTCATAAATAGTAAGTCCAGAATCATAACTCAAGATATAGAAGTAAAAAAAGGAGTGTCAGACACCAAAGCAGAACCTACATGAAGTCTTGTATTATAGGACAGCCACAAAAGTGTGAGAATTCCAACATAATAGGAGGCGACGATCATGGAGAAACACACTAATGTTGCATAACAAAAAGAGATGAGAGGGCCAAAATCCAAGATAATATTAAATCACTGATCGCCAGGAAGAGCCTTGATGATATCAGAGTCACCTGAAACATTGAACAACAGAGGCGAGATGAGATGGGTATTGCGAGATTTCACGACATCGCATATACGTCTTGTGTATGGAACATTTACAAGCAAAATGTACCAGGATCGACGATGCTGAGGCATGACACACGGAAGTATTTTCCGCAGGCAGTACCCAGATCGACATTGTCTGTGAGCAATAAGACAAAAACAAAGGTAAGAAAATAAAACTTATATAAACATTTCTGAATACACATATAGGAAAAGCCATCAACCCAAATGTTAACCAAAGTCTTCTGTGTTCTTGGCTTTACAAAACAGAAACAGATACACCAACAATCTTGATCACACCCATGGATAATAGATTAAAGACATACCATTTATGAACTAATCCTATAGCATGAACATAAGTGTCTAATTTGTGTGGAATTGTGAGCAAAGCCAAATATTTTAACCCAGTAACAGAATAAGTAGTCCAAAGGAAACAACAACGGTAAGCCATCTCGCCCGGTTTTTGCTTCATTCGTCATTATAACCTCAGGACACAACAACGAAAGCACGAGAAAAAAAAAGGCGAAGAACTAGACAATAACAATATACCCACAAATCGACCACAACGTCCTACCAGCTACATACATACCATTTTGTCAAAATCAAAGGAGATAACATAACATTACAATGGCAAGAATCACTTACTTCCATTGTAATGGTGAACTCCAACTTTAGCAAGCATAGCATAGTATTCAATCTCTGACCTCCGCAGTGGTGGGCAGTTGTTGGATATAAGTATCAGCTTACCTATACAACCACAAACCGAAACCAACTACACAACCTAAGCCCGCCATCTCCTCCACATATATCCTCATGACATTACCATAACGCGAAGCAAATGAATCCAACAAAGAGGCAACAAAAAAAAAGGTTACCTTTGGAGCTGCGAAGGGACTTAAGAACAGATTTGTACCCTAGAGTGTATTTGCCACTCTTCATCACCAGAGCCAATCTGCTGTTGATTCCCTCATGGGACTTCTTCTGCAATTATTCTCGGAAAATGCCATATCAGAATCAGAATCACCAGATCGTGAAACCCGACGATAAAAATCTGAGGTTCAGGATTAAATCGAAGAACATACCGTCTTCTTCGCCGTCACCATCTTCGCCGCAACCAACAGATGCCGATTTCCTTCAAAATCGGAGAGAAACAAAGCACAAATATAGATTTCAGCGACTGAATTCGACGAAGATTGGCTACAAAATTCGGTGAAATAAATGGGAATTTTACCTCGGTGGTCTTCTTCGGGGGAACAGAGGCTTCAGAGTGGCGCAAAATGAAAGGAACACAGATAGAAAAAGGGCTGGAACCCTAACTAGGGTTTTCGAACTCCAAACTCAATGGACACGTGACTCACACGTGCAGGCCCAATACAAAAAGACATAGCCTAATAATTTTGGACCCAACTAAGCCCATACAAAAAATACAAAGCCTGCAAAACTTTGAATCTATATATATATAAATAAATATTTGAACACCTACGAGTACCGTTCTAGATGCTGTCCTAGTTACTTAGTTAGCCAATGACATACTTCCCCGATCACAAAAAAAATGATATTATGTGAATTTTAGATATTTGAATAATTTGAATATTCCAATAATTCTGATATCAAGTTCAAATTTCTACAATAATTTTGTGATTCATTAACAAATATTTTATAATTGTAATTAATTTTAAAAAAATATAAATGGTATTTTTAAAACTATACCATACGTCTGGTGGTGAGCCCGCGAAAACCAAATTTGAACCCATACGAGACTAATCTCAATTTACAAAACGAATTCAAATCTCGTTTATTCGCGTATGCCAAATGTGACCCCTGTCCTATGCGTATAAGGACCATTGCAAATTGGTGCCGCAAACGAGGGGAAATGTCATTATCGAATAGACTGTATAATATGGATATAATAATTTCGAATGGAAACAGTGTTGACACTTGTAATAAAAGGGTTCAATGGTAATGTTTGGTCCGAAATCATGAAGCAATAAAAGACATAGTAGATGTTGTAATGAAACGGTCCATGATTGAAGAAGCCATGTGGCCATAGTGGCAAACAATATCACCCTCAAGTATTTTGCTTTTGAAAAAGTATATTCACATTATTTCTCTTTCAAGAAATCTTTCAAACAACTGGTTCTATTTCTTTAATACAAATGAAGTACACTTCTATCCTTTCCAAATATCATTCAATCTTCCCTTTTTCACTCTTCTTGAATAAAACTTCATATCAAACGGAATTCTACCAATACAAAACATTATGTGTAACATATACCTCGTGTTATCCTAGACCATATCTAGGTTTAGTGAGTGGTTCATATGTTATTTGAATGTCAAATACACTTCACGTTTTATCAATTGACTCTCATCAATATTCCTCATATATATATCACTCACCAAAATCACACACTTTGCTTTCAAATTAATAGCGATAGTCTCGTAGGTTCTTCTACTGCATTGTCTTCTCTATTTATAAAACCTCTCTTCTTGATTCCTTGGTTGGACTCTGAATATGCATCTTATCTTTGCTCTGATATGTGTGATATCTTCTTTCATTAAACTGCATGCAAACTTTGATCACAGTCATCCTTTCTTTGTTTGGTTTTTAGATTTGCTTTATTCTTCCATTTGTCATTTAGATGTTGGTATGTTATTTCTTTACTTTATTTTTTTTTGCTGTTAAGAAGTCTCTCATATCATAACTTACATTTCCTATTCCTTCTATGAAATAGATTGTCATTCTACTTCGATATCGTCTTTGGTGTCTACCATTTATAGGGGTGTAAAACGGACTGGCCCGGACCGTCCCGATCTGGAAAAATTTCAGTCCAGTCCAGTCCAACCCATTTCCGTTTTTTAGCGAATCAAAAATAGGTTAGTCCAACCCAAATAGTCTTAACTCGTGAGTCAAAGGAGCCGGCCCGCGAGCCAAATATATAAATTTTAAAAATAAAATTTTAATACTAAAAAATATTTTAAAATAATTTTAATATTTAAAATATTTTTAAAATATCTAAAATATAATAAAAAATTAAATTTTTAAACAAAATAAACCAAATATGTAATAAAAATAAAATTTGTATATATAAAAATATATAAAAAAATTTAAATTTTTTAAAAAATAAATATTTTTCTGGCCTGCGAGTTAGCCCAGATCGTGACGGGTTGGCTCGCCATAGGCCCGGCTCGTGACGGGTTGACTCGTATGACCCGTTTTTTTTATGGGTTCGAAATACTTGAGCCCGATTCGGAAAAATATGGGCTGGCAGCCAGTCCGCGAACCGGACTCATTTTACATCCCTAACCATTTAAATGATGTAGCAGACAAATGCACCATATCATATATAGGCTCCACCTTTGAAATGACTCTGCTTATGCAAAATAAAAAAATATATTTATTTATTTTTATTAAAAAAAACCTTCAAATTTTTAGATTATAATCATATTCAATTCTAATTTCTTTTGTTATTATAAATTCCTATCCAAGTAATTTTTAAAAATAAATTCAATTGAGACACAGGCCTATATATTATTCCATCCTAATAAATCCAGCTACAATACCCTCCTAATAAAAACTGATTAAGAATAATATAATACTCATCGATTTGCATGGCAGGGTAATACTCATTCATTGGTTTTGCCATTTTCTTATTATTTTTGTATCTCTCCATTGATTTGGGATGAAAGCCATAATATCGTATATTTGCATGGTCAAGCTCTAAAATTCTTTATTGTTCCATCGGTCTTGCTACGATATATATATGTGTGTCTGTCTATATACATCTACATATACATATACATATACATATATGTAACGTGCAGTCATTTTTTAACTAATCCGCCACACACCTATATATGAGTAAATTTCAATTTTGTGCCACCTGTCCTACCTACTCATCCAATATTGCATGAAAGTCATTTTCAATGTATTAAGTTTTTCTCACGTGGGCCCCCATGGCCAGCCACAAATTTCAATCAGCCAAGCCGTCGACACAATCAACAAGAAACACGTGTCATCCATGTCAGCAACACGAATGTATGTGCTTACATGGCATCTGTCTTATGGTACAACGTGGCGTCTGATTATGCCATCGGAAATCCCTCGGACTCAATCATTACCCCTTATTTTATTATTATTATTTTTTTTAATCCAACCAGTAGTTTATTTCGAAATATTAAATGTGAATAAAAAAAATTTTGAATTCCATTCAATGCAAAACAACCTTAAATTATCAAAATCCGGACAATGCATTTTCTTTTTCTGCTCCATTAATTAAACTCTTTTAAACTTAAATATATTGTTTTGTGAGATATAAATTTTATTGACGAAATCTGTTATGAATTTATATCATATTAATTCACTAACAAAATGTAATATAACATCAAAGCACTAAAACAAAATAATAAAAAGTATATATATATATATATATATATATAATTTTTTTGGTTGACTCCGAAAATAATTATTGTAACTTATGGTTTAAGTTAAATAAGTCGTTTGTACGGTAAACTGCAACTTGGAAAATTTAGTCGGTAATTACATATTTCAATATAAAAAGGTAAATACTATTTTACATATCCAAACACAATAATAATAATAATAATAATAATAATAATAATAATAATAATAATAATAATAATAATAATAATAATAATAATAATAATAATAATAATAATAATAATAATAATAATAATAATAATAATAATAATAATAATAATAATAATAATAATAATAATAATAATAATAATAAAGAACGAGTGATTTTTTATTTTTTACATGGAAGCTTCTTGCACTTTCTAAGTCCAAATCCAATTGTCTCTGGTTTCCCCTTTTAAGAGGCAATAATTTTAAACGCAACAAGATTTAGATATTTATACCCCAAGCCCTTTTAATTATTTAAAATATACAATTTAGATAAATAAATTAAATAATAATCTATCATTCACCACTCAATTTCATTATAAATTCAAATAAAGTCCACAACCCCACCCCGTTTCATACGCCACAAGGCAAGTGCCCTTCTTCCCCACTTCTTCGTCACTTCACCTAAACCTCTCTCGTCTCCTTCATCATTCAAAAGAATCAACCCTTTTTTATATATATATTTTGGATTCAAGATTGATATCAAAATTGTCAATAGAATCGAAAGATGGGAGTGGAAGGAACGATGGAATACATCTCTGAATTGCTGAAGAAAACGAAGAAGAAGAAGAAGAAACAGATGCAGACAGTGGCTCTTCGAGTGGCCCGAATCGATTGCGAAGGTTGCGAACGTAAGATCAAACACATCCTCTCCGGCGTCAAAGGTATATGTTTTGTGTGTGTGTGTGTATACGTTTATCACACTCACATTCACGTTAGCATGCATATATATATATATATATACACACACATATGGAACTAAGCCTGAATTTGAGCCCAAATGATAGAGCTTGGACACACACGCACACATGTATATTCTTATAATGGTAAAATAAATCACTTAAATTGATCGTATTAAACATATAATTGATAGTATTGATCCACATGATTATCGAAACTAAATAAAATATATATATAAACACACAAAAGATTCAAGTTTAATAGTGAAAATACTGAATTATGAAAGAGAAAAAATGTGAAAAAGGGGTGAAAACGGTGGACGTGGACGCGAAGCAACAGAAGGTAACGGTGACAGGTTACGTGGAGCCGAAGAAAGTGCTGGAGGCGGCGAAATCGACGAAGAAGAAGGTGGAGCTGTGGCCGTACGTCCCGTACACGATGGTGGCTCATCCGTACATATCTCAGGCTTACGACAAGAAGGCTCCGCCCAACATGGTTCGCAAAGTCCCCGACACCGCCGCCCTGTCCGAGACCACCGTCGACGACCGTTACACCATCATGTTCAGCGACGAGAACCCTAATTCTTGCTCCATCGTGTAGATTTCTTACCACTATTGATATTAGTTTTTTAATTATGTATATGTATCATATATTATTAATTTTTGGTAAAAGGCAATCAATCATCGTGGTAAGAATGCTATTAAATAAACATATAAATAAAAAGTGAGAAATCGTGTTTGGTTTCGTGCCTGTAAAGCTTTTTGGACTGTGAAGAATTTGATAATATCTATTGAAAAGGACATTTATCCAATTACTGATAAAAGGTTTTATCATGATTACATACTTTTTGGTCCCGTTATTTTTATACAGAAACCTTGATAATATTCCAAGTTTTTTAATCCTTTTTACACATTATGGGCCACGACACCAGGCCCATGTAGGTGAGCTATTATAGGCCTTGGCCCACTACCCTTCTCGACCAGTTACCCGATCACCACGGATTGGGGTGATCATATATATATATATATATATATATATATTATGCATTCCAATAGAAATCTATTTTAAATTAAATATTTCTATGGTATACAATTTTGCAATTTTGTTATAAGAAACTGGGCTTACAAGTGAAAGTGGCCGTTGTTTCGATCAAATGGGCCCATCAACGACATTACATAATACTATTGGGCTTTACCCGAACCAATTTACACCAATCCCAAACCCTCTGACTCAATCCGAATCTCTTCGGCCCTTTTTTAGGTCGCCCACTTAAACTTCGTTTTGATTAAAAAAACAAGGAGGCGTCTTATCTTTGGGACCACTTGCTAAACTGTGGGCCCAATTCATAAGCCCACGGATCTAATAATTATTAGTAAATTTTTGTGTGGGCCCAGGTAGGGGCCGAGTATGGCCCACATTTTCTGCTTTATTATCGAAGGACCTCCCAACACCATTATTTGAAAGACCTCTGGCAAAAGTATACTCTCTCTCGCTGGACTCTTCTTCGCGGGTCTTCTCCTTCCTTTTCGTTTTCAGTGTTGCCTGTTTCCTGGTAAAATTTGTCGTCATATTGTGTATCGTTTGTATTTTCCTGAGAATATCGGTTTCTGTTCGTTTTGTGGAGTTTCCTGGGAAATTCCGCTTTCTCTGAGAAAATCCGCTTTTTTCTCTCTTTCGATTTTTTGCCCTTGAAGTTTTTGCGCTGTCAGCATAGGACGCCTCCTGTTTCCCAGGAACTGCCTACGAGAGGTAACTTCCGTTTGATGTCTTAGTTTTTGGTAAGGTGTATGTTGAGAAATGCGTTTGAACGAAAATTTTCTGATTATATTTTGGAATGGAGGAGAGAGTTTGATGTGTGTTGATTTAAGGTTTGTATCTGATCGAATAGAGTGTCTACTTGTAGGATAATGGCGGAATTCAACAGTGATAACCATGATTACGTTGCTGATGAGTGCTCTGACATCACCGATTTCGATCACAACTCGTTCAGAATCACCAAGCCCCAGAGGGATCATGATTCCGAGGTCTCGGATTCCGATTTTGAGGATGATTCTGAAACGGTATATTTCTCACGATTCTTATTGATGTTCCACAGATTCATGTCCCAAATTCCTGGAATGATCTGGAGTTTTTGTTACCATAGAGTAAGCCTAAGACTGATACGTCGGCTTATGAAGCAAGAAATGGCAAAGACATTCAGGGGGTTCCATGGGAAAGGTTCAAGTACACGAGAGGCGAGTTCCGGGAAACCAGGTTGAAACAGTATGAAAACTTTGAGAATCTTTTGATCTCTCGAGAAAAGGTTGATAAGGTTAGTTTTATTGAACTGAGTAGATTCTTTCTCTTACTATTCGTTCTTGTTAGCACAGCTTGGTCATTCTTCAAGTAGTGATTAGAAATGTTACAACTGACAGGAATCTCTTCAAACCGAAAAAGGAAAGAACTTTTACGACTTCCAGTTCAACACAAGGCTTGTCAAATCCACTATTGTGCATTTTCAGGTAGAGATTTTGTTGTGCTCATTCACTTTATATGCAATTTTAAGGGTTATTTGCAAGTTTTTGCACGCGATTTTCTAGTATTTTTTGCCAAACTATTTGCATGTTAGAGAAGGTAGCATCAAATTTCTTACTTCATACTTGAGTTGAGCCTTCTCTAATTTACTTCATCTGTTCTAGGAGTTCCATATCTTTTTCTCACAGGTTTTTCTCTTGTAAATATTGTGCATCATAAGAATAATTTGAACTTCTATACCCATATTGGTCTGGTTAATAGTTTGTTATTGGCATACGGCATTTGCATCTCATCTGCAGCCACTCTAGTGGAATGTCCAAGATTATCTAACTATGAGCAGGTAGCTAAGCTTATATCTGAAAAAGTGCTTCTGGTTGACCAATGGTCCCTGAGTACAGTCCATGTCCAGGGCGACAAAATGGGTGATACTATCTTCTGTTCCTTTTAGACATTCTGAATTCAAGTTTTTTACACACTTTTTCAACATTTTGGGCATTCGAGTTAATTGCCTTTATGATCTTGGAGCAGTAATTCTTCTTCTGTAACTTTGAATTATAAATGCACTGCTTAACCTTTTTTGGCATTTAGGACAAATTTTCTCATATTTCAGCCTCTAATGAAGTTGGGAGTAATATCTGAGCAGCCAGCGCCATAAATATTGGGTACGATAGGAGAATGTTTGAGCATTTAAGAGGTCCCGATACCCATGTGTCTAGATAGAGTTGTATTTCTCTGTTATGGTCATTTGCATCTTATTGTTAAGTTTTCATATTTCATTGAAGCACCTTTCGAACTTTTGTCATTACATGTTTTATACAATTGCATATAGTGTGTTTGTCACAGTCCCTAATGGTCCTGACCCGAAATGATGCTCGACTCAACCTGGGTTTTTTTTAGTAAACATGGGGTTTTAATTTAAAACAGTTTGCAGCTGCTGGTTCATAGCTTGAGTAATCTATAGAGTTTCTTTTGCATTCAAAATGGAACTAATCTTTTCATGCATATTTAATTTAAAACACTGGATGATATCTTGGATGTTGGTTCAGATGCCTATGAACAAACTAGTTGAAGGATTTTTTATTGAGTTATTTAGTTCTTGTGGCTGGATGTTGTGTATTCATGGATCCTTTGATTTATACATTGCAGCTGAGAAACTTGGTATGGGCAACTTCAAAACATGATGTATACCTAACACAGAACTATTCGGTCACGCACTGGTCATCTCTACTCCGTCGAGGGAAAGAAGTGCTTAACGTTTCTAGACCAATTACCCCCACTTTGGTAAGAACTCTGTTCCTAATGGATCTGTCGTGACAATGTGGATTAAGATTGTTTTAACCTCCTACTGGATATGCCAACAGAGACATCCTGGATTGTTGTCCCAACCACTCTCCAGAGTGCAAATTAGCAGTATGGCCGTCAAAGAAAACTTGATCGTGTTAGGCGGGTTCGATGGGGAGTTTATCTGCAAGGTTCTTTCGTTCTCCAAAAGACGACTTTTTTCGGTTATATAATCCTTTGCCACGGTCTAACTTTCGTGGTTCCTCTTTCTCAGCATGTGAATCAGCCAGGGGTAGTGTTTTGTACAAGGCTTTCAACGTCAGAAAACGCCATCACAAATGCAGTTGACGTATACCGAAGCCCCAGGTAAGGACCGGAGAATAGAGGCATGTTTCTGGTTATTCCATAATGCTGAAACCTGTGATTGAATCTTCTTCTCTTCTTGTTACAGTGGCTCCCTGAATCTAATGGCTGCAAATAATGACTGCAAGATTCGGGTATTCGATGCTCAGAACTGTGCACGTATCAACGACTTCACCTTCCGTTGGTCTGTAAATGTGAGTTTCCACAGCTCATCTCCACTCACTTTTCCCCAAAGCCGTCAAAGCCTTAGATGCCAAACTGTCTCATAACCCACCTGTCTTTCCTGCAGAATATCTCCACTAATCCAGATGAAAAGCTGCTCGCTGTTCTCGGGGACAGTCCCGAGTGCTTGATCGTTGATTCTCAGTCCGGAAAAGTAAGAAAACATTTGCCTTTATACATATACATATGGTGTAGTCATATACATGCATACACATGAACACATGTACACGCAGGTGAGTGCTAGTCTCAGGGGCCACCAGGACTATTCCTTCGCGTCGGCTTGGCACCCGAACGGGCTGGTCCTAGCCACGGGCAACCAAGACACAACATGCCGGTTATGGGACATACGAAACCCGACTCAGTCATTAGCTGTCCTAAAGGGAAACATGGGAGCCATTAGGGCTCTGCGGTTCAAGCCTCGAGAACCATTCCCG
>NW_010960187.1:7164901-7171863 GCF_000463585.1 Tarenaya hassleriana | reverse complement strand
AGCCATTAGGGCTCTGCGGTTCAGCTCGGATGGCAGGTTCCTAGCCATGGCCGAAGCCGCTGACTTTGTTCACATCTTCGACACAGAATCCGGGTTTCGGAACTGCCAAGAGATCGACCTGTTCGGGGAAATCGCTGGGATCACGTTCAGCCCTGACACCGAGGCGCTCTATGTCGGTGTTGCTGATGTCACCTACGGCAGCTTGATGGAGTACAGGAGGAAGCACCATAATCAGTATCTGGATTCTCTCTACTGAAAACATATAAGAGAGGTTTATGTTTTTCACATAGATCAAGGTTTCATAACTAATGGGGCTTCCAAAATGTGGTGATAATTTCGGGTTTGCCCTTTTGGTTATAGGATTTGGGTATATATATATATATTGAAGATTGTGTGTACCATGAGAGATATTGAAGGGTTCATAGTTATTGATGCTTTTATCCTTATAATTATTAAATGATGGGAAGGAACTGATTGTGAGGAAACTAGTTTGATTCGTAGGGGGTCTGTTTTGACTGAATTAAAAGGTTTGGATATTTCTGAAAGAATTTGATAACTATAAGGATAAAGGAATTAATTAATATATTCACGAATGTTTCCTTTTTTGTTGCCACTTTCAAATTTTGACAGCTGTGCCTACTTTTATATATATATATATATACATATGACAACGGTCAAGAAATTGTATCTGGCAATCATAACTTGAGCAACGGAGAAAAAATGTCTGGCTCCGGCGCCTTCTCTTCTACTCCGTCTTCTCCAACGTCGTTCGATCGTACCGCCGGCGTGCTAACTAGTGTTCCCTCGGGAAATTCCTGCAGAGAACCACTTCGCTTCATCTACTACATCTCCGATGCCTCTCGAAGCTTCCGTTTTTTACTTCTCATATTTGCGACTCGTAATTTTCGGCTAAATTTTAATGGGTTTCCTAGAATGCGTTCGATTTCTTGTGTTCTTGGTTCTGGGTTATGATGATCGATCACGATCCAGATGATTTTGATTTTCAATTTCGTTTTTGTCTTTGGTCGAAAAATTGTTATCAGGGCCGTGACTGCTTGTTATAATCGAGAGCATTTTGGGTTAGTTAGCTTTTTCTCTCTTTGACAGTGAGAATCTTCATCTGTGTTTCTTTTCGTTGTACATTTTATAAATCACAAATCTGAATTGTTAGGTGATCGAGAAGTTTCCGCACATCAAGCATTACAGACATTTCAAAGTTCCTTTGGGTTTGGATGTCAGAGATCTTGTCAAAAGCCAGTTAGCTGTTTCTCTCTTCGACAATAAGAATCTTCATCTGTGTTTCATTCCGTTGTACATTTTATCTCCTCTACTGTCGTTTCCTGGTTCTGCATACCGGCAGCAACTTGTTGTTGTCTTTTTTCCATGGGCGGCCAATCGAGGGAACCGGGTTGCAATTACCTGGTGTCTTGGATGAATTGTTCTCCTGTGCTGGCTCTCTAGTCCACATTGTACATAAGAAGTTATCTCTCTTTACCTCTGAGCCCTACTGCTGTTCTTGTTGAAAATTGATTGGTACTGTCTTTCTTTATTCACTCTGTTAATGTAACAATCCCTTTTTCTGTGTTTATTCATGTATAAAAGTAGTCAGCTTCTGCTTGAAACTATGAGAATCTCCAGACCACAAATCCCACTGAAATCATCCCACTTAAGGTAAGGAGGCTAATGGCGTGTGTGGAGCAGAGAAGGACCTAGGAGTTGGGAAGGGTGCTCTTATGTGTATGAAGTGTCAGTCTACCATCCTAGCACCTTGAAAGTTGAGGTTTGCTGTGCAAATGATCCTTGCGCTCGGGGGTATGTTTATTGTTTCAGTTGGGTTCGAATTCTCTACTAGAGGCTTATTTGTAACTCAATATGTGGCCAAATGTTTAATGTGCTATTTTGTATTTTCATAACCAGGCTTTCAGCTGATGGTAGCAAAACTTTGCTGGTGAATCTTGATTCTGATGATCTTAGGCATGAAGGATGGGATAGGTTAGCTGAGGAAAAACCATGCTTGAATTCGTTTTCAGATGTAAGTATGTATTAGCTCCATGTGAGGGATTTCAGGTAATTCCACTATATTTCTGCTTATAATTTTCTTGGTGTGTTATGCCTAATCAAATTCTGTGTTTTCGACTATTGATTTCTTTCTATGGGGCAAGTATTTCTAGTCATAAATCTGCCAAACCTACCATTTGGTGCTTTCTTTCTTATCTGCATCTTGTTGTCTCTTTCTTTGATGGCCAAAGCATGAATTTCTTGACTGAGAACACAAAAAAGGCCTCGCCTTTTATCCCCTGTAATATTTATATGTTGTTGCCCAGGGTTCGGTTTCTCTATCGGTCTTGGGCATTTTTAATTTTGAAACAAGTGGGAAAACTTTTCTAAGTGACATTTAAAGGCGTCCATGTTTTGGTTTTGCTTGTGCCAGATTCCCTTGTCCTATTTCTTGTTTTTCAGTGCCAATGATTGTTCCGTAGATCCTGAAGTTCATGGTGGATACCTGGCATTTGCTTTGATGGTACAAATGTCAATGTTCTTGTGCACCATTTGATACTTATGATTCTACAGTCACCGGTCTGCTAGAAAATTCAGCGCCAGATTCAGCTGAGGCACAAGCTCAGATTACAGAAGTTCAAAATGATGATGGGCTATAACTGGGGTTAGTTTCTTTGTAAGCATTCGCCTTCACTGAAAGCTTCTTCTTTTGTGCTCTGGGGAGTACATAATGGAAGCTACGCGACTCGCGAGTAACCCAAGTGGTGCATGCCGTACACTGGAATTTAGACGAATTGTTCAGGTAAACATTTTTCCAATGTGCTCTTCCAGGGGAA
The DNA here is from genome assembly GCF_000463585.1 of Tarenaya hassleriana. Lineage (NCBI taxonomy): Eukaryota > Viridiplantae > Streptophyta > Magnoliopsida > Brassicales > Cleomaceae > Tarenaya > Tarenaya hassleriana. Next base: position 7,169,029 of record NW_010960187.1, on the reverse strand, counting down.
AGAAAAACGATACTAGTTGTAAGGAGTGAGGACCGATATTGGGCTTTACTTTGGGCCATGCTTTGGACCGATATTGGGCTTTACTTTCGACTTCTTGTAAGGAGTGAGGACCGAATGGATTACATAAAAATATTAACGAACTGTTTATAAATAGTTCGATGTTTTTTTATGAATAAATATGAATTTTATAATTATTTGGACATATAATTAATTTTCTTGTTTAATTGACCATTGCATATTATTAGTATATGAAATGTATTAATTTCTTTTAAGTCACAAAAAAAAATAATTATGTTTTGACATGTTTTTTTTTGTTGAAGTGCTTTAATATATTTTCTCCCCGTTTCTGCAAAAGCTCGTTATTTTTTTTTTTCTCATTTTTATTTTGTCTTATTATTTTCTATTTATTCTATCGAGTCATCATATTCTTTTTAATATTTTGTCACTCATTTTAAAAAAAAATGCGTTTCGAGACAGAATCCACGTTCCGTTATCATCCGTTCGTGTGCTTCAATGTACTTGGTACATCTGCATAATATGTTCAAAAGTCAAAACTTGGAAATTAAATCTGTGCATATGTGCTGTTTTGAAATTAAAAAAAAAATAGTTTTTTTCCTTGTATTTTATTTCACTTTTGTAATCTGCTCAACCTTATGGGATTTCGAATTTAATGCGTTCTCAACTGCTTTTATATTTTCATGATATATATATATGTATATATACATATATATATCATATGTTAATTCCGATGTGGTCCTTTGTTTGACAAAATTAATTTCAGTTAATCAGTATTGCGGTCAGAGGTTTTTGTTGGTTATAGTATATATTGAAGTTCCATTTATAATTTTTTTAAAAGCTAACTAGATGGTTAATATATAAAAAAAGGCAAGAAAATAATTTTAACATAAAAAGTAATATTACAGTTATAAAACTAAGCAAAATACCATTGTAAATAGAAAGAAGTGTACAATTATCATCTAAACTCTGTAATTATATTTGTGTGAGATTTAAAATCCACGAAGATATAATTGAATTCAAATCCTCGAATAATATCGGTTAATATATAATTGTATGTGAAAAAAATCCAATCTAAGAAATATTAAGATATAATATATATAATACGTAACAGTTAACAAATATACAAATACATATATATATATATATATATATATAATACGTAAACATACGAAAGAGGGCTCAAGAAAAGGAAAGTCAAAGGTCACGACAGCTGCAACCACCAACTAAAAGTCAATAAGATATATGTAAAAATCAAGAGACGAGCAAATAATAAATAATAAATAAATAAATAAATTAATAATAATTTTGGGAAGCAAATCTTTTGAAGCACACTCTAAAGAGACATGCGAATCAAATGCAATTAATGTCAAGAACAAGCGAAAGTCTTCGCCCATCATTCAAACTATCGCATGTGGAATACAGATCATTACCTAATTATATATATATATCATGTGGTTACACAAATACACAAATAAGATGTCCAGTGTATTTTTTTTGCTTGAAATAGTAAATTTTTATTAGAAAAGTTCATATATATATATTTATCAAAATTTTATCCGAATTCAATGGAAAAAAAATTAAGTTTGATCATTTTCCCAATATTAGTTCCCCGCTAAATAAAAATTTCTAGATCCAATATAATTGAAACATCTTTTAGGATAGAATTTGTTGAAACGAACCAAAACCACAACTTCAACATCTTCGTAGGTAGATATAACTTCTTCATTTTTGGTAAACGGGTGGCCTCGAACTAATCTCGGGTTGAGAACAAATTATATGATTAGAATTTGCACTCTACTTTCCAATTTAGAACTCAAATTTTGGACGAAACAGATATTTGCATTCTCATTTTAGCTGTTGAATTATCCAAATCATGGTACGTAAAAAGTCCAATATTAGCTTTGATTATACCTTAATGAGATTGCATGCATGCATGTTGCGATATCGACTTGTTACAATAATAAATGAACCAACTTGTAACAAGTCAAGTGTACGTAAAATAGTTTAGCTCGTATTGGGTCTCGCATATGTATTCTATACTTAAGCATATGCTTAAACCACAAACAATGTTTATGAGACTTTTGGGATTGAAATCGTCCTTTTTTCGAGATTTTAAATAATAATTAATATAATTAAACTTTTACGCAAAAAATAAACAATAATATAAATTGTGGACTATGCAACCAGGAATTGCCAACTGTGTTAATGGTTTTATTGTAACAAACTATAGTAATAATCAAGTCAAATCATAATTGTGCGATATAACAAATTAATTAGTTTTTTTTAAGAAAGAATATTCCTTAAATATATATAAAGAAACATATGATTAATTATTTTTTAAGAAATACTATTTTTATCTAATTAATTATGCAATCTCTTTTTAATTTCAAAAATAATAAATATGCGTGTGTGGGTATATTATATAGAATTAATTATTTCTGAAAAATAATTTCAAGCATAATTGATCATTGCTTTGCAAAATGTCATGTGACCACGATTTTTTTTTTTGCCGAGAATATTTTATTACGTGGGATATGTATATATCATCATATTGTATTAACCTCTGCCTAATGAATATGTAACTTAAAATATTACATGTATGTTTTCTCTTTTCATTTTTTTAAATATCATGATGTTTTCAGACAAATAAAATTTATAAATAATAAACAGTTTAATTCAATGTCGTGCTGTCTTTTTTAGCATATTTTATTTATTTGACGTAGAAATGTGTGCAGTCTTGTAAGGTTCAATGAACCCATATGTGTTCACACCAGTTGTATTTTTTATATTTTCGATGAAAATTAATTTATGGTCCAATACATTTTTTTTTTCAAAACTGATATAACGAGCAAAAATCAGTCTATACAATTAGTTTATGTATTCGTTACTTATTCAAGAATAATAGCCTGCATAAACTAATTTCGTGCAAAAAAAATACAAAATGCAAATTATATTTATTAATATTACTGGCTTGTGTTTTTTTGGTATTTTTCTATAAATTTTTGGACTTATTTTATATTGAAAAATAAAATACGAAAATTAAATTACAAAGAAAGAACAAAAGATAAAAGAACGAAAACATTTTTATTACTACATCTCTTTTTTCTTATTACATTACAATAAAAATAATCCACATATTTATAGAAAAAATTATTCAAAGAAAGAAATAAAAATACGAAAGAAACAAATAAAGAAAAATATAATTGATACGATATATATTTTATTCTTAATTGATATAATACATTTAATTATTATAAATCATATCAAATCTCTATGTTTTATTTCTATTTCAACATTTTGGAGAGACAGAAAGTATATCTAACTTCGGAAAATTCGATTTAAAATATCTTCGAAAGAGATTCACTCTCCAAACTTTTTCTACTTAATTTTTAAACTATTTAGTAATATAAACGGCCTTACGACAGTTATATTATGGATATGTGAATACCTTTTTTTTTGTAATTCATCCCTCAATGTATAACTGATCTCATTCTGGTTTCTAACGATTAAAATTTCAAAATAAGTTTATATAATTATTTGAACGGATTTACATTGTAATGCATATATATTTTGGTTATATGTATATATAAAAAAAAGTACTTTACTAATTTCATATTAAATATTTTAATGGCTCTTATATCGTACTGTACTATATGTGAAAATAACAGCTCGGTTCCTTTTCCAAAAAAAAAATGGTCAGATTTCAATATCGATGTGAGAGCATAAAGTGTATATTCTCTAATATTATGATTTGGAATTTCTTTTTTCTTTTTCAGGATAAATAATCTATCTGTGGATATAACCGCGTCAAATAATGATTTGACCGTAAGAGATTCGGAATAAATCTAAATGGGGAGAACTCGTGTAACAATTTTGCTTTTTACTGGTCATTTTTTTGACATTTTATGCAAAAGATGAAAACGTGGGTGCTTTGGTCTCATGCTCAATGATTCTATCTTAGCCATAATTACCCCTCCATTCCCTTTGCTATTATGCATATATACATACATGTATATATATATGTGTGTGTGTGTATACATTTAAAAGCATACAATCATTATATATATATATATATATATATATATATATATATATATATGAGTGATAGAA
>NW_010960187.1:7164080-7164804 GCF_000463585.1 Tarenaya hassleriana | reverse complement strand
TATACATATAAAAACATACAATCATTATATATATATATATATATATATATATATATATATATATATGAGTGATAGAATTCTTGGGTTTCATGGCACCGCCATGATTTGAATTCCATTATTCCAACGAATACCTTTTGTAGAAAAAGTTGATATCTTGGTAAATGCTCGAATCATCATCATTTCATATGTAAGAAATATCACTTCTAATATCGGTGCATGAAATCTCTCTCTTCATGCATTACATATATTTGAATATATATATATATATATAATATGAACCCTAGATGAAATTCAATCTTTGTGGAATAAATAGATTCATGCAATGTACCCCAAACTTTTCCACGACTTTCTGTCACACATCCGTCCCATTAAATTTGTTCATACCTGCGACCCATCCTCATCTCAATTTTGCTTAAAGGAAATAAAATTTTATATCATCTTATCATATATAACCAGACAAAAAAAATGTACAGTTGGAAATCGTATAAGTATTTAACAGATTTTATTACATATCCAGAATTTAAAGTTCATTTTTTTACTATTTAAATTGGATTAAAAATTTGTGATTAGCCAAAATGGAAACAAAATCCAACTGAAAAGTGTGATAATTATCTTGGACCGGACGCTAATTTCGTGTTGAGTGGGTTGGACTGAGTCAAGGCTGAAGGCGATGATGCTTTTATCTCTTTTTCTTCCCTTGGCACACCCCCCCCCCCCCCCCACC
>NW_010960187.1:7155217-7163929 GCF_000463585.1 Tarenaya hassleriana | reverse complement strand
CCCCCCCCCCCCCCAAATCGAGTCCTTTGTAGAATTACTAAATTAATAATATTCTAATTAATGTTTGTTTAGGAGATTTAAATATTTTGCTTAACCGAAATAGTAAATCTGACCAACTACTGTAACATTTATGAAATGCAATTTCTGAAATATTTTTACCACATAAAAATTTGCATAACAAGACATCATTTTATGAGTATATTACAATTTTAATAACCCAAATGGTGCGGCCTGGTGGTTGGATAGAACAAAATGTTTTCGATCAATCCAGATTCAACCCCCATTGGACCAAATATTACAAAAAAAAAATTACAATTTTATTTCAACAACTAGATATATATAGTAGTATGCGTAAAATAAAATCGCATACTAAATATTGTTTCGTAATAATTGTTGACACCGTTAAAAGAAATTAGAGAATAGAAAAAAAATTTATATTAAAGTTTTTATACTTTTATATTGTAATTTGATGTTATACTATTTGCGATTGACGAGTCTACGTTAGTCTATATTTATTTTAATTATTGTAGGTGTTATTGAATAAAATTTAATTATAATTCTTGATTTCATATACATAGGTATTTTTAAGTAAACGAAATGTGCAATTTATTTTGTTAAATTTATAATCGATGGGCAATTCCTGAAACTTTTAATTTGTCCACTCGCTATTTGTAATTTTAGTGAAGAGAAGGGGCAGAAAAGTAAATAAAATTAAGCAGATCATAAAGTGGCACGAACATAACGGTGGCAGGACGAAAAGGTAAAGTGAGACGATGACCTTTTTCTCCCCCAACAACAACATAAAAAAGTTAAAAAACGCGTAAGAAAAAGAAAAGATTGACTTGTAGACCCCAAACTTACGATTTTATCATTTAAACCCAACATCCGCTTAATATTTACACATACTGTCATGTAATTGGTTATATAGACAAATAAACCAGTTTGCTGACCAATTCAATCAGTAACGAATTATGAAGACATCACCATCGATGGATGACTCATTTGATGTATGGTTGGCACCATAATAATTACACAATGATATGGAATTTTGTTAGAAAATATGAATTTGGTCCTGAATTCGCCCGTCCGACACGGTCCAAGAATCATTCGAATTGATTGCTTTTTATCATTATAACCTATAGTTTCCGTCAACTTTTATCAAACCTCCTTGATACCTTCATTAGGACAAAAAGAAAAAACTTGATAGCTTTCATTTTCAGTTCAAATGTTTCCCAATATCATCACACAACTGTAGCTTCATCGTTGTACAATAAAATGTTTATTCATCTAGTGTAATGTTAACAATTTGAATGTAGTCTCCGATTTCCTATTTTCTTTTTTCATTGATTTAACAATTTGAATGTAGATAATTTTTATATCAGTTGCATCTCAATTTTACATATCAAATCGAAATTATTTCTTTTTAACGCTGATTATACATATATATATATAAAGCGCGTATATTTAGAAACAATCATATTTTTGTTTTTGCCATTTGTAAACCATGACAGTTTTGTAAAATTCTTTATGCATATAGAAAATGTATCAGATAGTAATCTTAGGGGTAAAAAAAATAGATTACATCATGCATGTATTTATATATATTAATGTATCAATAATAAATATACTGATATTTAAATGCGTATATATATAAGTCTTGTTCGAAACTACAGGTGCCATTCAACTTCTGAAAATGCCAAGTAAATGTTTTGTTCATACTTATTTTTTTTTGTCATATGTCATGATAATGATAATGATATCAGTAATTCAAATTATAGTTCCATAAGGTACAGTTACACGATATTATATCTTTTTAAAATTAATATATATCAATCAAAAGTATTACGATATGTACATACACACACACACACACATATATGTATTATACCACAGGAATGAGTCATGTCGTTAGGGGGTGGTTTTAGCAAATAAAAAGGTATTGGGTATAAAATGATTTTCATAAGAATAAAAGGTTACAAGTGCAAACAAAAACGAACGATATGGGAGTGTGACACACGCGACGATGCCTCGCGTGAGGGTTAATTTGGGACAAGACGCCAACGTAAAGTCCAAAAGACTTTCTAGCCGCAGCGAATGGCGCCTGAAATCACGTGACTGTATACAGGCACGTGACTCTCCTGTCCTCGAATTAATGATAACCTAATCATCATTTAAATTCACTTTAAAACGATAATAATCCACTGCATATCTATATTAGTTATTTTTTCTTTAAAAAATATTTATCCGCCAACTGTTTTTGTTTACTACAAGTGGTAAACCTTTGGAAAGTTGATGGAACGAATTCACAATATATATATATATATATATATATACGTGTGCCTTTAAACCAAAAATATAAAAGTAATATGTAAATATACAATTAGAGTTTAAGCTTAATTACGTTATTTTTATTTTACGATTTGTATAATTATTTATTAAATGACGAATTGAGATTCTGACGCCACGTGGCAATACAGTAAGTATACGTGGCGCGACTCCATCAGCCGCAGCTTATGTAGCGGGCTATAGTCGCGCGCAGCAAAACGTAATTTTCAAAAATATGCGTTTTTCAATTATTTGATTCCCAGCAATTGATATATAAATTCATTTATATCGAGATAAATATGTTTTAGCATTCACATTATTTTTTCCCGATATTGGTAATATCGGAACTGTTTACGTTTTTAAACTCTAATTTATTTAACATGTATTTTAAATATTTTTTTGTAATGGGTATTTTAAATATTTTGTGATAAACTTTTCAATACAAAGTACTAACACAAAATAACAAAAAATTAAAATACTATCACGTTAGATGTTATGTAAACCGTAATTTAGTCATAAGCGCAAAAGCAAATTAGCAGGGAATAAATGAATGATGTCACTACCACGAAAGACAAAATGAGCAAGTGAGATGCGCAACACCATTTAGACGACGGTCCATTTCATGTAAAGTTTATAAAGTATAATTAACAAATTCAATAAGATTAAATTTTTTATATCATTATTTAAATCTATAACAATGTTCTGTTATGCGTGCAAGAAAAAAGTGCAATTTCTGCAATATTGTCCTATGATTATGCTGTTCCCTATTCACACATTTTTGCTATTATCTTGTAAATAATTCTAATATATTGTTTCGTAATTATGTTCTAATCGATCATATCTTGTAAATAATTCTAATATTTTCGTTTCTATTGAATCATACAAACAAGAACATATGAGAATATTTTATTGACGATGCGTCTAACGTGTTTTTTGGTTGTAATAATCAAACAATACCATATATTCCAAGGGGAAATAATCATCACGAAAAATATTATAATTATGATATAAAAATTAAAAAATCTCAAATAATTAATTCTCCGTCTGATAAACCTCTATATAAAGGGCGGGAGCTGAGTGGGATGATGCAAGGTGAGGTTGAGAGTTAATTCACCCAAAAGAGAGAGAGAGAGAGAGAGAGTGAGGAGAAAAAAAGGAGAGAGAGAGAGAGAGAATTGAGTGACATTAGGGTTTTAATCATTTTTCAATTAGGGTTTTTGTTCAATTAATTCATGATTTTTCTAAGTTTGTTTTATGCTGTGCTTAATTACGTGATTATATTTGTGACATATCATTATTAATTTTATTTTATGTTTGGGTTTGTGAAAATATTGATCGACTTTGAGGGTAAATTTTTTGTTCCCTCACAAAGTTGTATCATTTGATTATATTTTCTTTTTTTTTTTGTATAAATTTCAGTGATTTGATCTATGGGGGTTGCTTATTATAAACCTCTTTGATCCTTTTCCTGTAAAAATTTAGCGAAAAGAAACCTGTTGAGTTTTTGCTGGAAAACAGGTTTAATTCGTATATTTTTTTTTAAATTTTTTTTAAAAATCTAGAATCTCAGTGTTCTGTAATAACCATTTTGTGTTTTATAACCAAATGGATTTCTTCTTCAGCAGCAGCAGCAGCAGGGGCAGGCCTGGGGGAGCAGCAGCAGTGGCAGCCATGGCGGCGAGCTAATGGAAGCGCTTCAGCCTTTTTACAGAAGTGCTTCCGCGTTTGCACCCCCTCCGGCCGCGCCCTCAGATTCCGCGTTTGCGTCTGCGTCTGCGTCAAACGACCCTCCTGTTTCTTACTCTTCTTCTTCCTCGTATTACCCTCCGTGCAATTACCAAACCGAGCCCGGTTTCTACCCGGATCTCTCATCCGGATCCATGACCCACATATTTTCAAACGGGTCGGATCTCCATCAACCCGGTTATCAAATCCCACCTCAAACCCACTTCGATTACACCTCCGATTTCACCTACTCCCACCCAGAACATAGCAATTCCATGCTCAATTTCATCGACCCGAGTTCGGTTATGTCGAACCAGCCCGGTTACGTTCCGGTTCCCGTTCCGGAGCCGGGTGCGAAGCCCGCGAAGTTGTACAGAGGAGTGAGACAAAGGCATTGGGGCAAATGGGTCGCCGAGATCCGACTACCAAGGAACCGGACCCGGCTCTGGCTGGGGACCTTCGACACGGCGGAGGAAGCGGCTTTGGCCTACGACCGAGCCGCTTACAAGCTCCGAGGCGACTCGGCCCGTCTCAACTTTCGTCCCCGCCCCGCCGCTGACTATAGCGAATACGCGGCCCTCCACGCTTCCGTCGATGCCAAGCTCGAGGCCATCTTGTCCGAACCCAAGAACCAGCCCGGAAACTCGGAGAGTCAGCCAACGAGGAAAAGGGGTTCTTCGACGTCCTCCGCCGTCGGAGAATGTTCTCCGGCGGTGGTGCCGCCGCGGATGAATTCCGGGTCGGGTGAGAGTGACGGGTCGGGTGAGTCATCGCCGGTGTCGGAGTTGATGGTGGCGGAGCCGCCGATGCCGTGGAACGAGAACTTCATGTTGGGGAGGTGCCCCTCTTACGAGATCGATTGGGATTCCATTTTATCGTGACGGAAAAAAAAAGGGGATTGGAATTTGGGTTTTGATTTGTTTTTCTTTTTATAAATTATTTCATTTGTAATTTTTGTAATGTTGTGTCTTAAGATTAGGGTTTTAGGATTGTGGTAAAAAAAGTGTTTGGTGGCTGCAATTGACGTTTTTGCGAATTGCGGGGCCAAATGCTAAATCTGTGAATTAGGGTTTTTATGATTTTGGTCAGCTGTTGTTTTTTGTTCATGCTGTACCAATTAGATCGATATTTTTCTCTTGTTATTTGGCGTGAGTTTTGTAAGTTTTTTATGTTAATCTTTAATCTAATTGTTTGTTTCTCGTTAGGATTTTATTTCACGTCATCTTTTTGTAAAATATTATCAACATTTATATATATATACTGTAAATATTATATAAAAACCAAATGATTAAAAAAAAAACGACTGCATCTTCTTTTATATATAAATATGGACTATGCGTTAACTACTTGAGCAATGCTATCATTAAATTAAATAATTTTTTCTCTTTATTCTTGATTTTGAGAAATGATGTTGGAAGTCATTAATAAAAAGAGAACTTGGATCTAGAGTTTAATCTCCGTTTATAAACATCCTACGCATGAGATTTCATTGACTTTTTTGTTATATTTGGAAAATTTAATTAAGAAAATAATTTCAATTCCATCTTTTTTACAACAATACTTTTTCCAAATTCATTATGATTTGGAATAAATAATTGATTTTTTTTTTTAGAAATTCAAATGAGCCAGGTTAAGAAAGCCCCCGTTTATACGCATTGTTATTTAAACAGAGATTTTTTTTTTTGGTTGGACAAAAGGCGCTTAGGCTAACTTTAGCTAGAAAATAGGATTATTCTTTAACAATTGATTTAAGTATATAACTATCACTTTGTTCATTTTCTTAATTTCGGATATTAAATTGGAAACTACTTACATTTTAGATAATAAATATGTTTATGGAAGAATAACACCTCTTTCGCCATTCTTCTATTGAAAGCAATTCAAAGGAGGGATCACAAAATACTTTAAAATTAAACGAAACATTTGAAGGTAAAAGGGCGACCTTTTTTATTTTTTTATTTTATTTTCTTGGAATTTGATTTTTTGGAGCCTAATTTTGTATATAAAAATTCGATTCACAAGTTTTTTTTATATATATATAAAAAGAGGTAAAACAAACAGTCAATGTAGAGCCAGCCAGCAAGGAGAAAAGCCGAAAGTGAATGGAAAGCAGATTTAGGTTGAAACGTACCGTCTCTTAATAAAACCAATAGAGAATTATGATTTAATATAAACTCATTAATTAGAAACACGTTCAATGTCATTAATTTTGATCATTTTATAGGCGTACATATAAAGCAAACAAAATAGTATTTTTGGTTAAAAATTACATCATTTTTTTAAAAAATAAATAGACGCAGATCATATGTTTCAAAAGGCGCTTCATATGGATTATTCTGAGAGAGATTTGTAATTGGAATAAAGGTCAGATGAATTTTCTGATTATAAAAAAAAAATACTCCCTCCATTTTAAATTACTTGATGTATTGATTTTTTTAAAAAAAATTTAAGAAAATTGGAAAAAGTTACATTAATATATAAAAAATGATGTGCTTTTAAATGTTGCTATTGGAATTTGATAGTTTTTATATTTTGGACAAAATGGAAATTTTTTAAAAAAATATATAGAAAATTCAAAATAACAATCATTTTAGAAAAACTGATTTGAAATGGAGGGAGTAAACTTTCTTTTTGGAAAGACGAGCAATTGAAAAGAGGATTAATGATAAAGCAGAGGATAATTATCGCACGCGTGATCCATGTACAGTCCGGTTCTCGTCTGACCCGCTGTTCTTGCTCCGTTTTGTGTTTTCCCTCTACGGGTCCGATGAACGGCGTTTTAGTATTGGGCCTCTTAAAGCCCAATTAGAATTATGGGTCATAGGAAAAGCCCATTATTTTGAAACTGGCTCTTCTGTACTCTTTTTGGACCTATTGGGGTCAATTTTGATTTTTAATTCTGCTCATCAAGAAGATGCCTCACTGAATTTTTTGAACTTAAAAAAAAAGCTTGAAATTACAAAACAAAAAAAAAAAAAAAAAAAAACGGGATTATTGATTTTTAGGTGGTTTGTACTCCAAACAAAAAAATATTTTTTTTTTCATATAGTTTAATCATTAACAAACAATAAAATTTTCTCGATCCATTTATGTACTTATCATATTCAACAGGCGAAGAGATCGAACCTAACTTTCGTTGACAAAAATAACCAAGCGTGCAATATGTTTAGGGATATTTCTTTTATCATTTCTCGTAAACGCTAAAGAAAACGGGATATATATTCTAGCCAAATAAATAGTTAAATACACACAAGGAAATCCTAACAATAATTCTCGTTATGCTTATTTTTTGTCATTATTTTATATCCGGTAATGTATTAATTAAAGATTGTGAATTTCGAAAAGCAAATTTGCAGAACCCTGTTTATTCCTTATAAGGTCATAATTATCAATGAAAATCGACGTGGAATAATCGAATCACACCGGCCATTGATACTTTCCCCTTCTTTTTCGTAAATTAATTTTTCTTTTGGTATATATATGTTCTTTTTTTTTTATAAAATATCATTGCTTTGTATTTTACAGAATCTATACGTAAGATTTGAATATATTCTCTTTTCCTATATCTATTTATATTGCATTACCAATTTGCATGGTATCTGCGCTCTTCACTAATCAATATTTATCCATCATATTAAACAAAATGGGCATTAATGGCTTCAAAATCAATATGTTTTTTTTTATGATTCATCAATGTATATCTTTGCGCATATGGTGTGTGAATAAGAGGTGGATATATATATAAAATTATTGTTGCGAATATTATTCATTACTTATCACAAAATATTCCGATTTATGTTTTGAATGGGAAGTAAAAGATCCATAAAAACCAACATTTTTCACCTTTTCAGTAAGTAATTATTCGAAAACTTATAAATAAATTCAATTTAATCAGACAAATATTTATTCTAGGCAAAGGCTCACCATTTTTTATACTATAAAATAAAATAAAAAGAGAAGACAAAAGTCATTTTAAAAGATCGTCACTTCTTTGGTCATTTCACGTTCTCTTTCCTTTGGTATGTTGAACTTGCAATGTAAGTTTTTTTTTTAATAAAAAAAATATATATTGTAGTTGAAATAATCGTATCAAATCACATCCTGTAGATAACGTTTCGGCGTTTTTTGACATCAAATCACAAATTAGGTTCGGAGGGTTACTGATTTGAATGCATTGGCAAAAGCTTAGTAGCGTGACGTCATAATTATTCTACACCATCAACTTATAGCATATAATCCAACGAAAATGTGAAAATATTAGCTATGAATAATACTTCAATATATATATACACGCACACATAAAGTTATGAACCTAACAAATGGTTAAACGAATTAAGAGTTTAGGCTCTATTAATGTGTTACTTTTGTTAGTTTATTTGGGTTGGTTTCAAAATTTGGGTTTGTTTTTCTAGTAAAATGAATTGCTCACCAAATAGTTTAAATGGACTCCCTCTCTCTATACATACATGCATATATATATATATATATATATGTATAAGATTCAAGGTTTTTTTCCTTTGTAACCGGTATGATGGACCGATGTCCGGACTATAATTCTAAGAATCGGAAAACTCATGTGAATGTTCTTTCCCATGTTATGAAACAATTTTCTCTTGATCTCTATTTCTTTTCTTAATTCTTCTATATTTTTATCAGGAAAGA
>NW_010960187.1:7130994-7154438 GCF_000463585.1 Tarenaya hassleriana | reverse complement strand
ACTTCGGATTTTTAATACACACCGTCCGACATTTCCAAAATATATCGACATTATACGCCTATATAGGGTCAATATCTATATATATATATATATATATATATGTGTGTGTTTATATAAATATGAAATTTCAATGCGGCTTTGATTTGAAACACGTTAAAAGAGTGTGGGGGATCCTATCTTAGTTAGATTAGTTGCGTTCCACGTTGCATGGGACAAATATGAGACCGAGTATTAGGTTGTTCGGTGAAAAAGATTTTGTATATAAAAAAAAACATGTTAAGAATGTGACATTTTTCTTCTTTTTTTTGGGGGCACCAATTAACAACGGCGACTTCGTAACAAAGAAAGACAAGAAACATTCGTCCATTGATACGTATATATTTCTTGCAAGAAAGGGGCGTGGAATTTGGTGGTCACGAAGGGCTCATCACAAGAGCCACAATTGCTTTTGAGAGAGAGAGAGAGAAGAATATATATATATATATATATATATATATATATATATGTATATGTATATGTATTTGCATTTGTATATTATAGGATCTAGTGCTAACTAAGGCTCTTCCCACAATTATTGCATTGGATGGTTAATTGGTGCATCATATACATAATCCTCCTCACCTTTTGATTCACGATCTTATAGTTTAACTCATAAAGCAAATCTTCCATGATTAATCAATAAAAACCTTAAACCCTAACGAAAACCAAAACGGTCCATGCTCTCCTAATTATTACAATATTATTTGAACCACTATAATAAAGCTACGGATGTTTCTTTATTTTACGGTTATTATCATGCTTCTATTGTTGTGCATGGACAATTTGAAGAATTCTTTTAAAAAATTAATGTAGAATATGTTAAATATATTCCACAAGTATTTCTATTAGGAGTGTGTTATCATGGACTCTGCATATTATTTCATTTATTTTGACGTAATCTTAAAACATGAAAACCATAATAAAAAGATATATCTCTGAAAGTTTTGAAACACAAAATCCAACCAAAAAACAAACAAATTTAAACGTCTTCAATGCAAATACAAGCAAACAACGACAGCTTGTTATGGTTTATTAAAGATACTCGTATTTGTGATTTATTACTAAAAATAATACGTATAATCCAAACTAAAATTCAAAAGTTATAACAAAAAAAATTCCATTGAGAGGGATATCCCGAAGAACAACGTCGGAGGTGCGAATTCTGGGGGTTTTGGAAAGTGGGCTTTTTCTTTTAAAAACAACGTGGGCTTGGTTTAGCACTGTCCGAATCAGTTTTGTGGGCCCATGTTTTTGAATCTATGCAGATGCCAGCCATTACACGTAACGTCACATCACACGTCACTGCAAAACAAAGCAAATAAAGGAGTCGAAAATATTTATCTATACAATGTATTTTAAAAGTAAAAATAAATGAAAATTCCTAACTTCTAATTTGGTATAATATTAATTTATTAATTTGTAGATATTTTTATTTATTTCCGAATTTATATTTTTGAACATAATAATTCTTAAACTTGTTTAACAGTTCCATAATCATCTATATTACGAATTAATCAAAATAAAATTTAGGAATTATTGTATTAAAAAATACATATATAAAAATTATTATGTTAAAAAATGTAAGCTCGGAAATAAATAGAAACACCTTCAAATTCATTAATTAATATTACACCAAATTATAAGGTAAAAACTTTTCAATTATTTTTTTCTATTTTTAAAAGCATTAATTATTTGGCAGCGAGGGTATTCTAATTAATATTCGTATATTTTGGAAATTAATACAGACATTAAACCCTTTGTTAAATTTTATAACGCCTCTATTTTTTTCAATTAGAGAAAATTGTTATCATTATTATTATGTTTTCATTTTTTTTTTCTAGACGCAGGAGTATATATCCGTGAGATTGTTACCAAACTAAAGCGTTAAACTATAAGAAATTGGAGAGGTTTCGTACGTAAAACGACACACTGTACGTTCACAAGACGACACGTTTTGATCTTCGTTTGGTAACAAGAGCTTCAAGTCAAGACCGTCCAGTTTCAGTTTTGTAAAAAAGTCAAAAAAAGAATCCAAATCTCCCAAACAAAAAAAAAAAGAAAGGAAATTTATGGTCAACGGTCAACCATAGAAAATCAAATATTTTAAGTATAATCGCACGTGTATTCTACGATAAAGTAACGATGACGATGACAAGCAGTCCAATTACATTATTGTCACATTGGGATACAACCTTTTTTTTTGTAGTGGTAGTTTTGATTTGCCTACGGTTTTAGGGTTTGCATGTCTAAGCAGTCCACTCCTTTTATAAACTGCGCCATGGTAAATAATTTTCATATTGAAGTGTCTCTACAAAAAAAAAAAAACACGTCCAAAAAAAATGAAATAATTTGGTTGTCGGCCCAAGAACAACGAAAATCGTGTTGTCACTAATATCAAAATCATCATCCAAATAATTAATACCCATTCTAATTCATTGGATATCATGGTTTTAAATACAATATTTACCTCCAACATTTTACCAAAAAAAAATATTTACCTCCAACTCACGATACATAACTGAAATTTTGAGAGGGGATTTCTATGGAAGCGAGATGTGATCTTGCATGACTTTAACCCCCAATATATATGTATATATATATATATATATGGATGTTTTTTTTTTATAATCCGGAAGTTCACCGGGCCTTTGGCCCAACTACATCTCCCAAAGAATCGGGGCAGCCCATGTGAAAACCCCTACCTAACCAGGAATCGAACCGCCAACCTCTGAGTGCTTTGCACCTAGCTGTTGATATATATATGGATGTTTGATTGTTGTTTCATTATAAATTGACATCGATTTAGTAAATAAAATATTCGGAATTACATTTTCGTTGAGAAATCATTGTACTCCATAGCCAGATTTGTGCAAGCCAAAGGTTGGGTTGCAATTTGCGTTTGTTTTAGCGTGTGATTTTGTGGTGCGGCATAATGTTCAAGGGTAATATTTATTTTAGAAAAAAGTTTTCATAGACTTGATTACTTCCAATTTTTCACATGTATATATCCGTGAATATTTATACAGTTCATTGGCGTGAATATTTATCTAGACAGGAAAGTTTCTCGTGCAATAATGTTTTTCATTAATTTTTTTGATCATATCAATATTTTCTATCAAGTTATAAAAAAAATATTACAAAACTTGTAACATTTAGTGAATGTTATTGAAATTTTTTTTATATACCCCCAGCTGATTAAATTTCCTAGATTCAAAGTGATTACCGATTATACGCGTGAATTATAGTTAGAACTAATCAAAATCAAAGCATTTAGTGGAACCTTTTTTGGTCACATTATTGGTGAAACTTTAAGGTTAATAATTTTCTTACAATGTAATGTCATGCTGACAAGGCGCCATGCGTGCAAGACGATGACGTTACATATATATATTTTTTTCACGGACACTTTTTCTCCATTATGTGTATTCGGACCATTTTTTCCCGGAATTTATTTTATATAGAAATAAAAAGAATCTTAGACCGTAAGAATATATATATATATAGCGACCATGAGAATAAATAATTTGATTTGGAACGATGCAGAAAAGTGACGCACCGTGTGAAGTTACCACGAAACTTAACTATGCCTTTTCCAAGAACATATTGACCATATAAAACTAGCAAAGAGCACGTATATGTATCAATGTTTATATAAGCGAATTTAACCTTTTTATACCATTTTCGCCTAACCCTTTTTTGAAACTTTTTGACAAAATGTACATAAACTCGGATTTCGAAGTTAAACATCAACATCATATGCGTAAAGGCATGGAACTCTTTTATATATATGCATGCCTCCGGATTTGACTGTGATCAGGCATCGAATATATTGCAAGAAAAAATAGAAGGATGAAAACCGAAGTTTTCCCTTTATATATGTGGACGCGTGCATGCAGCATGCACGACTTTTTCTAACTTGAATTCTAAAGGAAAACAACTCGACGTGCCAATAATAGGAGAAACAATTCATTATAAAATGATATTTTGGTAACATAGATACATATATGGATGTCCAATGTCGCGAATGATTCAATGCTTCTAAGAATATCGGATGTAGTAATCATTTAATCCCTGATTGAGTAGCAAAAAAATAATCTAATTGAAATCTGTCTGCACACGTGCAAACTCGAGCAGCGGGATTTGTGGGATATTGAACTTTGATGATATTGTATTGAGATCGACCGACTTAATCCCTATCCATTTTTATTACGATTATGCAATACATATTTACTAAAAAGTTGTTTTTCACTATACAAACATTTTCTATATAATCTTTTGTCTGATATTACAGCGAAACTTAACATTTTCCGCAAAAAAAAAAAAAAAAGTTAACATGTTGAATAAATATAGATAAAATATAAGCCGTTTGAGATGATTTTATATATAACTGAACTTTATAAATGAAAGGAGATTTGAATAAGATTTGCGACGAGGGTTTGCATGAAAATTGTCGGGAAGCTTCGTCTCATTTACTGTTGTATCATAATCATAACAAGATTCGTTGAAATATAATGCGACCGTCGGATGAAAGAGAAATTGAATTAAAGAACAATTTTATTAGCGTTTAAATTAATAATTAATGATGCCGCGTTCGGACGTCCTTTTCCAAGCAGTACAGTTTAATTTTGGTTATGTGTCTCGTTCGATTTTCATAATAAGTCAAAATAAAGCTGACTCATTTACACTTATTTTCCTATTTAAATTATCATAATAAACCAAAAAAAATCGATGGTCTACAAGGGAGAAAACAAACAAAGGAAAATCGAACAAAGTTATAAGCTTTTAATGCCAAAACAGAAACTTTTTTGTCCATCCAAAATTCCCAACAACTTCATTGAATATAAAGCTACAACATGGACATTATGTATGTATGTATGTATGTATGTATGTATGTATGTATGTATGTATGTATGTATGTTGAAAATCAAATAAGTAAATATTGGGTATTGATTCGTTTGTAGTGTTTACGTACTTCATTGACAAAAATCATCATCATGTCATTGAAATGATGGTATAGAAATGCTAATAATGGGGACATAAATTAAAGCGTGAAATAGTCAAAGTTAAAAGCATGCAAACGCCCATGGTTTCTTTCATCCGTATAACCTTTCAGCGTTATTAGTTTTGTGTCCATTTCCATAATATGTAAACATGAAAAATGTTTATTTTTTTGGTTCGGTTTGCCATGAGAAATACACGGAACAAAGGCATCTAGAAGAATTTATTATCTAAGAAATTAATAATAACATAAGAAAATATATATAAAAAAGTACTGTTTTGGTTTTATTAAATCACACTGATCAAATTAATATTAATTTTTGTTAATTTATTATATGGATTAATTTAAATAATTTAAATCGATCTACGTTTAGATTGTGTAGAATTTAAAATGTTTCTATCATAAGCTATTTAGTTTGTTTAAATTAAAAATTCACAGGACGTCGAGGGGTTAGGGAGATTTTTAGAAGTTTATTTACTGTCTATAATACATCATTTTATGGGTTTAAGCAAGGTTTATTAGCTGTATATTATGATTTAATATCCACCTTAACATAAAATGAGAGAATTTGACTTTAACAAACATTTATTATTACACGATTTCGGACCTAAATATAAATCCTAAATACAATGTTTTCTCAAATAACATACTCCACCTGTAATAATTCTGTTCAATAATTCTGTTCAGACGGAAACAAAAACCACATTTTTGTTTTTAGGAAACCGATTAATTAATATTATATATTCGAACTTTCACTTTAAATACATAAATTTTAAGAAAAATATCTTTAATAGCAGAAGAAATTTTTTAGAGAGATATAAAGACAATGGAGATATTAATAAAATTGGTTATGCGAATATAAATATGCCTAGATTGATAGAACAAAATAAAGTTGTGATATTTGTTAATTGCAATTAATGTAACCTGATTTGCCTTATACCAAATATCTTCTAAGCTAATTATACTCTAAATAAATGGCAAGTTGGTCGGAACAATTCATGATTCTCTCATCTTGGTCCAATTCAAAAGTCTAGAAGAATTAAGAAAATAAAATATCAGTGAGATTTTGTTATAGATCTTATAGTTTTGTTTATTTGAGCCTTAAGTTTCGAAAATGGATAAATCTTATCATGATACAAAAAAAAATAACAAATTAGTGACTAATTAATTTTTGTGCAAACTATATAATATATTATTTTAATTACCGTTACAAATTTATGGGTTCTTTTTTTTTTCTGTTTGGGAACAATAAAATGGGGTTTAAAACGGATAAAGTGTCATACCATTACCATACATCTATATATTTTTTAAAAAAACCCTCCACTATTCAGGTTCTTCTATATTTTAATTTTCGTCCGTCGAACCAAATCCGAGTTGTGATTAAATTATGTATTAATTAAATCGACTAAAAAGTAAATTAAGCAAAAAAAAAATAAGAGGAAAAGGAAAGATACAGAGAGCAACTTGCACCAAAAGCTACCACTTGGCGAACACTTATCACCTCTGTTTCCGTCGAAACCTCAAAAACCTCAAAAATATTAAAGAACGATGGCAGAAAACGAAACCAAAATGCCACTCATTATGACAAAATTGTAAAAAATAACTAAAAAATTTAAATTTGTTAGAAAATGAAAAATAGAGTAAAAACTCATATGTAAACTGATATAATTTAAGTCGTGTAACTATTTTAAATATTATTTTATCCCTAAAAATTATATTAAAAAAAAATATGACAACTTTGGTCTAAATACTAGTAACAGTCTATGATGTATAAATAAATCCATGTTTTGTGGCAAGCGAGAAAACCATCTTAGTATTCTTAGAATCGCAAAAACAAGAAGACTTTATTAAAACCCATTTTAGTTACTGATTTCAGATTTATAACACAAAAAGTTTCGTTAAAAGGGAATTAAATGCAAAAGCCGATGTACAATTCGACCAATATAAATTAACATGAACTTCTACCATTTATAAATTTGGTAATAATTGGGTCCTTTATTGACGACATATAGCGGGTAAGTGTAGACATATAGTGTGCAGAGTCCTATTAGGAGTATCTTAAGCGTATCAACGATATGCAATAAATATATGAGCACATATCTAATCTAATATTATTTACTTTGTAAATTTATAATAAAGTTTGATCTATATATTCCATGGTTAGTGGGTCTTATTAATAAATAAATAAAAAGGAAAGAAATGATGGTAATTAATATGGCTTAGAGAAAAAGTACAAGGGTGAAGCTGTTGGAAACAAGTTTATAAATTGACCAAACACAGCCCTCCTTCTTGTGACATGTGTTGAGAGCTCTTTCACTCCCAAAAAAAAAAAAAAACTCTTTTGTCTCTCCCCTGTTTCTCTTCCCTAAACCCAACACCAAAAAAAAAAAAAAGAAAACCCTTGCCGCTAAGTTTCCGGTACACCGGAGAAAAAATGACGAACAGAAATGTGGTAATGTCCGACGCAAAATCCGGGATCGGATTCGCCGTCAAGGTTCCGGTGACGAACCCTTCTTCCTCTCTCTGCGGATACATCAGCATTCCACGCAAGAAGCTCCTGAAAAAGCTTGAAGCCGACCCGACCCGGACCCGGATCAACTCGTGGGTCGAGTCCATGAGAGCTTCTTCGCCGACTCGGAGTCGACCTGGATCCGGAAACTTCACCATCCCTGAGTCCGAGGTCGAGGAAGACTCGTGGGTCGCTCATCACCCATCGGCGTTGAACATGTTCGACGACATCGCTCATGCCTCGAAGGGGAAGAAGGTTGTGATGTTTCTCGATTACGACGGGACCTTGTCTCCGATCGTTGAAGATCCAGATCGAGCTTTCATGACCAACGAGGTTTGACATCATCAATCATCATCAATCATCATCTTATTGCTCTGTTTGTTTCGGCTCTGTTTCACGTCTCTGTTTCTGTTCTTACAGATGAGAGACGCTGTAAAAGACGTGGCCAGATATTTTCCGACAGCGATTGTCACCGGACGGTGCCAAGACAAGGTACATTTCCGGCTAATGTTGATTCGTTTGAATAAACCCACGTGTCTGAAAACAAGTTCCATTTTCTCGTTGTTCATTCTGATCTTCGCCTTCCAAAGATCACGGGTTCAACTTCAAACTCTACTTTGGGGTTTTTGGGATATGAGTGAAAATCTAAAAAAAAAACCCACGTGCGTTTTTCTTTGTCTCATTCGATTTCCGGTAGGTTCGAAGCTTTGTGAAACTCGCCGGACTTTACTACGCCGGAAGCCACGGAATGGACATCAAGGGACCTTCAAAAAAGAAGAAACATAACAAGGTCCCTACCATTACACTGCATCTTGCATTATAATTCATATTATAAATATGATGTATATGTACATTTGCATAATGCATGTACGTGTTATTTATGATATTTATACCAATTTTTATATAAAATAAAAAAAAATGCGAACCGAAGAATTGTTTTCTTTAATACAGAGTAACCAAGGCGTCCTTTTCCAACCGGCGAGCGAATTCTTGCCCATGATTGACGAGGTTTGTTATGACTCGTCCATATTTTTATTTTCTTACCAAATAGAATTTTATTCATTTTAAAAATATTATATTCCTACGTGTCTCTAACTCGAAGCATACGGTTCTCTCGTAGGTCTTCAAATCTCTTGTCGAGAAAATGAAAACCATCCCCGGAGCCAAAGTCGAGAACAACAAGTTCTGCGTGTCTGTTCATTTCCGCTGCGTTGATCAAAACGTAATAAAACCTAAACTAATATATATATTTTTTATTATTATTTTAAACAATTAAAAATGTTTTTTTTACTAATATATATATATTATTGTTATTATTTGTTCAGCATTGGGGAGTTATGGTAGAAGAGGTCGGATCAATACTCAAAGAGTATCCAAAGCTTAGGGTGACACAAGGAAGAAAGGTTCTCGAGATTCGACCGACCATCAAATGGGATAAAGGCAAGGCTCTCGAGTTCTTGTTGGAATCTTTAGGCTTCACCCATTCTAACGATGTTCTGCCGATTTATATCGGAGACGATCGCACCGACGAAGACGCTTTTAAGGTATATATTTTTTTTATATATATTTAAAGATTATAGATTTATATGAAAATAACTTGTAATTTATAAAAAAAAAATATTAATCAACAATATTTTGAGCTCAAATGATTCAGTCACTAAAAAACAAAACAACCAAGATTTGATTTGACAAGAATCAACAGTTACTATTTTGGTTTTGGAAACTAGATTGTCCTTTCGCCTTTCGGTATCAATCAAATAATCATTGAAATTTACATTTTGTAATCGTGAAAACATTATTTCTATTCTAATGAGAATTTTTATATAAAAAATTAAAATATTTTATGGACACGGTTGTTGTACTATTAATCTATTTCGTTTTCAATTAATAATTAAAAAATCTTTCAAAAAATCATTCACCTATCGTATAAATCTATTGTTTCAATATTATTTTCGCTTTGGTTTTATGAATTAATAATATTGTTTGGTTTGGTGAAGGTGTTGAGAGACAGAGGACAAGGTTTTGGAATACTTGTGTCCAAAGTCCCGAAGGAAACGAGTGCTACCTATTCTCTCCAAGAACCATCTGAGGTAACTAAATATATTTTTTTTCAATATATTTTTGGGTATTTTCTGTTATATATATATATATATATATCAAATTAAATAACAGATCTTTATTGTACTTTTTTTTACCAGGTTGGGGAGTTTTTGCGACGACTAGTGGAGTGGAAAAAAGTATCACTAAGAGGAAGATAGCCCACTTTCGAGATTTATTTTCTTCTTAATTAAATGCTAATATATAAATGAATTTCCATCTTAAAAAAAATATTGTTGCAAGGTGGAAATGTCTATGCTTTCCCATTATATTTTCTTAATTTGTTTTTTTTTTGTACTTTTCTCTATCTGGGAAAAAAAATTGTAATTTTGCAAATGCAAGCTATTTCGAGATACATCCCATAAAAATATTAATATTTGACGATTGTTTTATTATTATTATTATAAAAACCAAAAACATAATCGAGTAGAACAATATACAAGGAGGAAAAAAAAATATGTACCTTCGTACAACATAAAATTTTAGAAGTTTCCAATATTTTTCGTCCTCACCACTTGTATTAGTACATTTTTAAATAATTTATATTTGAGTAGGAGAAAAATTAAACAAAATTTAGAAGTTATTATTCGATATTTATATTCGTGAAAAAGGATATGACTGCAATAAAAGGATACGATTTTTTGTGTGATTAGTCTATATTGTTTTTGTAGTTTTTCCTTTTCAAGAATTGATAATATATATTTTTTTTGTATAAATCGGTATTGGAGCCACACAATATCATGGGGAAGTACAGTATGTTGGAGCTAAAAGTAATGCAGCTTTATTTTAACTTTATTTTATTACAACTAACAAAGCATATATATATATATATAATATTAAATTGAATTGTATTTTTCCTAAAAATGCCACAACTTTTATAATTAAGTAATTTGTTTTTTGGGGGGCAGTCAAAGTACAAGTCTTTGTCAAGATCTTGGACTCCTGTCCAAACCGTAGCCTGCAAGCATCCATGTCTCTAACTTCTCAACTCCATTTTGCGTTTCTTAGCATCTTTAATTAATTCGGCATCTTTCCCATTACCAGTTGCATATTAATTACTATCCATTCTATTGTTACATAATTAAATCAAAAGATTATATTTTTTTACGTTTTTGTTGACTATTTATTGAACTATTATTGTTTTCTAGTGGGAGTGAACGGATATTGGGGTTACCCTTTTGAAGGAAAAAAAAAAGGGTACACATTTGTAAATACAATCACTTGTCTTTTGAGAGTAATCTTTTTAATTGGGACCCTGCGTTAATGATGGGTAATTATTGTTTAAGCACACCTTAATCCACATTCATTAATATCAGAAAAATTAACATAGCTTTTGGTGCCCATTGTTTGATAGAAAATGATATCAATCGATAAAATTCAAAGCAATTGCTTACAAATGGAATGTTTGAGGACGGTTTGGATAATTACGGATTGAAACATTGTAAATTAAGTTCTAGTATAATTAACACAAAGATTATTAGATTAAATGGTACGGAGAGGTGGCAGGCACCAAAAGAGGGTGCAAAGAAAACATCAAAAGTGCTAAACACAAAACAAATAAATTTAAGTTGTTTTTTTTTTAATTAAAGAGATATATCTGGGGCAAATAAAAACGATTTGATTTAGTTCCTTAATTAAAATATCCAAAAAAATAGCCAACTGGGTAATAAAAGATCTCGATGACCAACCATGGAAACTAAAGTACAGATCTATGTCTAAAGATTGAAGGTATCATAAAAATACAACAAGTTGATGAGAAGAAGGGAAAAAAAAATCATTAGAAAAGAACATTGATCATGTTGCGGCCATGGAAATTTGTAAAAACTAAAAGAAATAGCATTAGCCTGATTTGATATGTATCCCACGTTTTGAATCTATGATTACTAATTACATAAGAGAATCCAATATTAAATTTCGGTTTTCTCTTTAGTTATCCTTAGCTATGTTGATTTCTTATCCGTTTATTAGCTAACAAAAATTAATTATTTCCCTCATATATTTATACTAAGATAATTTATTGAATCCTTATCAAATACTCTCTCTCTCTCTATATATATATTTTAGGTAATTGAGTATCATATAACAAGATTCATACTAATTTCAAGGGTTGGAGAAACCCCAATGAATATCTCTTTCCAAACTTAATGTTTGAATTCGAGACGAACTATATATCCAAATTTATATATATATATATATATTATTTGGTATAGAATTAATATCGATCATACTAACTCCTTTTCGTTTTGCACTAATTAATAGGCTAAGATAAAGTATCGGTTTTAAGACTCCAATATTAGGAACTAATCATACAATTACAAAGATGAAGCAAATGGATTTTTTGTTTCCTAAGAAAATATTCCCAAATCATGCAATTAAAAGAGGGCGACATAGAGAGGTGCCCACTAAGCAAATAAGGTTGAGAGAGGAGTTGGAATCCACCTCTAAAGTGAATAAACAAATAAGGTACAATGTGAGGGATTTTCGTAATGGCATGCTTCTCCCATGCCATTGAAAAGGAAATTATTAAAAAAAAAAAAAATTGTACATCA
Source organism: Tarenaya hassleriana (assembly GCF_000463585.1). Classification (NCBI taxonomy): domain Eukaryota; kingdom Viridiplantae; phylum Streptophyta; class Magnoliopsida; order Brassicales; family Cleomaceae; genus Tarenaya; species Tarenaya hassleriana. Next base: position 7,142,245 of record NW_010960187.1, on the reverse strand, counting down.
CATGTGTAAAGGTAAAACCAATATAAAGAAGAAATTGCCACCACTTTGAAACCCATCATTGGTCTCTTTACCTGAAATAAACTAAGTACAAGAAACCCCAATTATTGATGGAATTAGAACTGACTTTGGGTGTTGAAAAATTGTTTTACAATTTTTGTTTTTAAAAGCTCAGAAACATATATATGGGGTTTAAAAACACAAAAAGCAACCAATTATTATTGTTATTAGATAAAAAAAAATGTCTATCAAATTTTACAGGTAACACATATTTACAAAATTAATTACTAATTTGTATTAGCTTTATATAATTTAATTTTGATAGCGTTAAAAATAGAAGTTGAATATTGTTAACCTAGATTAGGCCACGCGCACATATCAATTTGTCATCTATAACAATAATTTCATTCAATAACTTTTCCTTTCCAAATCATTTCATGTGACTTGTTGGCCTTGCACTCCAATCCCTAGAAATTTTTTCTCATATAGATTGTAGAATAGGTTCTGGATTTCATATATACATATACATATTCATATATCTATATATATATATATATATTTATGTATATGTGTGTATTTTTTTTATATGCATGTACCATTTAGTAAGAGTTGATTGGTTGACGTTTACTTTATTGGTGGTCCATCAATCATACGCGCAGCAGAAATGGATTCTAGCTCTCTTTTATATTTCACAAATCTTTCATTCGTGAAACATGTATCAAAGTTACCGGGCATATTTTGTATGAGATCTCGTGTATTATTATAATAGTACTTGTACGAATCAAAATATAATAATAATGCTTAACGATATTATTATTCGTTTATTCAGTTTTAGTTATATCTTTCCATATAATATAATCCCGATTAATTTCCAAATCTTTTCGTGTCACTTAATTATTGGCCTATCGTACGAAACCCTATTAGATCTCCCAAGGAATAGGGTTCCATAGGAATATATATAAACGCATGCGTGTATCTATCAATTTAGTAGTTGTTGATTGATACTTGATTTTGAATTTGTTGGTGTGTTACATCAATCATATGCCTTAGAGCCCATCCATATTTCAAAAGCATATTATAATATTTTTAATCATACCTTTTCATTGCATTTTCTTCCGAAAAACAAATTTCAACTTACCGACATTTGGTATATCAGATTCAACAGGTAAAACTTTTTATGTATTTGATTTATTGATGGAACATCAGTCACATGCTTATTAAGATATAAAATTTAACGTAGTAGGCGAGTGGTTGAAAGGATGTTGCTCTCGGGATCCGGTCACCAGTTCGAATCTAGCTGCTGGAGATGTTGCTCTTTGAGCCCCTGTCACCGAGCCTCTGCAGGCAGTGACAGATCTAGAGAATTCTCTAATTAGGGGCAATTTAGTTTTTATTTATGATAAAACTTAATTTTATATGGGGACATTTCATAGTTTTATTCAAAATTTTACAGATTTTGTATAGAAAATAAAAAATTTTAATCGATTGAATGAGGGCATGTGCCCCTATACACTTACATAGATCTGCCACTGTCTGCAGGTTGCTCCCGAATCTGAGGGGATGTAGGTTGGGCTGAAGATGCAGGTGAACCTCTTGATTAACAAAAAAAAAAATATAAAATTTAAATTTCCAAAACGGGTTTTCATTTGATTATCATGTTTTTGGTGTAGTTTTATGCAGAGACGTATATAATATTATGGATGTATTGTAGACATGGCTCAATATCGAATGTAACGTTAAGACGATATTTATTTAAATAAAAATTCGCGTTTCCATAACATTGTTTTTATTTAAAATAATAAATGATCAAACATCAATCTAGAAACTGATTTAAATATAATTGATAGATATCGGTTTTATACACATAGTCACACAATTTACTATACGAATCTCTAACCAATAATACATCATATGTATTAAAAATCATTATAGATGATTCCAATGAAGTGAAGCGAGATTGGGATTCATAATTAATGTAAGATAATAATCACAAAATAATTATGGAGATTAGTGGGATTAGAGAGGTTCCAAGTGAGTTTATTGGGGAATGAGGCTGTGCCGTTCACAGTGATCACTTTGGAAGAATATACACGTGTCGGCCTGTAGGATGGTCCCCCCTTCCTCCCACATCGGAGCTTTCGTTTGATTCTGTCCATAATTATTTTATTCATATTAACGGACAAACACATAAATTCAGTTTCTAATGTTGCAGTAAAACGTTGTTTTTAATAATAAAAAATATATTTTTTCCCACCAAAACTTATGATGTGTGTTGTAGTTTATTCGGAAGTTCACCGGTACCAAAATTCCGACGGCAGAAGACCAGAAAAGTCAATACGAATTTCTTTCTCCAGATGAAGACTCGAATCGGATTGGGAAAAAACTTTACTCATTTATTTACCGGTTGGAAAAAAACTTTACTCCTTTATTTACCGGTTGAACCATCTATTATTGAGTCGTTTGTGTGTTATAGTTGTCTAATTAGTTACTGTTCATTTTAGCCAACAAGTATTTTGCTGAAAAAAATACAAAGATATTTTATTAATTTATTTTTTATAAATACTAATTTACATGTACGAAAATTTTTGGATTATTATACTGATATTTAACCTATTTTTTAGTAACAATATTTAATCTACATTTACACATTAATGGGTACTTAAAACGATATAAAACTCATGTATTTTTTTTTTGGTATGATCATGTATTTTCTTGTATCAAATTATTATAAACGTTTGACTTTAAATACGTATAAATATGCTCTGCCTAATTTCGAACCTAATATGTGCCTCTTGAAATATTTGTTTTGAAAAAAAGAAAACCATGTCAGAAATCAAGAAAATCTAAAGGATGCAAGCATTCGCCTAGAAAGCATTTGTTCATTTTTATTGTCATGATATTCCTACTTGATCGCACTCACATAATTTATATTTTAATTAAAATTAATTTATATTTAATCCCAATTTTACTTTAATGTTTATTTAAATACGATAGAAATCGGAATAAAGGTCTAGATTCTGCGATTCTGTTAAAGCAACAACAAAGAAAACTACCTCAAATCGTGGAAAACAATTTAAAAAAAAAAAAAAGAAAGAAAAAGAAGTGGGTCTTCATAAGAACATTGCGGTTATTTAACCCAACAGTTGGTAGCCACTGCAACCCAACAGTTGGTGGCCCAATGGTTGAGAGGTGACAAAGTCATCTTCAAGATCCTGGGTTCGATTTTACTGGTGGAGAGTAGGGGTGGCCAATTCGGGTTTCGGTTCGGGTTCGGTTCGGTTATATCCGGGTTCGGTTATTTCGGTTATAGAAAAACTATAACCATTCGGTTTTTATATAAATTTCGGTTCGGTTCGGTTCGGTTATTTTTCGGTTCGGGTTCGGTTCGGTTTTGGTAAAAAGTTCAATTTTTCAAAGAAAATTGTCGGTTATTCTCTCGGTTTTTTCGGTTATTTTTTATTCGGTTCGGTTCGGTTTCGGTTTTTCGGGTTTAAAGAAATCATAACCGTTCGGTTTTGATGTCGGGTTCGGTTCGGATACGGTTATGTCTTATTCGGTTCGGTTCGGTTCGGTTATTCGGTTAATAACCGAAATGGCCACCCCTAGTGGAGAGGGATGTAATTTTTAGACTAAAATGGTCTATATACAAAGGTTGATCCCGGGTCTAGGGTGGATGTAGTCGGGTTGAAGGTCCGAGTAACCATCCTGGTTATAAAAAAAAACATTGCGATTATTTTATTAATGATTTAGATTCGATCTTCGTGTCTTTCATCCAGATTTTCGGATTTCGCTGGGAGCAAAATGGGCTCAAAATATACCGATAGTGAAGCCCATATAACGTTAGGGCCCAAAATAGATGACGAGAGAGAAAATGTAGACGAAAGATGAAGAAAACAGTGAAACAGAGACCAGGTTCGGGGATGCCTGCCTATGCCTACACAACATAAATTCTCTACTTATCCCCTAAAAGGATGCCCTACGAAAAATGGGTTTACCTCAAAATTAAGTTTTTTTTAAGAAAGAGAATTGAATCATAGATCCTAAATCCTGCATAAAACTATCATCTTCTGGGTTTACAGCTCTGAGAGACGATCCGAGAACCTTTACACAATTATCCACAACCAATATGCAAACCACGACGTTTATCAAATGCCCGGAACCAAATTCCCTTTCTGCCAATCACAGACAAATCAATGGTTTCCTTAAAAAAAACACACATTCTTCAGCTTCTTCCTCTTCGTGCAATTCTGGATATCTGCAACCAAATCTCTGTCGCTTGCGCTGAGAGGTATATCAATCCGTCTTGAATCACACTCTTGATGTAACCCTCTGCAGTTCTTTTGATTCCGTTAGATTTCTTCTCTGAATTTATAATATAAATTTCAACAAAAACGTGACGAAACCTCTCAACTATGCATCATAAAGTTATAGATAGAAGAAAATTACCTAGTTTGGTTCGGCTCATGTTGTTGATTTGACCTAGTTGGCCATTCCTTTCATATCACGGAAGCTGTTTTTGACCACAGCAGTATCCGCAAGCTCAGCCAAATGTGGTTCCACGTACCTCTTCAAGAATGCCTCATTCGAGGCCTTGAGTACTGTGCACAAAGAATGTTTCTTCTTCAACAAATGTTTGCTTTCTAGAATCGCTAAAACTTCTAACCGAGGCTTCAGCCTCTTCTCAACACTGCCAAGTAGCAAATCTATATGTTTTACTATGTAAGGAACATCAACATCATCCAGGCCAAGCAAAATATCGGTCACTTCTCTGATTTTATTCTCCGATACAGCGAAAGACTGTGGCATCTTCCTAAAGGCGAACCTGATATCCTCATCGGTGAACCCCAGATCCTTAAAAAGCTTCAGCTTCAACTCCCATTTCCTTTCAGTCATTGAGCTCATTACCACAATGGCCACAATATACATTCTAGAAGACTTATCAAACCCCATCTCATCAACCCTTTTGATGAATCCGTTGATGTTTTCTGGACTAAATAGGAAAAATCGTGGGAAAGTGAGGACATAGCTGACAATCTGCTTATACTCGACGCCACAATTTTTCAATAACTCAATGTTTGGGACCAGAGTTTTCTCTAGGTCATACTTCAACAAGTTTCCACACATCTTCACCACCTTAGAAACAAGAGGAAGCGATCCTAAAACCTTCTTAAGCACTGTTAGAGAGGGAAGAATCTGCTTGTCAGAGCTTCTTGCCAGTATCCATGGATCAGCCGATATGACGCTCGCAAAATCGCTACAAGGAAAACCCAATTCTTGGAAAACCTTAATCTTTGGCCTAACCGAACTTTCGATATCCGAAAACAAAACCCTCGGATATCTATAGACGATTCTCTCGATCTGGGTTTTCGAAAATCCAGTTTCTTTGAGGTAAGAAAGCACAGAATCCGTACACTCTGGCTTACTCAGAAAAATTTTCAAGGACGAAGCTTTCCGAGCCACTTCCGGAGAAAACCCACGTTGATTGATCAAGTACTCCGACAAAGCAACGTTTGATTTTGACTGTCGAGCAGAATGGAAAAACAGGATTGAAATCGAGCAAATTGACTCGAGTCCATACACATTCGATGACTTCTGGCGGTATCTTGGAATTAAGGTTCTATAAATGCGCGGGAACATTGCTACGCCTACCAAAAGGGTCCAAGCGTTTCAGCTATTATGAAGAAAAGACCGAATAGAAAATGGGATTTGAGTCGAACTTGCCTGCAATTTTGCCGGAATCCACGCATCCGAGGTTTTGCTTGTCCGATTTGATCGAAATGTTCCATCTCCAAACCCATATTAGGGTTTTAGAGTAAAATCTCTTTCTGGAGAAATGGGCTTAAAAATTCCATCTTGTGGGCCCTCTTAGCCCATCTTAAGGCCATATTTAAATCCATGGAATCGGGCCTCGACGAAATAAAATATCACCGCATGGCGACGCCACGGATGGATGAGTGGTTAACACAAGGCATAAGCTGTCTACCCATAATTATTATTATTTTATGAAATAATCAACTAAATACAAATGATTTTTTTTCCAAATTAGAAAATCCTAATACGGCCTAAATACTATTTTTTTCCACCATTTTAACAAGAAAAAAATTTTCCGGACAAGACAAGAAATATTTCATGTGCAGCTCAACTACGTTATTTAAATTCTAAAATTATATCTATAAAAAGTAACAAAACCACGTTTTTTTCTGAGAAAAAAAGCGTAAAATAACATATGGAGGGTCTTTTCCAAATAAATAAAATACTTTTCTGCTGCAGAAAATATCGGGGATAAAAAAGGTGATTAAAAGAAGGAAAATGACTTTGAAAATTGGAATATATAAATATATATATATATATATATATATATGTATAAATGAAATTTTGAATTTTTTTTAATTAAAATAGAAGAAGGAAAAGGACTTTGAAAATTGATGTTAGTGTGATATATGTAGGGGCAGGCCAACACCACTCTGGCAATCACAAACAAATCACACATTCTTCTTCAGTTTCTTCCTCTCCGTACAATTCTTGATGTCGGCAACCAAATCTCCGTCCTCTTGAATCAACACTCTTGATGTAACCCTGGAAACGAGCTTTTGCAGTTCTTTTGATTCCGGCAGAAAATGGCGATGGGGCAGTCTTTTCCTCTACAGAAAGTTTGAACCTTTGCTCTCAATCTTGGTCGAGAAGAAGTTCTCATGGAGTGTTGCTTGACCTGGAAGTTAGGGTTCGCAGTCTTAAGGGAAAAAAAGGGCAATACTCTAAAACTAAAGCCTATAACCACAAGAACGAAAAACAAGTTTCCATGGAAAACATTGACAGAGAGCAGAGGAGATGTTTTTTTTCCCTTTTCAAGGCAACTTTCTTGGGCAGATAAAATATTTATGAAGTTGAATACATTTTTTTGTTAATCCGGAAGTTCACCGCCTTTTAGCCTAACTACATCTTCCAAAGGATCGGAAAGTCCGGTAAATGCCTCTCTCCAAATGGAGATTCGAACATAGACTGAGAAAGAGCTTTGCTCCCTTCCGTACCAGTTGAGATATCCAGTCTTGGGTATGAAGTTGAATGCTTGGTCCAAGGGTTTAATGAGGAAATGTTTTTCCTTTCCTTCAAAACTTGAAGCAGAGGAAAGAAGGATCAGCCTCTAATTCACCCACACACACAAAAGAACAGCAAAGGTTATTTTTAGAATCAACTTGCTTATACCCACCTAAAGATATGATCAAAGCATGGAGATTTCTCCTCACAGAATTTATGATATAAATTTCAACAAAAATCATGACGAAACCTCTCAACTATGCACCATAGAGTTATAGATAGAAGAAAATGACCTAGTTTGGTTCGGCTCATGGTGTTGATTTGATCGAGTTGGCCACTCCTTTCACATCGCAGAAGCTGTTTTTGACCAAAGAAGTATCCGCAAGCTCAGCCAAATATGGATCCACGTACCTCTTCAAGAATGCGTCATTCGAGGCCTTGAGTACTGTGCACAAAGCATGTTTCTTCTTCAACAAATGTTTGCTTTCTAGAACCGCCAAAACTTCTAACCGAGGCTTCAGCCTCTTCTCAACGCTGCCGAGTAGCAACTCTATATGATTTACTATGTAAGGAACATCAACATCATCCAGGCCAAGCAAAATATCAGCCACTTCTCTGATTTTATTCTCCGAAAGAGCGAAAGACTGTGGCATCTTCCTAAAGGCGGACCTGATATCCTCATCGGTGAACCCCAGATCCTTAAAAACCTTCAGCTTCAACTCCCATTTCTTTTCAGTCATTGAACTCATTACCACAATCGCCACAATATACATTCTAGAAGACTTATCAAACCCCATCTCATCAACCCTTTTGATGAATCCCTTGATGTTTTCGGGACTAAATAGGAAAAACCGCGGGAAATTGAGGACATAGTTGACAATCTGCTCATAATCGACCGCACAATTTTTCAATAACTCAATATTTGGAACCAGAGTTTTCTCTAGGTCATATTTCAACAAGTTTCCACACATCTTCACCACCTTAGAAACAAGGGGAAGCGATCCTAAAACATTCTTAAGCACAGTTAGGGAGGGAAGAATCTGATTATCAGAGCTTCTTCCCAATATCCATGGATCAGCCGATATGACGCTCACAAAATCGCTACGAGGAAAACCCAATTCTTGGAAAACCTTAATCTTCGGCTTAACCAAATTTTCGATATCCGAAAACAAAACCCTCGGATATCTATAGACGATTCTTTCGATCTGCGTTTTCGAAAATCCAGTTTCTTTGAGGTAAGAAAGCACAGAGTCCGTACGCTCTGGCTTAGTCAGAAAAATTTTCAAGGACGAAGCTTTCCGAGCCACTTCCGGAGAAAACCCATGTTGATTGATCAAGTATTCCGACAAAGCAACGTTCGGTTTCGACTTTCGGGTAGAATGGAAAAACAGGATTGAAATTGAGCAAATTGACTCGAGTCCACACACGTTCGATGGCTCCTGGCGGTATCGAGGAACTAAGGTTCTACAAATGCGAAGGAACATTGCTACGACTACCAAAAGGGTCCAAGCGTTTCAGTTATTACGAAGAAAAGACCGAATAGAAAATGGGATTTGAGTCGAACTTGCCTGCAATTTCGCCGGAATCCACGCATCCGAAGTTTTGCATGTCCGATTTGATCGAAAATTTCCATTTCCAAACTCAGATTAGGGTTTTAGAGTAAAGCCTGCGTTTTTTTGGAGAAATGGGCTTAAAATTCCATCTTGTGGGCCAATTTAGCCTATCTTAAGGCCATATTTAAATCCATGGAATCGGGCCTTGACGAAATAAAATATTACCGCATGGGGAGGGACAAAGGCATAAGCTGTCTACTGTACTGATAATTGTTTTTTGCTATAAAATAATCAAATAACTGAAACACAAATGATTTTTTATTTTCCAATTTTTAAATCCTAATACCGCCTAAATATTATTTTTTTCCCACCTTTCTATTTATTTATTTATTATTTAAATTCTAAAATTATATTTTAAAAAAATAACAAAACGCGCTTTTTCTGAGAAAAAAAAGTGTACAATAACTTATGGAGGGTCTTTTCGACTTTACCAAATAAATAAAATACTTTTTACGCTGTGTGGAAAATATCGGGGGAGAAATTAAAGTAATTAAAAGAAGGAAAATGACTTTGAAAATTGGAATATATATTTATATATATGAAATTTTAATTTTTTTTAATTAAAAAAGAAGATGGAAAAGGACTTTGAAAATTGATGTTAATGTGATATATGTAGGGGCAGGCCAACACCACTCTGCTGTGACACTGGCCCCTACCTTTCTCACCTTCCCTACATACATATACCATAATCACACAAATATTTATATGCACATGTGTGTATACATACATATATATATATATATATACGCTATCTTTTCAATTAAAAATTAGCCATAAATCTTGTAGGATCTCTACACACACAAACGAGGGTATATGTGGAATACGTATACTACATATATTAACATTTCGTTTCCTTTTCCTCGTAAAAAATACTAAACGATATATTTTTTTTAAATATCATAAACATGTTTAAGGATTTATTAAGATGATATATAATTATCTCAATTATTGTTTTCTCTCACAAAATCTTAGAGCCATATATACTTAATCCAAAAGTAAAAAAAAAAAACAGAAATTATGGATCGTAATTCATTTTATATAATTTTCTATTTTAAAATATAGTAGTGATTCAAACAAGATTTAAATTCTTGAAACGCATCATACGAAAGAGACATGTGCATTGTGCGTCCCAAACTACCTACTAATGCCTCTTTCCTAAGAGGAGTTCGAATTAGGATACTATTTTTGTTTAAATACGATAAAACCAATTTCAATAATATATAATTTTTAAAATTTTAATAATATATAATCTTATCTAAATATTTCATTTAAAAATGAATCGATGTAATTTTTAACATTACAGTAATTATATAAGAAATAAATTCAAACAGAAATGCTAAAAACCAAAAAATTAATTATTTTAATAATACTTTTTTTAAAAATAATATTCAATAGAATATGAACGTCTTTAATATAAGAATCCAAAAATAAAATTAAAAATCCAAAAAATAATTAAAACAAAATTATACTAATTTTTTTTTAAAATAAACGTCTTTAATATAAGAATTTACGGGACATTTTTACGGTAAACATATAATATAACTATGTTGTTTCTTATATAATTTACGGGACATTTTTTTGTAACCTTTCGAAACGGTTCAATGAATAAATTATATTAGAATAAAATGTGAACGCAAAAGAGAACTTCAAGACTAGCTTGTAACGTATTATATTTTACCTTTTTCTTCACCACCCTAAGGATCTAAATTCTAAACCCAACTTGCCCGGTACATTAATTAATTAAATAAATTTCCAAAAATATTTACAGAGTTTTCATAAATATGGAAACTTAAAAACATGATTTTATTATTTTCCTAACGAGCAAAAAAGTTTGGTTACTTTTCAAATAACGTGGATTACGTGCATCACCTCACCTTCATAAGATTCGCTCAAACATTTCGGCTTTAATACATTGTACATGATTTAGTTGTGCTATTAATCATCCATCTTAATTGATTCCAGTGTTATTAAATAATAAAAAAAATCTTATTAATTCAATCAACTCAAATTAATGCATTTATAAATTGAATTTTAAATTCACTAAATTACGTTATTCTATAAAATCCATTTTTTAAACTCGCGAACATATATGCAAGACAAATATAAAAAATCTTATAAACCACATTGCTATCGATTCGTTCTGTTAACTAAGATATTGTAATGGGTTGCCAATTCATGAACCATCCATGCAATAAAAAATTATTGCAAATTGCAATAGATGACTAGTATCTATTGCAATCATTTTATTTTTATATCAACATCTAGTTTGATCATAATCTAAATATGATTATAGTGATTATAATATATCAACATTTTATTTTTATACATGTGCAATTAACTTATTATTTTATGAATTCAAGTTTTACGGAACATTATGGAGAATTTAAATAAGAGACAACAACATCGTCGATTATAGCAGGTTTAGAATAAGATCAAGGCCATCTTCAATAATGTAAATTTTATTTTATATTTTGGTGCGTAAATATCATATACTTCGTCTATATGTAAGAAAAATCCAACATTGAAATCTTAATCTATTTCCCTTTCACATTCGTACCTCCACTAGAGTAGAGATTCTTCTAGAGAATTCTCTAATTAGGGGCAAT
>NW_010960187.1:7114367-7130848 GCF_000463585.1 Tarenaya hassleriana | reverse complement strand
TCTCTCTCTCTCTCTCTCTCTCTCTCTCTCTCTCTCTCTCTCTCTCTCTCTCTCTCAGATCGAGTTTGACCTTTCGCCAGCCACCGCCTCCTCTCTCTCTAAATTATCCACGCTCTCTCTCGACACCACATCCTCCTCCTCCTTCTCTCTCTTTACTTGAGCCTTAAGTAGATCCATTTCCCCACCCTCTCGCTCTCTCTCTGTCTCTCTCTCTCGTTTCCATCAAAAAGAATAAACCCTAATTTCAGTTTCTCTCTAGCTCTCTCTCTCTCTCTCTATTGCAATCATACACTCCTTCATCAGATCTCAGCATCTCTCTATCTCTATCGGCGTCTTTCGAGGAAAAAGCTAAGTTTACTTCCTCCTTGTCCAAACTTTAACTCTGAGTTTCTTCTTCTGGTAATAGTGGAAGCTTGCAGTCTCCATGGTGGAGGAGATGAAGATTACGATTCATCCTCAGGAGAAGCAGATCGCTCACCTTTCCTAATGCCTTCCTTCTCCTCCTCCTCCTCCACCGCAGCCGTCACCTGATCCTCCACCGCCACCGTCCTCGCCGGAGACACGAATCTCTCCTCCACAACTTACCTAACTTTGTCGACAACATCATGAACCCACACTTTCCAAATTTACCCTCCATGCCCTCTTCTTCTCACCATCTCCATCTTGACCCTGATGCACCAATTCTCGACCAGAGCAGTGCGATCCCACCGCCACCTACGGCGCCGTCGTCATCCGGCGGAGTCATCGCCACCAAGAACCCTAAGAAGCGGACAAGAGCATCAAGAAGAGCACCCACCACCGTTCTTACAACAGACACCACCAATTTCAGAGCAATGGTGCAAGAATTCACGGGAGTTCCCTCTCCGCCGTTCTCCACCGGCCATTCTTATTCCTCCCTCCGTCGCTTTGATATTTTCCGGCCACCCCCTCCGTCGTCTTCCGGTCACAATCTTGATCCTCTCTACAACACTTTTCACCCCACATCTCAAAAGGTTCAAACTTTTATCTCTTCATCATCGTCATCATCTTCATTGATGAATTATCGCTCCAACATCGTCGCTTCCATGGCTTCTCCGGCGATGAACTTTCAGTCTCTTCCCGATTTACCCCTCCCCATGCTTCCTCTAGAAACACAGAACACCCAAGTTCGGACATTTCAGTCCCTCATGTCTCACCAACAACAACATCAATCGGTTTCGCCTCTTGACGAGCTTAACGCGATGAATCTAGGGTCGTTACGACACGACAAAGATCAAGAACATGATCGTGATCGTCATCGGTTGATGACCAGACAGGTTGATGTCCCGTTGCCGACACCGTTACCGATGCTGCCGGAGTTTGATCGCCGGGAAAAGGGATCAGAGACTTATAATACCAATGTTTCCACTTCTTCATCTTCGATCAAAGGTACTACTACTATTACAACAGTTGATCCATGGAATTGCCACACAGATTAATTATTATTACATAACTTTAATTATTTTCTATACAATAATGTAATTAGTCCTTGAGGTCGGATATTATCAGGATTTTGATGGTGTATTCCTTCAAAATATATTCTTGTTTTTCATGATATATTCTGGCAATGCCTTTGCTACACTTTACAGTAACGATCGATATTGGGGTATATGATTCTCCACGACGTATAGGTATATATACACACACATGCATGTAAAGGTTTATAATTATATGTAAGCCGTATATTTCGATTTTTCTCGGGCCTTTTTTTTTTCTGGTAACGAATATTTTCTCGTGCCTTGTCCTGACATTTTTAGGTTATTGAGTATATCACATTCGAATTTGGCCCGTAAGTGTATGTACCAAATGAGCAGGAACGGTCGACACATGTGTCATATATCCGATCGGTTTGCCATCTCCCTTTGTATTATACGGTCATTAATAATCTTACTAGTATAGTTAGTTATATCCAATTCCCGTAAATATATATATTTTTTAAAAAGGATCGGTTACTATTACTTGCTATAATGATCTGTCACACATAAATACATAATATTGATTTTTTTTTAATAGCAAAATTATATGTTCTCAAAGTAATAATCTATATTCTCCGACACAAACGGCAAGTCAAGTATTACTTATCAAAGTGGATCTAATATCAAAGAAGTTTGAGTTTCTTCTTGGTTGTACAAATTATTATGGTTTAAGTGATGTCGTATTTACTCAAATTAATAATAAGATTCATTTGTTTAGAATTTACTCCCTCCGTTTCAAAATAATTGTTGTTTTAGGTTATTTCATATTTTTTAAGAAAACAGACAAAAATTCACATATACCCTTATTTGATAATAAAATAATATTATCATTAATAATTTATTGGAATTTGATAAGGATAAAATTGGAAACTATTGTAAAAAAATGTCTTGTAAATGTAGAATGACAAATATTTTGAAACATGAAAGATAATCTAAAACTACAAATATTTTGAAACGGATGGAGTAATATAATTCGAGAGTGTGGTATCCACACATCGAATATTGTCCAATTATTTTGGTAAAGCCTAAATGCATGAATATATTCTGCTTGATTATTAATTACTTATCTTTTGCGATTGGTTGTTTTCGTCAAGCTATTATTGTAGCTTATTAGGAGGGCAAGACGTTGCGTATGCCCACTCGGTTTCGTGTGTACATGTCTATCTATAAACACACACTGTTATCTCTTGAAGCTATATATATATGTGAGTGTGTGTGTATATATATATATATATATATATATATATATATATAATGCTAGAAAAATGTGCAAATGGTAATGTTTGATAAGTGAAAATACAATCAATAAACACGTAAAGAAAAGGAAAATTCAACAAGCTACATTAGATATAAGAAAAATAATTTCAGAATCTAATGTTAGTATAAAACTAATCATCATGACATCTTAATAAAAATATAGTGGGCATAGTTGTTGAAAAAGTGAGGCACTGGAAAATATTAGTATAAAGTTTATGAAAACTTAATAATATAGGTTTGTCTTGGAACTTTCCTAGTTTCCATATATATAATTTCTTTATGTAATTATGTATGTAGTAAACATTTTCTCTTTGTAGTTTTTACACACACGTTTGAATTGTGGAAAGTTTTTTTTTTTTATAGGATCGTATTATTCCTAATAGTCAATGGTCTTCGAGTTATGGATCGTCTCCAGAGTTTCCAGATTTCGCCGCCACATGCTGTTCTTATCTTCTCATGATGACTTAAAATACTTAATCGATTTAATTCGAAATTTAATTTAAAGATATCATTATACGGATAATACACTGTCCATGCATCGCCGGTCTACTGCAAACCAACTCTCTCTTGTTTAATCATAATTTAGGGAGATTAAATTGTTACAAAATATGCGTGCATGCACGTACGAAGAACTTGTACATTAAATAGTGAGTGTGTATATATATATATATATATATACACAGAGATCATACATATATATATGTATACAAGAGTAATGGGTTTGTAACACAATGATGAAAAATCCTTGGGGATCAAGTTGGAGGAGATTTTGAGGGCATGATGAAACTATTATAATCATATGAATTTGGGTGATATTTGTGTCTCTTTCTTTGTTGGAATCATTTGGAACGGCCCACGCCAGGGAATAATATTATTTCCAGTAATTATTATGAGCATATATTCATTCCCTTTACATACGACAACCCCGAAACAGCTTCACATACATACAAAATAATACCCGTACATGCACACATACATTAACATACATATAAATCGATATCCGTAGATACGTATGTACGTACATACATGCATACATGATACATAGAGAGACGACTTCAGAGTCAAGACTTCGACTTTTGCAGCATAAGACGAGCGAGTGGCATTAGATATTATAAAATAACCATCAAATCATGCACATACTATATAGTATAAACGATGTGGACGATGCCCATTTGGTTACGCATCGTTTTTTCTTCGAACTCTTCTTGGTTTGTTTGTTCCCCCTAATTTTCTAGATTCTCGATGGGGCCTCCTTAGGTTTCGTTTCTCCACCTGTATCGTATATGCATAGTAACGTATAATATATTATAATGCAATCAATACGTGAATCGAAAATTTTTAAAAAAAAAATGAGCAGCGCGCGTATCTCTCAAACAACGCATTCGTTATTCATTTTGGTTTTAAACATTAGGATCAATGGATAACGTTATATATGGAAACTAGGCCATCATGCGATGTCTTAAAATCGACAGCCAGATTTTTAGTATTGTTACATTTTTTAAGTCTCTAAATCCAAATGATTTATCATTAGGGTTTAAAGCATATACTAACTTTTTATTTATAATCATACAAGAAAAGGAGCATCTATTCTGAGGATTTGAGACTACAGCCAAAAAAAAAAAAAAAAAAAAACATCAGTAGGAACATAAGAGTTTGAGCTGGTTTCCCATTAGAACTGGGGAATTTGGGGCATTATTTTCGTGTCTGCCTAAGTGGTACGTTGACAGAATTTCAACAAACCCACTTGAGCTCCCCCACTAACTTTCATGGCTATGATTTATTTATTTATTTATTATTGTTATTATTATTTGTATTTTCCTTTTATTTTTTTTTTAATCTGTAACGATAATCCAAGATGTTAAATGCTCAAAATGAGCATTAATCGATATTATATGTCTTCACATGATTAGAGTGGTATTTTATAAAATAAATAGTATACAAGTGATCTCGAACCACAACATAAACATGGAACTAAGACAAATCTTATTTATATCCTTATTCGAGTATTTGGAATGATGTCAGTCTAGCACTTGGGTTTAACTTTAGCCACATCATAATCGCCCTAACGCCTAATTCCACAAACATCATTCATGTTTTAAAAACATTTCGTACCCTCGGCTTCGATTTCACTACTGAGAGGAGAGATGTAATTTCTGGACCAAAATAGTCCATATACAAAGGATGATCTCAGACCTATAGGGTGGATATAGTCGGGTCGAAAGCCCGAAGAATAATCCTGGTTATAAAAAAAAACATTTTGTACCCTACAATCCCTCTACTTCATTACTGGACACACCAAGTATGTGACTTCACCGGGATTCGAATCTTTATCCGGAGAAGATATTCAACTAGATTTTATCGATCTTCTGAAAAATATAGTTGAACAGGAATTATGGTGAACTTTTAGATTATAATACATATATATATATATATGTATATGTATGGCTTGGATATTGGATGCCAGATTGGTATAGTTTTGGATACTCATCGTCGTCTGTTGGGCTTCTTAGCTCATTTTGGATACTCGCATAAGCACGTATTGTGGACCGCCAATGCAATGGGCTACTATGTGAATGAAGTCCTGACACGTGTTCGGCCCGATTAGATTCTTATCTCAAGATCAACGGCTGAGAATCCCTGGCTAATTTCGCTGCTAAACCAATTATATCCGTAACAGGTTTAATTTGCACCAGTTGAGGCCCAGTATTGTGGCTCCTATGACTTAAGCCCCACGAAAGAGAAGACAGAGAGAGGATCACGTGAACGGTCACGTGACTTAGGTCCCAACAAAACTTTTTTCCGTGCAATGCATTGCACACATTGCCCGATCATCCTATGTGGGGTCCTATCCTGTGTAAAATTCAGTACTTATTATTTAATCGTTTTAAAAAAATTTTTTTGCATCATCTATGGAATTTTATTCTCTATTTACCAAAATATTTTTTTTGATGATATCATATACATGAAATATTTTCAATATTTATAATATTAAATTCCTATATTGATTATTTATATGAAATTTAAGAATTTTAATTTAATATTCTTATATATATATATAAAATTTATTGGATCGCTGGGTTTCTAAACAAGTATTTTATTAGAATATCTCAACCACCGTTCGTTACAGATAATAACATATTTTACATAATAATATACAAACATATAACATAATGTGTTACATATCATATATTTACTGTTGAAAAAATATAGTAAATATCAATATTTTATTTCTACATATATGTATATATTTATATATTCAATTTTAAATTTTGTCTCTCATTTATATTAAAAAAACTTTCCTAATAAACACCAACTATATTTTATTAAAAATTTGTCTATTCAAATTTAGCTTAATGCAAATTAAATATACTACAAATTTGTTTTAATTCAGTAATCTTTCTTTTTATATCTTATATGACAAAAGAATAATACAGATTCGCTCCCACCTTAGTCACGTGATCATCGAATCTGTTTTCTTGCATCGTTTTAGTTTTCCAAATTTGATAATTGTAGTTTCACCATTCTTTTGTTTTTCCAGCTAATTTGCGAATAAGAAGATGACACGTGGCAGAAGACCAAACCATGACAGTAATTTGGGCAACCAAAAAAATAAAAAAAGAAATTCACCCTGCCGACAAAAATGAGATTGGTCCAAGGAAGATGGTCGGTATTTGTATTAAGCTTTGGATGATGGTTAGTTTAGATATGATTTTGATGTTGTTCTTTACAAGTCAATTCCCAAATCATTTCATTTTCCTTTCACTAATACAAATGTCTTGATTCCTCTTTTGCTTTTGTCTTTTACATCATTCTTCCATTTCCCTTCCTAAATTTTCTAATGTTTTTACAATTCATGTAACTAGATGCAGGCATTTTAGTTTCCATTTCGATAGTTTTCGTCCTATTCTTGGTTATATTCATATGTATTATTCCATTAGATTTATTTTGGGGTCGGCCGCATGAATTATTCTTTTACACTCATTTTGGTTTTGCATCATATCTTCCAAAATTTACAACATGATTTTATTTGGGATCGATTGCATGAATTTAGTCACGTTTTAGAATTAAAAAAAAACATTCAGAGCATATTAATTCGTATTACTTGGAGAGTTGGTATAGTATTAATTCGTTAGAATTACATATTGAGTTGTCATAATTGGCCATGAATAAACAAATCATGGATTGCTAACCAATTTGATTAAGGTAATTGATGATGATAGGTTGATACTACAAACGGGAAGATTCCAATTGGTTTTCAGTAACCTAATTAATATTCGATTTGTTTGGTGCTAACTTCGAGGCCAAACAGTATCCATATAATAATAAACACTTGTCATGTATATATATATATGTATATATGTGTGTGTATATACACGTAGCGAATGAACACATGGATGCATCATGCCATGGATCAATCTGGCAACATCGTTCACCATATTTTTAAATGATGTAAATTCCATAAGATCTTAGTAATTATGAAGCCCATACGGTCCTCTCCTCTCACAGAGGATGTTTCGTTGTTTATCACGTGCTCATCCCTCCGACCAAAAAGTCCTTTTTTCACATTCCCACACACATGCTTATACACATATCTAAAATTAACATGTAAATTTTGAATCATAATACATATAACTATAATTGAATTGAATTTTATCTAAAATTTGATTAAAACGTAATTATTTAAATCAAATTAATTTTATATGATCCGAGCTCAACTCTAAAATAAATTTTTTTTAAAAAAACTATTTAGAAATATTTTTTTTAAAAATCGAATGAAACCAAATATAGATTATTTAAAAACTGATATACATACTATATTAATATATTTAAAAAAAAAACCCCCGCTAATAGATTTTTACGTGTAACCCGCATGGCATATTATACAGGTTTTATAGGTGGATTAACCACCGCATAATAATATATATTATATATTAGACTATGGGCATTTTCCAATGGACCCGAAATATATGTATAAATCCGAATAATTATACGGAATGGCTGCATAGAGATATTGAGTTGGATTATCGCTCGGGTTTTGGATTAATGAAATAACTTTGTTTTGTGAAAAAAAAAATTGATTATCCTAATTTTTTAATCGATGATTGGAATAATCTAAAATAAATAAACATAATTAGGGGAAGATGCGTTTAGTTAGCCGAAATTTCAGGCCACATTAAGAAACACAGAATTACCGGAAAGTTTCGATCCACTGAAAGACAAAGATTATTAATTATATAAACTTCGTACAACATTGCAGATCTCAATCCTTTCGACAGAAAGATTTGTTGGATATTATTTTAATATATTTATATTTGATTTTAAATTTTTTGCTTAAAAAATATAGAATAATAATAATTAATATTATTATTTTGATTAATTTGATTTCAGTATATTTTTATCTCATACGGATTATCGTCTTTTGGAATTACTTCGCGTTGATTGGTGGTGAGACGCAGAGAATGTATTTGCGTACGATATAAAACTCGAAATTCCTTCCTGGCTGTTGATCAGGGATATTATGGTAATTTTACTGTTTTGCTTAGCTGGCAACTGAGCAATTATTTTTCTTTTTTTATTTCAACTTTTCCCCTTTCTAGTTTTTTTTTTGTTAACGGCCACACGCTTGCTTGTTTGAACGGTGTATATACAAAATTTTGTTTTATTCACATATCATATTTTTTTTTTTTTATAAATTCTGTTTTATTTTTAAATTCTAATTAATAGGGAAAATTAATGTCAAATTAGTGCAAATTTAGCGTTTTTAAGAGTTTATTTTATTGGCATATCACAAAAAACATTTAATCGAAAGCAAGGATGTCACCTTGGAAAAGTTATGAAATGGTCCCCCAGTCTAAAACATCTAAATTAACAAAAAATGGTATACCTAAACCCTCAAATTTTAATTAATATTTTTTTTTCTGAATACATGGCTGCTTCAAGTTATAAAAGCAGACACCACATTTGCAAATTCACCACAAAAGATCAACATTAACCACGTCCTCAGTTTTCTTAGAATTAATTTGAGATCTATTAGCACAAAACTAGAAATTTAATTACCATAATTTTGAAGTGTTTTGAGTATTTTGACAAACAAAATATACGATTTGAAATTATAACGTCTATGAAACATAACAGTCATAATCTTACATTATTTTTCGCACGGTCCTAGATATAAGCGGATTTGATTTTCGAAACAGAAACGCGAAGGGTATTTTAGTAAAACGAGATACAGGAGCACCGGCTAGAGCAGGTAATGATCCAATGCCACCGGCACCTGCCAGTGATATCAAAGACCCCTTCACATGCTATGAGAATAAAAAAAAAGTAATTAAAAAGAAAAAGAAGGGCCCTCCAATTGGCAAAGGCGGTACTTGTTTCAAAAATTCACCGGTAGAGAGAGAAAGAGAGAGGAGAGAGAATCCTCTGCATCACTTTGTGTGTGTGTGTGTATATATATATATGCAATCTCGCTTTTTCTTAGTGTTGAAACCGAACGAAGAGTAGCTACCACTCCACTCTTCCTGTTTTTCTCTGTGTTTACGTTATTCGTCTCTCTGGATCGGTTCTTCCGAGCAATCGAAACGAATCCGCCATTGCTGTTGAAGCGAGCTTATAGCAGGAAGAATCGTAACCTCTCTTTCTCACGCGAGCTATTTCTTCCTCCGTATCTGTTTATTGGAATTTGGAGGATTATTTTGTAAATTTTTTTTTTCTGGTTTTGGGTCAAGAATCGAGAGTGGTTTAGGAGGAGAACTGGAGAAGATGGAGAGAAGCACTCCGGTGAGGAAACCACACACATCGACGGCGGATCTGCTGACGTGGCCGGAGAATCAGCTGTTCGAGTCTCCCGCCGCCGCTCGCTCCGCCGTCCGGTCGAACCAGGTACCGATTTAGTAACCTTTTTTCTACCGGAGATTTAGCAACTAGAATTTGATTTGATCGGAGGATATTTTGAATTTTCAAAATTTTAATTTCTAATTGGGGGAAATTATCGTAGCCGTCGGATGGGATCAGTAAGGTGGTGTTTGGAGGGCAAGTGACAGATGAAGAAGTGGAGAGCTTAAACAAGAGGTGAGAAATCTGGCGAAGTTTTACCCTCCATTTTTTTGCCTCATCTTCACCAGAGGGAAAGAACGACACGTAGTTCCCTCTGCTTTTGTCTATTGCGTCTGATGATCTTGTCGTTTTTTTCCTTACGGAATGTCTGTAATTCTTCAATAGGGAATTTGAAATCGGCGTAATAAATGCCATGGTTCTTTCTTTAATTTGTATTATTCACGGTTCTCTTCTGCGTTTTTGTCTCTTTCTGCAGTTTTTTTTCGTTCTCGTTTTCTTTTGGGAAAAAATCGATGCTTTGTTCTTTACATGGACCAAAGATTTAGAGATACACGACAGACCCTCATTTCTCCATAATTCAATCGAGTATGGTTTAAAATGATTCTGGAAAGTAAGTTTATTTTTTTCGCATTTGCTGATGGCACCTTCATATGGGTGTGTTAGGCTAATTATTCACGTGGGTATGATCAGTTCTTGGGAATTGGGATAGACAGATAAAATGCCATTTTATTTAACTGCATTTTTCCATTTTTTTTGTAATATTTTGTTGGTACTCGAATCGTATTTCACTTCAAATGGAAATTAGCTTTTAACTTCTGGTGTATGATTACCCTAGGAAGCCTTGTTCAAACTACAAAATGAAGGAGATCACTGGGAGTGGCATTTTCTCAGTGTACCAAGAAGAAGATGCATCAGAGCCCGGAAGTGCCAACCTGACCGCAAACGGCAAAACAAGAACATATCAGGTGATTGATCTTAGTTCCTGTCCATTTCTAAGACATTATTGTGGATTGCAAAAGTTAGAAAAATACGGAACTTTGAGGTCTTCTACAATACATTTGATCGAAAGTTCACTCTTTTCTGATCACTGTATTCGGATTCTTCAGCATCCCCCGGCAGCTATTGTAAGTCACATATCATTCGGTGAGGAAGAGATCGTCACCCCGAAGAAGCCAACTACGGTACCCGAAGTGGCGAAGCAGCGTGAGCTCAGTGGGACGCTGGAAAGCGAATGGGATGCTAAGCTGAAGAAACAGATTTCGGATGCTAAGTGCAAGGAGCTCAGTGGTCATAACATCTTTGCTCCTCCACCAGAGATTCAAGCTCGGCCTACTGTTCGTGCTTTGGCATACAAGGACAACTTCAACTTGGGAGAATCTAATGCCCAAACTGTAAGCTCTCTGAATCCCTATCTCCCTATCGATTTCCAACGAACTAGCACAATTGAAATGGCTGGGTTTTGTGGTCTTCCCACAATTGGAAAGAGGGGCTTTGGCAATATGGTGTTGTCATCCCATTCGTGATGAATCTAAAGATATGAGATGAAGATTTTTCGTGGGTTCTGGTTTATTTTGCAGAATGCAGAAGAAAATGTGCTGAAGACGGCGAAGAAGATACCGGAGAGGAAATTCTCCGACCTATCTGGAAACAACATTTTCAAGGGCGATGTTCCTCAGGCATCAGCTGAGACGCTTCTAAGCAATGCAAAGTTGAAAGAGATGACTGGAAGCGACATATTCGCCGATGTGAAGGCTGAATCTCGGGACTACTTTGGCGGCGTACGCAAGCCTCCGGGTGGCGAAAGCAGCATTGCCCTTCTCTAAGAACCGAAAAAAGAAAACCATTATGTGTTTTTCAATCTGGCGGAAAATTAATCTGCTCTTATTAGGTTATCCGTTTGTTCCTTTGTTACTGATGATGGGTTTCACTTTCAGATGAAACTTCTGTGGCTAATTTCGTGGGTGTGTTTTGTTTATATCGAATGTTCCGGGGCTAATATGTGAAATGATAAAAGTTTGTGGGGTATTTTGTTGAATTGGAACAAGTAGGTATCTTGAAGAAGATGGAGAGACCGTATAAGTAGGCACAGAGTCTGTTTTCTTGTCTGGCAAGGAACGCATTGCCCTGGTCTGTCCCAAAACAGAAATAAAAGACCAAATCAGAGAGGACAATAGAGATTGTTTTAATGAGCACACAGACACACTACCCTTTTCTTATTTACAATAAAGAATTTTAAATTTGAAAATCGAAGATGGCACATTTTGGTCATAGGCATATCTGAGAATTTTCCAAAATTATGGCAAAACCCAAAACCCAAGTCCTGTTAAAGTTTTATCACGAGAGATTTGCTTGAACGCTATCTAGGAATGTACACGTAACGGTTATCCGCGTTTTTTGATATACCCGTTTTCGTATTCATTTTAGCGGGTTTTATAAAAATATTATCTCTAACTTATTCTTACAATATCTAGATATCCATCTAATGGGTATCGGCGACTAAATGATGGAAATCCACGAATATCGGATACGTGTGTATAATATTTATCAATTTAAAATCAAATAAATACCCAATAAAATCATATATATTTTTGAAAAAAATATATTTAAAGTTTGAAACAAATGGGGTTTTAGAATTTTCTTTTTTCCTGGGTGTGTTTTGTTTATATATGATTTTTCAGGACCTTTGTTTTTTTTTTATGAGATCATATTTTAGAGAAATAGTTTATAACTGAAGAGCTTAGGGGGGGGGGGGGAGTGAGATTAGGCGTTTCTGTTGTTGGTCTAATAACACTTAATTAGTAGTAAAACCATCAGCCAAGACCTTAAATTAATTTACTTAATCGCTCCCTCATTAACATCAGAACATGGCTCAAATAAAAAAAAGTTGCCTTTTTTTTTGTTTCAGTTTTCCGGGAGAGGGGGAATGGAGGAGCAGTGACAGAGCAGAGAGACGCAGCAGCGGCTCTGTTCCATATTAATGGCGGGTGTTCCTGCAAAACGACAAATCCGACAGACAATCCTCAGACGTTCTCCGTACGGATGCTCGCCTCCACAGACACGCTTATATACTCTCTCTCTCTCTCTTTGTATAACCGTCGATTCGTATCCGAAAAATTCCCTTCGAAACCCATAGATAAGTAGCTGGAAACTTCCCGGAAAATGCTGTAGAAATTCAAATCTCTCTCTTTTCTCTCGCTTTGTGTTCGTCTCTTTCTCTCTGATTTGGGTTTCTGCGTTTTCGTGTGTTGTTTTGATATATAGATAGAATAGTGTAATATACAGAGTGTTGTGTGGGTGTTTTTCTTGATGTTTGAAGAGTCGTTTATGGATTTTGGGGCTTTTCCCGGTGATTCTAACGTCCGACGAGCTTCATTTTCGGATCATCCTCGTTTTCGTGATCTGGGTTCTGCAGATTTTCCTCCGGGTCCTGTTTCCGGTGGTTTTTGCTTGCCCCACGTCCGTACGCCTCCGATCATGAACCCCTTTATGAACGATCAGTGTCATCTTCACCATCTGAAGCTGTACACCAGCGGTCGGAATCAGATGGTCGGTGGTGATCTGGGTTTGTGTGAAGATCTAAGCGGAATGAGTCTCTCCAATGAATGCAACCGTGTTCTCGCTCGACCCGACCCGTTTTGGCTCGACCCCGATGTTCTCGGGTCTCGGGTTCACGACGGGTTCTCTGTGTTCGATCGGGGCATTCGTCGTGACGATGAAATTCCTCGCCGTTACAATGCGTTTCACAACGTTTCCTCTGGTCGAGAAACTTCTCTGTACACCTCTAATGGAGTTTCTCTCGGCGGTTACGCTGCTGATAGTGATGATGACATGTTCAGATTGCTTCACTCGCGAGATTTTAATCCTGAAGGTTTTAACGAGATCATCGCTCGAATTAGGAGAGATATTCTCATGGAACAGAGAAATGGGTCATTTCGACAGAGCTTGCCCAACATGGACACCGGTTCATGTTTCAGGGTTCCGCAGCTACACTCTCAAGTGATGAACGATGTGTACAACAGTCCACCGATGTTCGGTGGGAATAAGGTTTTTCAATCTCTGTCGAGTTCAGCCATGGAAGATTGCTCTAGAGAGCTCAAAGCTTCTAGTTTGGAGGATGGTTTGATCATCCAAGGACCCAACAACAGTTTTCCTGCTAACGAGATGGAATCATACTTCAAGGATGATCTCTGGAGAAGCGGTGATGAATCTGAAAATCAGGGTTTTCTTCCGAGTCTTGCCTCCATGATTGGGTTTTACGGCTCTGTGTACGTAATGGCGAAAGATCAGATCGGTTGCCGGTTCTTGCAGAGGATGTTTGATGAAGGAACGTTTCTCGATGTGACGATGATATTCGGAGAAGTCATCGATCATCTCATTGAGCTCACCATTGATCCGTTTGGGAATTATTTCATTCAGAAGCTACTGGGCGTGTGCACTGAAGAACAAAGATCACAGATAGTGATCATGATGATGTCAAAGCCAGGCCAGCTGATCAAAGTCTCCCTCAACACTTATGGGTAAGATCGATCTTTCCTTTTTGTTTTGATCCCTTCTCTGCTATATTTGCAAGAACTCAAAGGTCATAGTACAATACTTTTCGAAAGTTTTCGTGAGTATCTGTATACATTTGCAATGGAGGAAAAGTTGATGGACAAGTAAGACTATTTGCCTTCACTTCGATTTATAAAACCACTTGATATGTTATGTTCTTTCTTGCAAGCTTCACGTATTCAGTAAAGCTGAAACCTTGGATTCATTATATCGAACGGGCAGGACCCGAGTTGTGCAGAAACTGATCGAAACCCTAAGAACGAAGAAGCAAATCGCGCTCGTGACTTCTGCCCTCAAACCGGGTTTTCTTTCTCTGGTTAGAGACCTGAATGGGAATCATGTTATTCAGCGTTGCTTGCAATCCCTTGGCCCGGATGATAACAAGGTTTCGACAGAAGAAATATCTACTTTCCATCTCATCAAATTCGATATTTGTTTTTACAGTTCTCGATGAACACATTTCTTTCTTGCTTCAACAGTTCATTTTCGAAGCGGCTACAAGGTTCTGTATCGAGATTGCAACTCATCGTCATGGATGCTGCGTCCTGCAACGATGCGTTGCTTTCTCAGCCGGGCCGCAACGCAGTAAGCTTATTGCCGAGATCTCGAGAAACTCCCTTGTCCTTTCACAAGATCCCTTCGGGTAATAGAACTGATATGATACACGATATATGAGCGGATCTTGGATTCTTTCGGGCATTTTGGTAACGATTTACTGTCGGAAATGATGGGGGGTGCAGGAACTATGTAGTGCAGTATATAATAGAGCAGAAGGTGCCGGCGGGTAACGTGCTGTGCCAACTGAGAGAGCATTACGTGCAGCTATCGAAGCAGAAGTTCAGCAGTCACGTGGTGGAGAAATGCCTCAGGCATTTCCCCGAGAGCCGTTCCCAGATCGTCCACGAGCTCATATCAGTCACTAACTTTGAGCAGCTTCTTCAAGATCCTTACGCAAACTACGTGATCCAGTCTGCGCTCGCCGTCACCAAGGTCAGCACCCCCTCTCGGATCTTCGCCCGTTAAACCTATACAGGCTGCGTATATGCGCGTGTGTATGTATATATATATATGAATTGTTATTTGGCGGATATGAGCGCAGGGAGCGGTTAAGGCGAGCTTGGTGGAGAAGGTGCAGCCTTACAAAAACCTTAGGACGAGTCCTTATTGCAAAAGGATTTTCTCTCGAAGCCTCCCCAAGAAGTAGTCCGATACTGTCGGCTTTTAACTCGCTTTTGGTGCACGCAAATGTTGTTGTTTTCCTCCCCAAGAAGTAGTCCGATACCGAAAGACAAATCTCTTCCGTCTGTTGTTTGAAGCTTTTTGTAGCAATCATCAAGTCACGAACCGAACTTGATGTCTTAGATTCGCGTTTGGTCTCTCGCTTGATCTACTGATGTTTAGGATCGTTGTGTTGGTAAATACACGAAGATCGCCAATTCATGATTAGGTATATACCGATAAAACCAAACGAGTTCTCTTAAAACAAAAAAAAAAAAAAGTAAAACTGAACCGGACCTGATTAAAACCTAATTCTATATAAAATAGATATGTTATAATGAAGCCAAACCCGGAATGACCACTCCTATTATTCATGATGACGAAAACGCACACAGGTTACTCTCATTTCGCATTATTGGGGAATTAAAAGTACGCTCAACAACTCCAAAATACATGAATTATAAAACAAAAGTTGCTCACCAAAAGCAAGTTCTGGGACTCAAGTCTGGCGTAAACAACAAGAACGTTCTGCTCTAAAGAACAGAATCACACTCAAAGGGGAAAAGCTTCGGGTTCGGGTTTTATTCGTTTGGAGAAAGGGGGTTTAAGCATCGTCCTCACCGAGCAGAGCGAGAAGCATCTTCTCGTAGTCACCGTGAGTGTCTTTGGTGATGGCCTTCGCCAATGGAACGCTGTTCCTGCGCTGGTACTCCTCCCCTATCACCTGCAAGTCGATCTCAGCTCTTGTGGTCACAACCCTCGTCAGATCTCCCTCGTCTGTTCCACGTTTGTTGATCGCCGACCGGAGAACCTTCTCGAAGTAGAGTTCTGGTCGGGTCAGGCACTCGATCGTGGATCTCAGCAGGGCAAGGAACTCGTCGTCAGAATCTCCTCCGAGGTCCTGTCAGAGTAGGAAATGCCTTGAGCATCTTAGAGAAGAAGGAAGATTCCGTATAACTAACTATGTGTTTTATAATACCTTGAGGATCTCATGTCCATGCTCATCTTGGTAGTGGTTAAAAGTAGCATTGATCTGGGCTTTGCTCCTTGTGGACAGGATCCTGATAACATCTTCGTCGCTGTAGTGCTTGTCCTTGATCTTCTCGTGGATCAGCTTGCATTCCT
>NW_010960187.1:7083355-7114101 GCF_000463585.1 Tarenaya hassleriana | reverse complement strand
TTCCTGCTTTGCAAGAGTCATGTTCACCTCTGGCCCTTCGTACCGGTATGAGGTAACTAGCGGAACCAAAAGCTGCGAGGAAACAAACTCATGAGAACTCGGAGAAATGTCCGATGGTTCGAGAGTGCTTGCCATTAAGTTTCAGAGGAGATCAATTTACCTTCCTGAAGTCACCGGTGGTGTGATGGGCGACATCCTCTTCAAGGGACTTCTTGTAACGAGCATGGTAAGCTTGCCTCGCGTGAAGCAGCTGGTCCGAGGTCCTGGTGCAGGCTATTTCCATGAGCACCTGGTTGCTCGAAGTCCACCTTTTTGTGGCTTCGTTAGCCAAGTAGGCATCACGTTCGGCTGGTTCGTGAGTCCAGAGCAGTATTGCCCTCTGTTGAATAAGGGGAGAATCGGGATACAAATCTTAACAGATTGGATAAGATTGAAAGATCAACATCACATTGGTTAACTAATGGAAGTTTGAAATCGGACCTCGAAGTCATTGGAGAGTTCCTTGTCTAGGGCCTTGAGGAGATCTTGTCCGTGAAGCTCATGGTATATCTCTCGGATCTGCTTCCTCTGCGCAGCGTTACGGTGACCCAAAATGGATATGATCAAGTGCTCGTTGGTCCCCCATCCTGTAGCAACATGGATCTCACTTAGAATCAACCAAACAAGCCTTAAACCAACACATGGTCATGCCCAGTTGTCGGTCCACAAGACTGTATCAAAGCAAGCACCTCAGAAACCAGCTACAATCGCTTTGAGCAAGCATCTTAATCAAGTTCTTCTTCAAGACCTTAAGGACACTATTTGAAAAAGCTAAAAGAAAAACTGGAGAAGAAAACGATGGCGGATTCAGAAGTTATGCTAACTCTACAAAGACAAGATTCAGAAGCAAACCATATAAAAATAAGGATCAAATGGAATCAAGTATATTCCAGGGCCAAGATAATAGATCTCAAAACAGGCGATAGCATCACAAACATATTTTTCTTCTCTTCCTCTGTGGATGAGAGATCAAAAGCAAACGTCTTCGATGGCATCGATACCACCGACAAAGGTCTCAAGGATCAAAGTAGGATGATCTCTTCCACGGATCATAGTCATCATCATCAAACGGCGCATCAAAACCAATAAAATCGCTTCAAAAGCAACATATGACGCGTTGGTACGTAAAAGACATCACGATCCAACGAAGTAATGAGATCGACAATGAACCGATCAACTGAACAACAAGCTCAAACCGACATTGCCGATCCACCAACAGCACCAGAAACCAAAAATCCAAAAAATGAGAGCAAACAAACAAACAAAAAAGAAAAAATCCGTCGATGAACCCCTAAACAACAGATCGTCATGATCTAACGAAGAATCAAAGTCGACATCGATCAGATCCACCAGAAACAGAATCAGGAAAACAGAGATCCACGAACATCACCTTCAAACGCAGTTCTCAATTGCTCAGCGTCTTCCGATGGAGAAGGAACAACCGCAGGAACCTTGAGAGTCGCCATTTTTTTTTCTCCTTCTGGTCTGTATGTGTGTGTCGAGAGTCGAAGCCGATGCAGGGTGGTATTTAAAGGGCCAGGCTCCGGGAGGCGACGAGGCTTTGTCCGTATATGCTTATTTCTCGAATATTTCTTATTCCTCCACGTGGATTTTTTTTGCAGTTTCTCCCCTTTTTTTTATATACAGTTATTTTTCGACGCGAAATAGTCACTTAAATGTTTTGCCATTATTGCCGACATGACCTCCACACAAAATATCCTTGTTTTTGTACACATCTTATTGTTTTTATGATGTTTACATATTAGATATATATAACGATTTTCCATATATATTACATATTATAATGAGTAAATGGTCTTAATTAGGTATTTTTTTGACAAAAAATCTGGTATTTTTTCTTTTCAGAAATAAAAATGATTTATATATCTAGTATCAAATTTTTGTATTTTTTTATTAAATAGTGAAATGCATTTGAAGTAATGCAAAACGCGAAATAAATAGTACAACAATTAAAAAAAAATGGGAAGCTGAAATAATGGAATTGGGAAAATATATTGAGGATCTCGATGCTTCGAATGTCCCATAAAGCGATAAATATTTTATATAAATTGGGAAGCAATTATTTTATTTTACAAAGGAGTCCAACATTATGATCGATATTTCTCGTCACTAGACCCCACCCCTCAATTATTTGATCTGATTTTTATTTTTAATAAATTAATAAGATATTATTTTAAATCTAGTTTTCTTTTTCTCTTTCTCTGTATCCTTTTTCTTTGATTTATCTCAACACCATTTATTCTTCCATCCAAATTCTTTATCTTTACTTAATAATGCGCTATTTATCATCATATTCTCTTTCTATTCAAGTTTTTTGTATAAATATTATGTTTTTTTGTATTTTTTAGAATTGTATAATTTATATATGTTTTTCTTTACAGATTTTATAACAAAATTAAAATAGACTATTTTTTTGAATAATTTATTATAATGAATTTTATATAGAAGGGTTTTTTTTAGTGAAATTAAGATAATTAATGATTTTTTTATTTGTTCCTATTTTAATATGATCAGTAGATTGTTCATTATATCGAGATTTTGCACGATGCAACTAGCTTTATATAATTATTTTTTATTTGTTAAATAATAAGTCATTGTGGAGGTAGTTGGAAATTGGAATCATTTAAAAAAAAAAAAACTCGTTGCTGAACTACCACGACGATCCTTCACGTTCAATAATATTTTATCCGTTCATATTTCAGTTTGGATTTTAGATACCTATACTCAAAGAACATAAAAAAAAGAAACTCCTCAAACTTCGGTCTTGGGCAGTAACCTTCTTTCGAATCAGAATTGGTAACGGAGTGAGCACCAAATTTTGGTATGATCCTTGGTCTCCTTTCGGGACCTTGATAGATGTTTTTGGCAATGCTGGCCCTTCTCAACTGGCAGTCACACGTGAAGCCGTACTCGCCGATGTCTTCCGGCAGGGAGGATGGGCGATCGCCAACCCTCGCTCGGATGCAGCCTTTCAACTGGCCTCACACCTAGCGGGCCTTCAACTTTCCTCTTCGCCTGATGAGGTATTCTGGCAGGTTCGTGACAAGCCATCACAATCATTTG
Organism: Tarenaya hassleriana; assembly: GCF_000463585.1. Classification (NCBI taxonomy): domain Eukaryota; kingdom Viridiplantae; phylum Streptophyta; class Magnoliopsida; order Brassicales; family Cleomaceae; genus Tarenaya; species Tarenaya hassleriana. Next base: position 7,110,978 of record NW_010960187.1, on the reverse strand, counting down.
CAGCCAAGGAAATCTGGAAGACCATTTACGCCACAACACCGACCTATCCGGTAAGTTCCATCCTATGATACAAATCCCATCTACCTAAGCAAGCATTCATATGTTGGCTTATCAGTCGTGATAGATGCCCGACGAAAGACCGTCTCATCTCTTGAGGCCTTCAAATCGACCCTCTATGTCTGCTTTGCATCGAAGAACCTGAGTCGAGGGACTATTTGTTCTTCTCATGTTCAGTCTCCTCGCAATTTCTTGGTTGGGCACTGGCCAAAATTGGCATTATTCTACAAAGTTCTACATGGAACTTGGTAGTTGAAGAAGTAACAAAAAACCGAGATTGCAGAGTGCGTAAATGGACCTCCTTGGCACTATGGTAGACCGTCATTTACTCTCTTTGGAAAGAGAGGAATTGTCGACTTCACCGACAGTTGTTCTCTGACCTTTCGTCGATGATGAGAGAGATAGATCGATCATTCCGTATGCGTATTGCAGCACTGCGCACCACCAACGCAGGTCTGGCAAGCTCGAGTCTCCAACTCTGGTTTTCTCCGGAATGATAAAAAATTTCAATGTAATAGCAATATTATTAGGTGATGACCATTTATTATGGTTGGCCTTCTCATTCTCTATACTGTGCGTAATGCACGGGGTGATTAAAACCCTTTGATCAATACATACCTTTTACCAAAAAAAAAAACATAAAAAAATCACATTTTATATTATGAAAATTTTGGATAAAAAATATTAAAAAATCTCTAATTCGATGAAGAAATTATATGATAACTAGACTGTCATATCGTATATCTCCTACATTTCTGGGTTAAAAGTTATAAAATTTAAATGAACAACAAAAAAGACCGGATTAAAATGATTGAGGTCTTAGATTTGAGTCCAGTGGTGGAAAGGGATATAATTTCTAGATCAAAACGGTCTATACACAAAGGTTTATTCCGGATCTAGGGTGGATATAGTGAGGTCGAAAATTCGGAAACTATCCTGGTTAAAAAAAAGTAGGGATGTCAAAAAAGCCCGACGCCCGATATCCGGTCCGAACCTGCCCATAAAATTTACGGGCTCGGGTTTCCCAAATCAAGGCCCTTTCGTTCTTCGGGCCGAGCGAGCCGGCCCGAAAAATTACGAGTCAAAAGCGAGTTCGGGCCGGGTCGGCCCGACCCGACCCGTAGACCCGATTAAAATATAAATCATATATATAAATATATGTGTATATAGGTAAATATATGTATACATATATATATTCGCATATATTTAATTATATATATATATATACATTTATTCAATCTTTTATATATATATATATATTTATAATGTATATCTATGTATAAAAAATATACAAATATTATATAATATAGAAAGTTTTAAAAAAACTAAAAATTTGTTTAATACTAAATAATTTAGGATATAATATTTTCATAAATGATATAATCAAAATTATAATACTATTAGTTTCAAATAATTATTCCAAATGAAAAATATAATAATTTATCATTTTTAAAAATTTATTACCATATAAAATTAAAAACATTTAAATTTAAATTTATATTAGATCAAAATATATAACTTTGTAATCTATTTTTTATGTTTTTATTATCACGAAATGTATTAAAATTTTTTATATTTTAAATATTTTAATTTGTTTATATTTTTTTTAAAAAAATTTCATGCCCGAAGCCCGGTCCGAACCCGAAAAAAACCCAAAGGACCGGGCTCCGGGCCGAAGATTTTAGGCCCGTTGGTTTTTCGGGCCGGGCCGGCCTGACCCGTAAATATTCGGGTTTGTGTCGGGCTCGGACCGGGCCGGCCCGATCCGGTCATTTTGACAACCCTAAAAAAAGGATGGGTTTTAGAAAATAAAATATATGTTAAAAGGGATGAAGAGCGAGGTAATGATGAGACACATATTCGTACCGTATTATTCGACATCACAAACCATAGTTTTGCATTCATGATGAAACACATCCATCTATAAGCACTTCCATGTTAAAGAACCGCAGAAATTTTAAATAACAGATACAAAACTACATATATATAATTTAGCTCCAATATCCAAAAACATCGGAAAACTGTACATGTATAGCAACAGTAATTTTATACGGACGGGCGTAATGCTTCGACTTCTACGACAAGGTGCTTGAGATGGAGAGCATTGTCGGCCGAGATTGCGGATCCGATTGTAAACACAATATTGCGATCTTCATGATGTCCAAGATCTGATCTTTGATCTCCGGCGACGTTTCCGGCAACCTCGAGTCGGCGATTTCTTTCAAAGTTATTGTCTTGTCCGGAAAAGACGACAATTGCGAAACCAGATCTCCCGGATGTTGTCCTTTGATCACTTCGAGTGTCAGAACTCCGAAACTGTAGACGTCGCATTTCTCAGTGACTTTCATGGCGTACGCTAGTTCTGTCATATAGATGATAAGATTGATATTAGTTGGAACGATGGTAGATAGAAAGAACTAGAGCGAAGCGACCTGACCCTACCAGAAATTTCAGGGCGAATCGGATTAAAGTACCTGGAGCGACGTATCCGTACGTTCCGGCGACGGCGGACCAGTTGGATGAATCCGCCTTCAGGAGCTTCGCCGTGCCAAAGTCGGAGACTTTAGCCTCGTAATCCTTATCCAGAAGGATATTCCCGCTGCTGACGTCACGGTGGACGATCGGAGGAGACCGGTCGTGGTGCATGTAAGAGAGCGCGTGGGCCACACTCTTCACGACCTTCACCCTCTTCTCCCAATCGAGCCTCTTCGCTTCTTCTTCGTCGGCCAACACTTTTCGCAGGCTGCCCTTCTCCAGATACTCATACACGAGGAAAGTGTGTCGGCCGTGCGAGCAGAATCCGAAGAGTTTCACGATGTTACGGTGGCGAATCTCGGTCAGTGACCTTATCTCGTTCATGAATTCCTTCTGTAGTGCCGCTGTTGATCTCACGCCGTCGATTGTCTCCGTGCCGTGGAGCTTTTTGACGGCGACTATGGCGGTGGGGAGCTTGGCCTTGTAGACTTTTCCGTGCCCTCCGGTTCCGATCAGGTATATTGGGTCGAAGTCTTTTGTTGCTTTGATGATCTCTTGGTATTTGATTCTGCCATCGAAGCTGAAGATGGATAAGCTCTCTCCTGATTCAGACTCTGAATTCTCCGTGTCTTGGGGTTTTCTTCTTCGTGCATAGATTGCGATTCCGGCGCATACAGAGAGAATCAGGATGGCCCCGAGGGTTGGGACCAACACCCAAATGAGCAAGTTCTTGTCTTTTTTGGATGATCTCTTGCTTCCGAGTGAAGTGTTAGGACATGGCTTCAGCCCTTGTTTGGTATCACCACACAATCCTCTGTTCCCTTCCAATGCCTCTGCCCGAGCGTTTTGGAATGCTGGGATCTCTGGAATCGGACCCTCGAGGTTGTTGTGTGAAATGTTGACGATTCTCAACGCTTTCATGTCTTTGAAACTTGTTGGAATGGAACCCGATAAATTGTTGTAGGAGAGATCTAGTGAGTCGAGGCTCTCCATAGAGCTGATCTGTGGCGGGATTTCTCCGTCGAGCTGATTGTGGCTGAGATCAAGCAGTGTCAGCTGACCCAGTTTGGTTAATTCGATGGGGATGCTTCCATCCAAATTGTTGCTGCTCAAGTTCATGTAATGAAGCCTTGTTAAGCTTCCGAGAGTTCCAGGGATTTGGAAGCTGAATCTGTTGGATGACAAGTCGAGGTTCTCAAGATTCAAAGATCCAATCGTTGATGGAATCTTCCCCGAGAACTGATTCTCATTCAGTTGCAGTCTCGACAGGCTTTGAAGTTTGCCAATTTCTTCAGGAAGTTCCCCAGAGATTTTGTTAGAAGATAGATCGAGTTGGTTCAGCTGTGTCATGTTCCAGATCTCAGGTGGGATAGTGCCTGTGATCTCGTTGTCGGCGACTATAAAAGCAACTAGCTTTCGACTCTCTGCCCATTTAGGTGAGAGCTCTCCATAAAACTTATTGCGGCTGAGATCGATGAAATCAAGATCCAGGTAAACCCCAAAAGCTTCAGAGATATTTCCGGTGAACCCATTTCCCACGAGTCTTGCTCTGATCAAGCTCTTGCAATCTCTCAAGCTTTTCGGGATAGGACCCTCTAGATTGTTATCATCCAATGTGATATTCTCAAGCTTACCACCTTTGCAGATGGTTTCAGGCAAGGGACCGGTGAAGTTGTTCGTGTCAAGTTGCAGGACAGTTAGCTCTGAAGAGTTTGTGATTCCTACGGGTAGTGGACCCGAGAGTTGGTTATCTCGGAGGAACAACCATTCCAGTTGAGTAAGGTTTCCGAAGGATTCAGGAACAGAACCTGTGAGCTTGTTCTGACTGATCTCCAGATCAGTAATGGATACCAGGTTGCCTAGTTCTGGAGGAATGGAACCGTTAAGTTGGTTAAGGTACAGATGAAGAGTAGTTAAGATCCCGAGATTTCCAAGGGTAGAAGGGATTGGACCGGAAAGATTGTTGGTATGAAGGCTAAGGGTATCTAAATTGGTCAAGTCACCGATTTCAGGGGGGATTTCACCGGAGAGCTGGTTTTCAAACATGTTGAGAAGGGTCAAGTTCCTCAACTTGCCAATAATGGAAGGTATATGCCCTGTTATATGGTTTCTGTCAAGGCAGAGTTCAACAAGGCTGGTCATGTTCCCGATCTCGGGAGGGATTGGACCGGTCAGATGATTGATAAAGAGGTACAGATTTTTCAGCTTGGTTAGATTTCCAAGGGAAGAGGGTATAGGGCCACTTAACAAGTTGTCATACAAGGCGATCTCTTGAACGGAAATAAGGTTACCGAGCTCAGATGGGATCGACCCGTTTAACTTGTTTTCAACAAGATGAAGAGTTTCGAGGTTACGTAACTTGCCAAGCTCAGGTGGGATTCCCCCGGACAGCTGGTTTATGGACAGATCGAAGTAGACGAGCTTAGAGAGCTGTCCGAACTGGGGAGGGATATTGCCGGAGAAACTGTTCATGCTGAGATCTACGTAGGTGAGATCGGGAAGAGAAGAGAAAGGGAAGTCTTGGAAAGTACCTTGGATGCTGGTGTTTGTGAGGTTAAGTCTGAGGAGGTTTCCTTGTGAGTTGCAGGAAACGCCATACCAGTTAGTGCAGAACCTGTTGATGGTTGCGTTTGACCATGAAGACAGAGGAGAAGAACGTGTCTGGTTTGTGAAAGTGGACTTCCATTTCAGAAGCGCATTTGCTTCCGAGACAGAAGCTGAAGCAGCAAGAGAGCAGCTCAAGATTATGAGCACGATCAACTGGCCAGAGGGCTTGCCTGCAAAACCCATTCTCTCTCTCTCCCTCACCAGATCTTGAAGTGGGTTGATTTTGGTCTAAGATGGCGTTCATGAGCTTTACTCGGAGGTCTTATTTTTATAACGCGTTTTCTTGGAAAAATATGAGTTTTGGGTCGTTGGTGAAATTAGCAATTGGACAAAAAAGTCTTTGGTTTGAATTAATATTAGAAATTAATTCGAATATACAAGAACGTGAATGGTCCAATTCTAAGGTCTTGGCAGGTTTTATTATTAGTCAAAGTATATGTTATTTTATTTATTTAGTTTATATTTGGATGCAGATCTTGTGCAGCTGCTATTTGAATTCTATGATTTTAATTGGATATTTTTTTTATGTGATCTTCGATATATTTGACTTATTTTATTTTATTTTATTTCTCAAATATTTAGAATTCATGGATGTATTTTTCACACCGAGAGCTAGTGCCTAGTGGATATCGTTTTATCTGAAATTGATAAACCCGTCGTGAGTGGCTGAAAATTCTTTTGGTGGGTATTTTCTATTTTGGTCTTTTAGGTTCTTGATTTTTTGGTTTTATGTTGGCATTGATTCGGGTTTTTAGGTTAAAATTATTTATTTTCTATATAACCTTTCAAATCAATTTTATATTCAACTCAAATCATATTTGATTAATTTAATTTTAAAATAATTATTTTCTATTTTAGATCATATATTTAAATTCGAAATGGATGTAAACTTTAGTGATTTGTTTGATTTTTATATTTTGGATAGGATGGGAGATTTAGAATCCGCATTCTCCATTACTCAACTCATATTCGCGAAATCGGATATCTATCTCGTGCTTGTGTTGTGTCCTGGAGTTTGGGGGTGCAAATCGAACATTTATTATATTGGGGCAAAAGAGGCATTCGCTTGAAAACAAGGGACTAAAAAAGTATCGTCAGTCATTTTGTACAATTGCTGACTTTTTTTTTAAAAAAATATTTAATTCTTGATCATTGCCCTAGAATTCCTTAATAAAATATATTTTTGAGAAGATGGGTTGATTGAGATAATCATACATTACACACAGATATGGTATATTATAATATTTTACATTTAGTATGTTTATACTATAACGATTCAGAGAAAATGTAAAGTCTTCGTTCCATTGAAAATTCCTAAAATCATTTAGTATAATGGACAAAATGCAAAAATAAAAATAAAAATAATATTCAACTTCTCCATTAAATCGGCCAATTAAGGTTTAGTATAATGGACGAACGACAAAAAGAAAAGAAGAGAAGAGAATATTCTAACTTTTGTGTATTTTCGGATTTTAATTCCGGAATAAAATGAAAGCCTAAAATTAGGCCGGTTAAATTATAAGTTTGGAATATTCTTCTAACAAACTTATGCAACCAACGTTTGGTAGTTCAACCGATGAAACGAGGTGTAAAGCGTCAGTTCCGTTCGAGTTTGAACTCCGGACCAGGGAGAGAGTGCATAATATGTACAAAGGCAATGGGGGTGGTTTGTAATACGTACAAAGGCAATGGAGTGAAACGAACACAACTTTTTATTTTTATTTTATTTTTTATGTAAAGGAAACGAATGGATAGGCAAAGGCGTAGTCCACAACGAACTGGTGAATTGTAATCTCCTCTTGATGTTCCCTATATATATGTGTTATCATCACCAATTAATTACGTACCAACGATAAACGTCCATTTTCTCTACGACAGAGCGTTGGAGATGGAAAGCATGGTCGGTCGAGACAATGGATCAGATTGCACACACTGGAACGCAATTCTCACAATCTGTTGGAGCTTCTCTTCGATGCGCCATGGAAATGGCAAGCGCTGGTCCAATAAGTCACTCAATATGATGTTCTCTTCGGTTAGCGAATACGAAGAAATCGAGTCTCCCGGATGAGAGCCTCTCAACACTTCGAGCGTTAGGACTCCGAAACTGTACACGTCGCATTTCTCCGTCACCTTCATCGTATAAGCTAGCTCTGGATTGCATATAACCAAAGACAACAAAGAAAAGTTAAAAAATAGATAACTTTTTGAATTTTCCCAAATGTTATGAGTTTTCTCCGTTCTTTATGTACCTGGTGCCATGTAGCCGTAGGTTCCCACAACAACAGACCAGTTTGAAGAGTCTGCCTTGAGGAGTTTTGCCGTACCAAAATCCGATACCTTAGCCTCATATTCTTCGTCCAAGAGGACATTGCCGCTGGTGATGTCACGGTGTACAATCGCCGGTGAGCGGTCATGGTGCATGTATGAGAGCGCGTGAGCAACACCCTTCACGATATTAATCCTCTTCCTCCAATCAAGCCTTTTGGCTTCTTCTTCGTGTGCCAATGTTTTTGCTAGATTTCCTTTTTCCAAGTACTCACACACTAGGAACGAATGGCGGCGATGGGAGCAAAAGCCGAAAAGCTTCACAATGTTACGGTGGCGAATTTCCGTTAATGTTTGTATCTCGTTCAAGAACTCGCGTTGGATTTCGGGAGTTGATATCTCGTCGTTCGCCATCTCGTTGAGCTTTTTGACAGCTAACGTCAAACCCGGAAGCCTTGCTATGTAGACGCTTCCGCATCTTCCTGTTCCAATGAGATACTTTTGATCAAAATCCTCCGTGGAGTTGATGACCTCTCGGTATGCAAGTTTTCCATCAAAGTTTGTCACCAAGAACTGTAACACAGCCTCCGAATCTGCATTTCCATTAGATTGGCGTTGTCTTCTTCTTCGGATGAAGATGACAGCTCCAACACACACAGAGAGAACTACAATCACTCCAAAGGTCGAGAATAACACCAAGAATTTCTCCTTTTCCGAAGATTTCTTTCTTCCCAAGTAAACAACAGGGCAAGACCTGAATCCTTGTTTGAAATCACTGCACAACCCTTTGTTGCCCTCTAATGCCTCCGCATTAGCATTTCGAAATGCAAAGTTATCTGGAATCGGACCCTCAAGGTTATTATGTGATACTTTGATGACTCTCAGACCACGCATATCCTTGAAACTTGTCGGGATGATACCCGAGAGATTGTTGTAAGAGAGATCCAACGTGTCGAGGGTCGATAGAAAGCTTATCTGTTGTGGGATTTCACTGTCCAATTGATTTTGGCTAAGATCAAGCGTTGATAGTTGTTGAAGCTTTGATATCTCGATGGGGATGCCTCCATCTAAGTTGTTTAGACTCAAGTTCATGTCGTAAACTTTAGATAGGTTTCCAATAGTCTTTGGGATTTGGAGTATGAATTTATTTGAAGATAAGTCGAGATACTCAAGATTGATTAGAGATCCTATTCCTAAAGGGATTCTTCCAGATAATCGATTCCTACTAAGATTCATCCTCGACAGATTGCTAACACTTCTAATGGTTTCTGGAAGTTCACCAGAGATGTAGTTTGAAGATAGATCAAGTTGTTTTAGATTTTTCATGTTCCAAATCTCTGAAGGTATTGCACCTGTGATCTTGTTATCAGAGATGATTAATGCATTCAGCTTTCGACTCTCTTTCCACTTGGCTGAAATTTCACCATGAAACTTATTGTGGCTAAGGTTAATATAATCAAGATTAGGGTAAACCCCGAAATTATCAGATAAATCTTCATCGAATTCGTTTCCGTCAAGTCTTAGTCTAACCAAGCTTTTGCAATCTCTCAAGGTTTTAGGGATTTTACCACTGAGACGATTATCTGCCAACATGAGAGCCCTAAGCTTAACGCCTTTGCAGATGTTTTCTGGCAAGAAACCGGTGAAGTAGTTGAGGCTAAGTTGCAGGATATTCAGCTCCAAAGAATTTGTGATCGCTGGAGGGATAAAACCGCTGAGGGAATTGTTAGAGAGGTATGTCGTGACCAAACTGGTCAGGTTTCCAAATGAAGAGGGTATATGCCCTGTAAGTGAGTTACGTGCTAGGTCAAGATTTTGTAGTGAAGAAAGGAGACCAATGGAATGGGGGATAGGACCGGTGAGGGAATTTCTGTTGAGGTACAACGTGGCCAAGTTGGTCAGATTTCCAACCGAAGAGGGTAAATGCCCGGTAAGGGAGTTGGTGGATAGGTCGAGTTCTCGAAGCGAAGATAGGAGACTAATGGATGGAGGGATCGAGCCGTTTAAACGGTTTCGATAGAGATAAAGGATTTCGAGGCTTCGTAACAGACAGAGCTCTCGTGGGATTTCTCCTGATAACTGGTTAATGGACAAGTCAAGATGAACAAGGTTGGGAAGAGAAGAGAAGGGGAAACCATGAAGAGTACCTTCGATAGCGGTCTGAGAGAGGTTCAACCTTACGACACTGCCCAGAGAGTTGCATGAAACACCAAACCAATTGGTGCACAGACTGTGGCTGCTCTTGTTGTTCCATGGAGACAACACATGACTGTGTCTGGAGAAAGCGGACTTCCATTTCAGAAGACCTTCTGCTTCTTCCCGAAGGGAAGCAGAATATGCAAAAGAAGAAGAAGAAGAAGTCATCACAACCATGAAGAAGATGATGATGATCATTTTGAGTGGAACATAAAGAACATCGCATGGCCTTTTATTAGTTGATGAACCAATTCTCCTTCTGTCGATTGGTTTCTTTGTTACGCTCACTGCATGGGGACTCCGGGTTTTTATAGTTTTCTTCTATTTGTTATATTCATTTTCCAAATATTATTTTAAATGTTTTCCAAATATTTTTTCCTTTTCAAGTGGTATTAAATAGAATCTTTTTAAAAGCACAAAGTTTAGTGATAAATTAACTAGGCTAAATATCGTTTTGGCAGTGAAACATCTTACGTGAATTTTATATATAATAATCAAAATCAAATTATAATATTCCTTTTGGATATTAAACCTCTATCGCCATAACTAATAACCTACCATAAGAGATAATTAATGCAACATAAGGTAGATGGCATGATATGATTAATTATACTCTTGAATAATATTTATAAATCTTTCGAGTGTATCTTGGTGTAATATTTTAGAGTGTAAATAAAGCAATTATTCATGCATATTAAGAGACCAAAAAGTCGTTATGAATATCGTTGGTCGTGAAGACCGGGCTGATGGGTTGAAGTCGGGTTTGAACTCGGTGCAGACATTACAAGATGCAAAACGACCGCTTCGCTGCACCCATGACTGGGTTGAACGAGAGATACTTACACCCAATATATATTTAAATTGTTACGATTAGGGAAAAGATTCGCGATGGATGAGATCATCATAAACACACATGTCGTATATTATATGTCTTTTTTACATTTTTTTTGTTTCGAATACAAGAATCGAATATATTACTACGATTCAGATTTGGTAAACAGCTATAATTCTAAAAACAAAAATGCTAGTGGGAATACACAATTATTCTCTTTCTTTTGGAAGTCATCCTATTTACTCTCCTTTAGAATATTTTCTATATGGACTATCAAACCGCGTAGTTAAGGAAGTCATCCTATTTACTCTCCTTTAGAATATTTTCTATATGGACTATCAAACCGCGTAGTTAAATTGAAGTCATGTTTGTATAATGGACAAACCGCCAAAAAAAAAAAAAAAAAAAAAAAATACAAACAATTCAGAAATTAGATGGATATGAAGAATCAGGGAGGAACCTGAAGGGGGCAACTTCCAAATTACCTCAAATGTGCTACAAGCACTTCTCCTACTACTCTCTTCATTTTAAAAAAAAAATTCAACTTTCAATCTACCATCTTCAATAACATATTACCAAAATACCCTTAAGATATAATTTTTTAATTAAAAAAATAAAAAACAAAATTTCCCCTTTTTCTGAAGTTTCTCTATCCCCATTTTTAATTTTTTAATTAAAAAAATAAAAAAATAAAATTTTCCCTTTTTTCTAAAGTTTCTCTCTCCTCCCATTTTTTACATGTTTCTCTCTCCTTTCGCCATTATTTTCGATTGAGCTTTCTCTCTCTTCTATATTTTCTCTCTCCTATTTATCTTGATATTTTGTCCTAAAAATTTGCAGAAATCGAATGAAATCAAAGGAAAATCAATGAGAAAACTAAAAATATGTAAGCTAGTGTAGAAATCCCGATTTTTTTCCATACACATTGATGTTTTTGTGGTTTTTTTCTTCTAGTTGTTGTTCTTTCCGCAGTTCCTTCGTTTGTAATATATTTCGGTCACAACCTATAATTTTGCTCATGGAAGTATTGTTGAACGTAGTGGAAAACGAGATGATGTATATTATGAAGAGAGAACAACTAATTTAGAATTAGTGAAAAATAACTAGAATTTCTATAATAATTGTGTGGTATATTTGTATACTAACGTGTTACAAACCATTTGTACAATAATATCTAAAGACCCTAATAATTTTGTAATTGTTTGTACAATAATGTGTTAAAAATTTTGGATAATATTGTGTCTGTACCATATTAATTAATATTGTACTTTTAACCTTGTATTTTTGCATATATCTGACTCGTGTTGTACACTAAATAAATTGACTCACATGAGCCAACGTTGTGATCCATTGTGACCAGCATGTGATCGTGTGACCGAAGTGCAATTTTACACTGTGTGACCATTGTGACCGACTGTGACCCGTGACCGAAATGTGTTGATAAATATAGACCCAAATTTAATTTTTAAGCTTTAGAGTGGTTTATCAGGGTCTATATATCAAATATATAGTGTATGTGAGAAATTTTCAAAATATTTTAAGGGGTTTGTAGAAGAAATATTCCAAATTTGTCAAAAACACTCATAAAACACTATGAAATATATAGAAACACATTTGGAAGAACAATTTTGAAACATAAAAATCGCAAAAACCATATTCTAATGTTCGAAACAATAGAGAATAGGCTTATGAGATATGTGTGACGTTGTAGAGTAATTAAATTGACAAAAATCGCATGAATCGAAGGTTATGACCGACTTGACCCATTGTGACCGAAATGTGATGTGGGACCCACAGAAAGAACTAGTCAGATTTCTCCAGATTTTTATGTTTCGTAGGGTCCACAATCATTATTTCTATTTTTAATTTTAATATGGTGCATATTTTGAATATTCAATCCTATATAATTTTCCTCTTAACCCTATATTTTTTCCCTCCCAATTTTTAACCCCAAATTTTCACCTACAATATTTTCAACCCATAATTTTTCTCTTATTCCATTGTGTAGACCACTTTGACAATTCAATCTAGATTTCTTGTAGGGACTATTTTGAAAATTTAACTCATTTCACAATTGAAAAAAACGTAATTTTATTTTAACCTTATATTTTTTTTCTCCATCAATTTAAGTTTAAATTTTTTCATACAATAATTTAGACCCATATTTTACATAAAACATAAATAAATTCAGATTTCTAATAAACAAAAAACTAAATACAAGAGTTCATAATTTAGTCTACTACCAAATAAAGAAAAACATATCATAGTTAGGGTTCAAAACAAAATAAACAAAGTAAATTTAGTGAAATAAATTAAAAATTTACACTTTCGTCTTCTGAAATATTTGTTGTCATGTCTTCCGATTCTACTTATGCGTTGATCAGCTCTATGAACATAGTATCACAAGTCAAATAGTTGCATCCTATGTAGATCACGTGATGTTTTATAATGCAGGTGTGGAGTTCATACATCGTCTCTTCCATGTGCTACAAAATAAAATAATATATGTCAATAATATTTTCTAGATATCATCGTGTGACACTATGACCATGTGACTGCATGACTATAAAACTATGTGACTATGAGACCGTGTAACTATGTGACCATGTGACCAGGTTCGTTTTCAGATGTCGTATCCAAAACTGAATCATTCCATCTGTACTCTCATCATACCCTTCCAAATAAAAAAGAAGTGTTTGTTCACCCCTTTCTATATGCAATATAGTCAATCGGAATCGTGTGACCTTGTGACCATGTGACTATGTGATCATGTAACCATGTGACCATGTGACTCGTGACTATTGTATATTGTGATATAGACGTACCTATATGATTCTGTGATCATGTGACCTTTGTAACTGTGACCGCGTGATATTGTGACCATGTGACCTTGTGACCATGTGACTATGTGATCATGTGATCATGTGACCTTGTGACCATATGACCATGTGACCCGTGACTATTGTATATTGTGATATAGGCGTACCTATATGATCCTGTGACATTGTGACCTTTGTGACTGTGACCGTGAGACCATAGCATTTGAATGCTCATGTCATCTATACATCCAAACAACGACCCATATCGTGATGTGACCTATATGACTGTCTTATTTGACCGAAACTCAACCATTTCACTCGATTTGATCCATAACCTCGCAAACCAACATTCTATTTTGAAATCCCCAAATTTTTTTAGAAAAAACCCAAAACCCTAATGCTTTATCATTCAAATCTCCAACCCACACTTCAACCCAACAAGAACACATCTCAAAGTCAAACAAATTTGCAAATAAATTGAATTTTAACCTACCTTATGTTCATCTAACTTCGTAATCTCCATAAGGTTACTACTTTTGTTCGAAAAATGTGACGAAGATTAACATGAACTTGTCATTTCTTCGATGTCGTCATTGCTTCTTCTATCTCCTCAATTTTTGGTGGCTAAATGAAATTTGAAAAACCCAAAACCCTAAATTTCTATCGGTCAAATTTCGAAACCACACTTCAACTCAACAACAACAAATTTCAAAATCCAACAAATCTAAAAGAAATTAAAGTTTAACCTACCATGTTTTTGTCTAACCTTGCAATTTCCATACGGTTTTCATTTCTTCTTCGGATCTTGAATCTAACCGGAGATTTAAACAGAAAATAGAACAAAACGTAAAAAGATTGCACAAAACACAAAAAATTAGAAGTTTTGAAAGAGAGTGAGAGAGCTAAAACCGTGAGAGTTAAGATCGACAAGAAAAAGATTTATGAAGAGAGAGAAAGTGGAAGAAGAATAAAGTTAGGAGAGATCAGAGAGGGGAATCAAAATAAAGTTGCGTAACTTTTTTTTTTTAATTTTGAATTTTTTAAATTGAAAGAAATAGAGGGTTTTTTATCTTTTCATTAATATATGAGGATTTTATTGTCTTTTGCCATAGTAAATAGTATTTTTTATTTGATTATTTGTTTGGAGGGTAGTATGAGAAGTCCAACTAGCAGTCAAAGGGTATTGCAGCTATTTTCCCAACCTGAAGTTGTTACCCAACAGATCGTGGACGAGTGGTCAAACTTGGGTAGGAAATACCTTGAGGTTGAGTGTTCGATTCCTGACCGGTGGGGAGAGAGGTAATTTCTGGGTTTATATGATCTATATACAAAGGCTACGTCCAGGTCGGAGGTTTACCTAGTCAGTGCACTCGAAGGGTAGCAGTTAAGGGTCCTCCGTTATTAAAAAAAACTGAAATCGTTAAAAGTTCGTTAATGGGAGGGGTAAATTTGTAATTCCGTTAGCTCGTGTATAAGAATAAGAATATAACCAGAGGTAGGTACTTTTCATTATTCTTTTTTTGCCAGCATGAGACTCGTCCTCTCGAAGGTGAACTTGTAACAGTGGATTTGCTGGTTCGGACCGAGACGAACTCGATTGGGCTTTAGAAAATGAAATCCGCACCATTTACTTACAAGGCGAAAAGAGTGAAAAAACACATTCTCTACGTAAAGTCTACGGATGAAGAATAATAACAAAGGCGTATGTGTTGTTCCTCTCAAGGAGATTCATATACACTATTGCTTCACTTTGCTTCTGGTTTTGGATACCGAGACAAACCACTCTCCACTTATATACAAAAACATTATTACATAACTGTCACGTAAAAACTGAAACATCATTTAACTGCGACGTATAAAACAAAACTCATAAAACGACCGTTTAATTATACATATAAATCGATATGATGGGCACTTTTGCATCAATAGTGCTCCTTTTTCCGATGGATAGTCAGCCTTGAGCCAAACACACCAACAGTACGCATGCTCAGTTGATGTTATCCACCCCTTAGTTCTGGGAACAAACAAACAAAAGCAGATGGATTACGAAAACAAGAGAGTAACCTGTAATAATTAAAAAAAAATGATGATGAGCTTCATGATGGATCTGCACATACATATATGGCGCAGTTGTATGTGCATATTCATATATTCATTAATTATATGCTTGCACGGTAACCTATTTGATTATGTTTTAGAACAAAACGGAAGTAGCTCAAATTGGGATCTTGTTTTGACCGATTATTATGTCTTTCCAACGATTGTGCTCTATGTTTCCTCCATAGCATTCTTATTTAAATTTCAATAAAATCTGACTTTGATAGAAGCAGAGGTTACTCACCATTGTCTCTACGACAGGGCGTTGGAGATAGAAAGCATGGTCGGTCGAGACAATGGATCAGGTTGCACACACTGAGATGCAATTCTCACAATCTATTGGATCTTCTCCTCGATCCGCCATGGAAATGGCAAGCGCTGGTCCAATATATCACTCAATCTGATGTTCTCTTCGGTCAACGAATACGATGAAATCGAGTCTCCCGGATGAGAGCCTCTCAACACTTCGAGCGTTAGGACTCCGAAACTGTACATGTCGCATTTCTCCGTCACCCTCATCGTATAGGCTAGCTCTGGATTGCATATAATCAAAGACAAAACAATAAAAGTTAAAAAAAATGGATAACTTTGAATTTTTCCCAAATGTTATAAGTTTTGTCCATTCTTTATGTACCTGGTGCCATGTAGTCGTAGGTGCCCATGACAGCAGACCAATTTGAAGAGTCTGCCTTGAGAAGTTTTGCGGTACCGAAATCTGATACCTTAGCCTCATATTCTTCGTCCAACAGAACATTCCCGCTGGTGATGTCACGGTGTACAATAGCCGGTGACCGACCATGGTGCATGTACGAGAGCGCGTGAGCAACACCCTTCACAATATTAATCCTCTTCCTCCAATCAAGCCTCTTGGCTTCTTCTTCGTCTTCCAATGCTTTTGCTAGACTACCTCTTTCCAAGTACTCACACACTAGGAACGAGTGGCGGCGATGAGAGCAAAATCCGAAGAGCTTCACAATGTTACGATGACGAATTTCCGTCAATGTTTGTATCTCGTTCAAGAACTCACGTTGGACTTCCAGCATTGATATCTCGTTGTTCGCCGTCTCATTGAACTTTTTGATAGCCGATATCAAACCTGGTAGCCTTGCTATGTAGACGCTTCCACATCTTCCTGTTCCAATGAGATATTTTTTATCGAAATCTTCTATGGAGTTGATGATTTCTCGGTATGCGAGTTTTCCATCAAAGTTTGTCACCAAGAATTGTAACACTGGCTCTGAATTTGCATTTCCAATAGGTTGCCGTTGTCTTCTTCTTGTGATGAAAAAGACAGCTCCAACACAAATGAATAGAACTATTGAAAAATAAAATGCGGAAATTAAATTAGAAAAAAAGAACAAAAGATAAAAGAACGGAAACACTTTTATTGCTACATCTCTTCTTCTTGTTACATTACAATGAAAATAATCCATATATTTATAGAAAAAATTATTGAAAGAAACAAAGAAATAAAGATACGAAAGAAACAAATAAGGTAAAATATAATTATCACGATATATATTTTATTCTTAATCGATATTATGCCTTTAATTGTTATCAATCATATCAAATCTCCATATTTTGTTTCTATTTCAACATTCCCCCTCAAGATTGATTTTGAAAGAATTCAAAAATCAATCTTGAAGATACAACAAAATGATGAAAAACTTCACTGTTATTAGAGAGTATTAACCTCTTTCAAATCACTTCGCTTGACTTTAAAGTTCTAGCTTTAACTTTTTTTGTCATAGCATCTTGCTTGATCTTAGAGTTTTTAGCTTTGACTTCTTTTTGTCATAGCACATCGTTTGAATCTGGTTTTTTTACTCTCCCTTTGAACGATTTGGATATATGAACATCCAAAACGCAAAAGAAAGAAGAGATTAGAAAATTAGAAAAAGAGAAACATATAGTTCAGATCGCAACGCTGCTCTGATACCATATTGAAAAATAAAATGCGGAAAATAAAATGCGGAAACAAAAGATAAAAGAACGGAAACACTTTTATTGCTACATCTCTTCTTCTTGTTACATTACAATGAAAATAATCCATACATTTATAGGAAAAATTATTGAAAGAAACAAGGAAATAAAGATACGAAAGAAACAAATAAGGCAAAATATAATTATCACGATATATATTTTATTCTTAATCGATATTATGCCTTTAATTGTTATCAATCATATCAAATCTCCATATTTTGTTTCTATTTCAACAAGAACTACAATTACTCCAAGGGTCGAGAATAACACCATAGATTTCTTCTTTCCCGAAGATTTCTTTCTTCCCAAGTAAGCAATAGGGCACAGCTTGAGTCCCTTTTTGAAATCACTGCATAACCCTTTGTTACCCTCTAATGCCTCCAAATTAGCATTTCGAAAGGCAAAGTTATCTGGAATCGGACCCTCGAGGCTATTGTGTGATAATTTGATGACTCTGAGTCCATGCATATCCTTGAAACTTGTCGGGATGATACCCGAGAGATTGTTGTATGAGAGATCCAATGTTTCGAGAGAGGATAAAAAGCTTATCTGTGATGGGATTTCACCGTCGAGTTGATTTTTGCTGAGATCAAGTGTTGATAACTGAGCAAGCTTCAATATCTCGATGGGGATGTCTCCGTCGAAGTTGTTTCGGCTCATGTTCATGTAGTAAACCTTAGATAGGTTTCCAATGATCTTGGGGATTTGGAATCCAAATCTGTTTGAGGATAAGTCAAGCGACTCAAGTTCGGTTAAAGATCCGATTCCTAAAGGAATTCTTCCAGATAATTGGTTTCCACTAAGGTTCATCCTCGACAAATGACTAAGACTTCCAATGCTTTCTGGAAGTTCACCAAAGATGTAGTTTGAAGACAAATCAAGTTCCTGGAGATTCGTCATTCTCCAAAATTGCAATGGTATTACACTGGTGATATTGTTATTAGAGATGATTAATGTATTCATCTTTCGACTCTCCTTCCACTTGGTTGAAATTTCACCATGAAACTTGTTGTGGTTGAGGTTAATATATTCAAGATCAGGATAAACCCCAAAATTATCAGATAAATCTCCGTTGAATTCGTTTCGATCAAGTCCTAGTCTAACCAAGCTTTTACAATCTCTCAAGGTTTCAGGGATAGCACCATTGAGACGATTATCTATCAATCCGAGAACTGTAAGCTTAACGCCTTTGCAAATGTTTTTTGGTAAGAAACCGATGAAGTTGTTGTAGCTAAGGTCCATTATATCTAGCTCTAAAGAACTTGTGATCACTGGAGGGATAAGACCGGTGAGAGTATTGTTCGAGAGGATTAACATGATCAAATTGGTCAGATTTCCAAACGAAGAGGGTATATGCCCTGTAAGCGAATTGTTTGCTAGCTCGAGATCTTGAAGTGAAGATAGGAGACCAATGGATGGAGGGATATGACCGATGAAGGAATTGCTATGGAGGGACAAAGTGACCAATTTGGTTAGGTTTCTTATTGAAGAAGGTATACGCCCCATAAGCGAGTTTGTTGATAGTATGAGATCTCGGAGCGAAGATAGGAGACCCATGGATGGAGGGATAGGACTGACGAGGAAATTGCTATGGAGATTCAAAGTGACCAAATCGGTCAAGTTTCCTACCATAGTGGGTATATGACCCGTAAGTGAGTTGATGGATAGCTCGAGATCTCGAAGTGAAGATATGAGACCAATGGATGGTGGGATAGATCCGATTAGGGAATTGCTATGGAGATACAACGCGACCAATTTGGTCAGATTTCCAATCGAAGAGGGTATATGCCCCGTAAGCGAGTTTCTTGCTAGCTCGAGATCTCGAAGCGAAGATAGGAGACCAATGGATGGAGGGATGGAGCTATTTAAGTGGTTTTCAACGAGATAAAGGGTTTCGAGGCTTTGTAACAAACAGAGCTCTGGCGGGATTTGTCCCGACAACCGGTTGAAGGACAAGTCAAGGTAGATGAGCTTAGAAAGATGTTGGAATTCGGGAGGTATGGTTCCAGAGAGACGGTTCTTGTATAAATCAAGAAAAGAGAGATTGGGAAGAGAAGAGAAGGGGAAATCATGGAGGGTACCTTCGATACCGGTCTGAGTGAGGTTCAACCCTACGACACTGCCTCGAGAGTTGCAGGAAACACCAAACCAATTGGTGCAGAGATTGTGACTGCTGTTGTTGTTCCACGAAGACAGCATAGGAGCGTGCCCGGAGAAAGTGGACTTCCATTTCAGAAGACCCTCTGCTTCCGAAGATGCAACAGAAGAAGAGGAGGAACTCCTCACTGTTGAAGAGAACAAAGACAAAGAACACAAGTCGAGAGACATGATTTATGTCACTAGACATCCAAAGATACCCTTGGATGGAAGTAGAGGGTTTGATGATGAAGTCAACACGTGAGAGGATCCAATATGTGGCCGTTAGAGCTAAATTATGGAGATTATAATTGATACAAATTGCATCACCTCACTCTCCAATCAAGGGAAGATTATATGCATATTTCCATTTATGTATTTGTCAATAACTCTTTCCTTTTCTTCCTTAGTTTTAGACCGTTGTTATTAGTATTTTTCCTTTATCATTTGCGTGTATATTAATCTATATATTGCACGCTTTATATTTGTGAAATTAATAAGAAAAAGAAGTGACCTAATAATTTAGGATCACCTTTCATCTTTTTCGTTATGATTTTGCTTCTATTTCATCTTCTTTAGCTCAATTTCTTTTAATAATCTTCATGGTATCAGAGCATAAGGTCTAGTGGACCTTGTGTTTTTTATTCCGCTGCAAAATCGAAGCATATTCCCTCTCGGTTGTGTGTATACCGAAGAGGAGCCTGCTCATTTCATTTTTCAGAATTTTGTTCTCCCTTTCGGTCATTCATTCAAACCAAAAGGAGAGTTTTCTTCAAGTGAATCGTTGGCCATTCATTCAAGCCACGATTCACCAAATTTTTTTTTTGTCTCTTTCGGTCTTTTCATTTCAAACCGAGAAGAATTTATTTGTCCTATCTCGTTATCACCAATATGTGTGAGTATTGTGATAGTGATTGTGAGTATGACGAGGTTTACGAAGAACCAGAATACAGGGAGCATTGGGATGTGGAGGACGTTCTAGCTAAAATACCAAAGTCCCTAAGAGAGACGTTGGTGCAAAACGCCAATGCACACAACATTGAGTTAAGTGTTTCTATTCTTGAAGATTTATTTCGAACTAACGAATTTTCTGAATTGATGCAAAAAGCACAGGTAGAAAATATTGAAGAGGAAAAGACAATGCATGGAGAACTATAAACCGATCAGAAAATCCATGACAAGGGTAATGACCTGGATCATGAACGCTCGGAAGAAGAAGAAGGAAGAGAAACAAATGCGATTAAGAATGACCTCATAACGGAGGCAAAGAACCCCGAAGAAGAGGCGTCACATCCATCTGAACTCATTCCACATCCGAGTATAATAAAAAATCCGAGCATCCCCTTCGCATGGAGAGAAACCCAAGTTTGTAGTATCTTCTATTCTCCTATCACTTTCGATTTTTGTGTTTCAAGTGATATGTTTGGTGTTTTTAGTCATTATGTCCAGAAAATACAACAAATACTCATGCGACGTCAAGGTGTCGAGAAGCTCACGAGTGAGGGAGAATGTCATGATACACTCCTAAACTTCTCTTCCGAAAAAAGTATATCCGAACACAACTTGTTGGCATCACTTATGAGTTTTAATAACTCTAGGCATGGTAAATTTATCTTCAATAATTTTGTTTTTGATCCCGGTGAAAATGAGTTTGTATTGCATGATGAAAACGATTTCATATATATTAGGAGTATGATTAAATTTGTTTGTGATATCAATAAAAACCTAGATGAAATATTTGAAACTCTTTGTAATAACTCATATCACCAAATGTTAGCATATAAACTTGAGTTTAAACATATTATGGGTCTTTTCTTACTCTTATATGATGATAATCATATCATTGCATTCTTCAAGTCGATTTCTTATAAAAATCGGAGTGTCATGGCCTCCCTTGTAGTATTTGATGATTCTTGTGACATGTTGCAGAAAATAAAAGAGAACATAATATATTTTGGAAGCTTGAAACGCAAGAAAGATATTGGATACTCGAAGAGGAATCAACACATTCTCTTGGCAAGATTAACTTGCCGATATTCTCTCAAGTTAATCTTGAGGGAGAATGTTGAAGAGAACAAAGACAAAGAACACAAGTCGAGAGACATGATTTATGTCACTAGGCATCCAAAGATACCCTTGGATGGAAGTAGAGGGTTTGATGATGAAGCCAACACGTGAGAGGATCCAATATGTGGCCGTTAGAGCTAAATTATGGAGATTATAATTGATACAAATTGCATCACCTCACTCACCAATCAAGGGAAGATTATATGCATATTTCCATTTATGTATTTGTCAATAACTCTTTCATTTTCTTCCTTAGTTTTAGACCGTTGCTATTAGTATTTTTCCTTTATCATTTGCGTGCATATTAATCTATATATTGTACGCTTTATATTTGTGAAATTAATAAGAAAAAGAAGTGACCTAATAATTTAGGATCACCTTTCATCTTTTTCGTTATGATTTTGCTTCTATTTCATCTTCTTTAGCTCAATTTCTTTTAATAATCTTCACTCACAACCACGAAGAAGATGAGCGGAACATAAAGAACATCGTACGGTTTTTTATGAACCATCCTCTCTCTCTCGATTGGTTTCTTTGTCTGCGTCCATTGCATTGGGGGCTCCGGCTTTTTATACTTCTCTTCTATTTGTTGTATTCATATTTTCAATTACTATATACTTCATTTTAAGGATAAAAAAAATCATATACTCTCATTTATCTCAGTTTCATATTCTTTGTTGGCTTAAAATTGAAGGCAAGCGCTTACATCCCACATTCATCTGTCTCAGTTTCATAATTTTTGAAATCCAAATAATATTTGAAATCTATAAAAATGACAGAAATATTCCTATCTATATTTTTCCAATTTTTTCTAAAAAATCTCACCATGAAATATTTGCCACTTTAGTTTATTGTAATAATTGCTGTGCCGAGTCATAACTCTTCCCCACTTTGAGGTTGTTACATTGGAGATTCAATGTATACAAAAAAAAAAACTTGATCAAATAAAATGGAAAAATGCTGATCATCAAGTTGCACTCTTGACCGACGTGCCCAAGGCTTAGTGGACTTGGTGGAATTTATGGAATTGTCCTTTAGTGGACTTAGCGGAGATTACGGAATTATACGATCCTATTTTGTTTTTTTTTTAAAATTCATTATAGATGATATGTATTGTAAGTTTTTAGTAAGTTTTTAATTATTTACCGAATAAGATATGAATGTAATCGAATCAAATCCAACATAAAAATCTAACGGGATTTTTCAAATCCGAAAAAAATCGAAACCGAATCAAATAAAAAATAACCAAAATATAAAAATTTATTTGAAAAAACGAAGCTTACTTGACGACATATGTATTTATGTGAGACTGATGTTAGAGGATAAAGCTAATGGAAAATGTTGGAGCAACGTTTAATTTGGTGTGAAGGAGAGAGAGGTGGGCGTTTACTTGGAATCAACGCACAACACAGTAAAGTCTTCTACTTTTGGAAAGAATCTCATCGATAATATAAGATATTATTTCCATGGAAAATTCATAAAATCAATCCCTTGGAATTATAATCCTGTCTACACGGCACTTGACACATTTCAACGCTCCTTTCAAACATATGTTTAAGTTTCTAAAGAGAAATTGAATTTACCACGATTTCTTTATAAGGCAAAAAGAGCGGAAACAACACATTTTCTACGTAAAGTCTACGGATGGAGAATATTAACTGCACCATATAAAACGACCGTCTAATTATACGTATAGATCAGACATAACATGTGATGGAAACTTCCGCATCAATAATGCTCCTTTGTCCGATGGATAGTCACAGCCTTGAGCCAAAAAACACCAACAGTACATGCATGCATGCATGCACGCCCAGTTCATGTTACGGCAGCACGGCTAATGCGATCCACCCCTTGTTACAAATAAAAGCAGATGGATTACAAAAACAAGAGAGTAACCTGTAATTAAAAAATATGATGATGAGCTTCATGATGAATCTGCACATATATATATGGCACGTACAGTTGTATGTGCATCATATTCATACATTCATTAATTATATGCATGCACGGTAACCTATTTGGTTATGTTTTAGAACAAACCGAATAAGCTCAAATAACAGGCTCGTTTTGACCGATTATCATGTCTTTCGAACGATTGTTTCCTCCATATCATTCTTATTTAAATTTCAATAAAATCTTACTTTGATAGAAGCAGAGGTTACTCACCATTGTCTCTACGACAGGGCGTTGGAGATGGAAAGCATGGTCGGTCGAGACAATGGATCAGACCGCACACACTGAGATGCAATTCTCACAATCTGTTGGATCTTCTCCTCGATCCGCCATGGAAATGGCAAGCGCTGGTCCAATATATCACTCAATCTGATGTTCTCTTCGGTCAACGAATACGATGAAATCGAGTCTCCCGGATGAGAGCCTCTCAACACTTCGAACGTCAGGACTCCGAAACTGTACACATCGCATTTCTCCGTCGCCCTCATCGTATAAGCTAGCTCTGGATTACATATAATCAAAGACAAAACAATAAAAGTTAAAAAAAAATGGATAACTTTGTATTTTTCCCAAATGTTATAAGTTTTGTCCATTCTTTATGTACCTGGTGCCATGTAGCCGTAAGTGCCCACGACAGCAGACCAATTTGAAGAATCTGCCTTGAGGAGTTTTGCGGTACCGAAATCTGATACCTTAGCCTCATATTCTTCGTCCAACAGAATGTTCCCGCTGGTGATGTCACGGTGTACAATAGCCGGTGACTGACCATGGTGCATGTATGAGAGCGCGTGAGCAACACCCTTCACGATATTAATCCTCTTCCTCCAATCAAGTCTCTTGGCTTCTTCCTCGTCTTCCAATGCTTTTGCTAGACTACCTCTTTCCAAGTACTCACACACTAGGAACGAGTGGCGCCGATGAGAGCAATAGCCGAAGAGCTTCACAATGTTACGATGGCGAATTTCCGTCAATGTTTGTATCTCGTTCAAGAACTCATGTTGCACTTCCGGCATTGATATCTCGTCGTTCGCCGTCTCATTGAACTTTTTGATAGCCAATATCAAACCTGGTAGCCTTGCTATGTAGACGCGTCCACATCTTCCTGTTCCAATGAGATATTTTTGATCGAAATCTTCTGTGGAGTTGATGATTTCTCGGTATGCGAGTTTCCCATCAAAGTTTGTCACCAAGAATTGTAACACAGGCTCTGAATTTGCATTTCCAATAGGTTGTTGTTGTCTTCTTCGTGTGATGAAGATGACAGCTCCAACACAAATGAAGAAAACTACAATTACACCAATGGTGAGAAATAACACCAAAGTTTTCTCCTTTCCCGAAGATTTCTTTCTTCCCAAGTAAGCAATAGGGCATGGCTTGAGTCCCTTTTTGAAATCACTGCACAACCCTTTGTTACCCTCTAATGCCTCCAAATTAGCATTTCGAAAGGCAAAGTTATCCGGAATCGGACCCTCGAGGTTATTGTGTGATACTTTGATGACTCTGAGACCATGCATATCCTTGAAACTTGTGGGGATGATACCCGAGAGATTGTTGTATGAAAGATCCAATGTTTCGAGAGAGGATAAAAAGCTTATTTGTGATGGGATTTCACCGTCGAGTTGATTTTTGCTGAGATCAAGTGTTGATAACTGATCAAGCTTCAATATCTCGATGGGGATGCCTCCGTCGAAGTTGTTTTGGCTCATGTTCATGTAATAAACCTTATATAGGTTTCCAATGATCTTGGGGATTTGGAATCCAAATCTGTTTGAGGATAAGTCAAGCGACTCAAGTTTGGTTAAAGATCCGACTCCTAAAGGAATTCTTCCAAATAATTGGTTCCCACTAAGGTTCATCCTCGACAAATGACTAAGACTTCCAATGGTTTCTGGAAGTTCACCAAAGATGTAGTTTGAAGACAAATCAAGTTCCTGGAGATTCATCATGCTCCAAAATTGCAATGGTATTACACCGGTGATATTGTTATTAGAGATGATCAATGTATTCATCTCTCGACTCTCCTTCCACTTGGTCGAAATTTCACCATGAAACTTGTTGTGGCTGAGGTTAATATAATCAAGATCAGGATAAACCCCAAAATTATCAGATAAATCTCCGTTGAATTCGTTTCCATCAAGTCGTAGTCTAACCAAGCTTTTGCAATCTCTCAAGGTTTCAGGGATTGCACCACTGAGTCGATTATCTATCAATCCGAGAGCTGTAAGCTTAACGGCTTTGCAAATGTTTTTTGGCAAGAAACCGATGAAGTTGTTGTAGCTGAGGTCCATTATATCTAGCTCTAAAGAATTTGTGATCATTGGAGGGATAGGACCGGTGAGAGTATTGTTCGAGAGGATTAACGTGATCAAATTGGTCAGATTTCCAAAAGAAGAGGGTATATGCCCTGTAAGCGAATTATTTGCTAGCTCGAGATCTCGAAGTGAAGATAGGAGACCAATGGATGGAGGGATATGACCGGTGAAGGAATTGCTATGGAGGTACAAAGTGACCAATTTGGTTATGTTTCCTATTGAAGACGGTATACGCCCCATAAGCGAGTTCGTTGATAGCTCGAGATCTCGAAGTGAAGATAGGAGACCAATGGATGGAGGGATATGACCGGTAAAGGAATTGCTATAGAGGTACAAAGTGACCAATTTGGTTAGGTTTCCTATTGAAGAGGGTATGTGCCCCATAAGCGAGTTCTTTGATAGCACGAGATCTCGGAGCGAAGATAGGAGACCAATGGATGAAGGGATAAAACCAGTGAGGGAATTGCTATTGAGGTACAAAGTGATCGAATTGGTCAGATTTCCAAAGGAAGAGGGTATATGCCCCGTAAACGAGTTCATGGATAGCTCGAGAGCTCGAAGTGAAGATAAGAGACCAATAGATGGAGGGATATGACCGGTGAAGAAATTGCTATGGAGGTACAAAGTGATCGAATTGGTCATATTTCCAAAGGAAGAGGGTATATGCCCTGTAAGTGAGTTCATGGATAGCTCGAGATCTCGGAGTGAAGATAGGAGACCAATAGATGGAGGGATATGACCGATGAGGAAATTGCTGTGGAGATTCAGAGTGACCAAATCAGTCAAGTTTCCTACCGTAGTGGGTATATGACCCGTAAGTGAGTTCGTAGATAGCTCGAGATCTCGAAGTGAAGATATGAGACCAATGGACGGGGGGATAGGACCGGTGAGGGAATTGCTATGGAGGTACAACGCGACCAATTTGGTCAGATTTCCAATCGAAGAGGGTATATGCCCAGTAAGCGAGTTTCTTGCTAGCTCGAGATCTTGGAGTGAAGATAGGAGACCAATGGATGGAGGGATGGAGCCGTTTAAGAGGTTTTCAATGAGATAAAGGGTTTCGAGGCTTTGTAACAAACAGAGCTCTGGCGGGATTTTTCCCGACAACCGGTTGAAGGACAAGTCAAGGTAGATGAGCTTAGAAAGATGTTGGAATTCGGGAGGTATGGTTCCGGAGAGACGGTTATTCCATAGATCAAGAAAAGAGAGATTGGGAAGAGAAGAGAAGGGGAAAGCATGGAGGGTACCTTCGATACCAGTCTGAGTGAGGTTCAACCCTAGGACACTACCTCGAGAGTTGCATGAAACACCAAACCATTTGGTGCAGAGACTGTGGCTGCTCCTGTTGCTCCACGAAGACAGCATATGACTGTGTCCGGAGAAAGTGGACTTCCATTTCAGAAGACCCTCTGCTTCGGAAGATGCAACGGAAGAAGAGGAGGAGGAACTCATCACAACCACGAAGAAGATGAGCGGAGCATAAAGAACATCGTACGGTTTTGTATGAACCATCCTCTCTCTCTCGATTGGTTTCTTTGTCTGCGTCCATTGCATTGGGGGCTCCGGGTTTTTATACTTCTCGATTGGTTTTCAATTACTATACGTCGTTTTACGAGAATACATAAACAAAAAATTCATATTCTTTGTTGTCTTAAAATTGAAGGCAAGCTTATGTCCCACATTCATTTATAATAATATTCGTAATCTATTAAAATGACAAAAATATTCCTATATTTTTCAAATTGTTTGGAAAAAATCTCACCATGAAATATTTGTCACTTTAGTCTATTGTAATGATTGCTGTACCGACCCATAACTCTTTCC
>NW_010960187.1:7065690-7083301 GCF_000463585.1 Tarenaya hassleriana | reverse complement strand
TTCCCACTTTGAGCTTGTTACATGGCAGATTCAATGTATTACCCGTTCAAGAATCATTTGTTAGTAATAATTTTTTTTAATAAAAATGGACAAAGGCTGGTCAAGTTTGTAATCGTGCACAAGGCTTAGTGGACTTAGTGGGATTTATGGATCGTGAGTTTTTATGTATCATCATTAAGAATAAATAAAAGAAAATATAGAGTAAAAACTAAAAAACTTTTCAAATTTGAAAAATATCTAAATTATTTTTTGTCAAAAAAACTTTCAACTACTACATTTTATCTAAAGTTGACTTTTTCTACTATGTCACATAAGAAAATAAACACATAAATAATTAAAAAATTAAAATAAATTTATAAAAATAAATAAAAATAAATACATGAATACACATACAAATACATACGTCTGTGACAATTCATATCCAAAAATTCGGGAATCGAATAAAATAATGATAATTTTGTAATACGGATCATATAGAATAAAAATCGAATTGTATCGATTTGAATTGAAAAAAGTCTCACAAACTCGTAATCGATACGATTTGTGACTCATGAATCTAAAATTCGTATTCTACAATACGAATAGGGCATTGGGTTGCACAATCGAAATCGATTTCACGATGTTTATTAGAACAAACCGATAACAAGTATCGAAATAATATAATAATTGAAGTATAAAACAATTTAATAATTATTATTATTATAAAAAATAGTGGTAGATAAAATAATTAAGGGGAGGGGTCACAATTTCTTTTAACCCCAAATAATCAGAGAGAGAGAGAGAGAGAGAGAGAGAGAGAGAGAGAGAGGAGCGCGTCGAGCCACAAACGGAGTTTCCGCCACCTTCATACAGTGCCATCGGATTAGTTACATTGTAAAGGTTCCGTCGGCGCACAATATATTTTCGTCGATTCTAGAGTCTAAGTGAAATCGACGTTTATAAGTGAAATTGAATTTAGTTTTAGTATATAATTAAAATTGGGAGTGATCATGAGACAACTGTTTAAAAACTGGCCAAAATTGGCTTAAAACGAATATTTTAAAGTTAGAAAAATCACATATAAGTGAACTTTACAAATATGTCAAATAAATATCTAAATTTTTAGTTTTATCTAATCGATACTTCAAATATTAAAATATTTCAAATGGATACCCGATTCATAAAATAAAAAATAATTTATAATTTCGTGGATTTTTTATGTTGGAATTAACATCTAATTTATAAATCGTCGTTAGAGTCGAGGTTAAAAATTATTATCGATTTAATGATTTTCGTGTTTTATGTCGAAAATCAACATCTAATTTTTATGTTATTGGCGAGTTGAGATCGAGAATTGTCATCGATTTCATTAGTTAAGATATCTATTTGAAACAATCTCTCATCGGAGAAGAGCTCGTCGACCCGGGAAGAATCGCCACTGGATCCTCAAGCTGAAACTCGAAATCTTTGACGGATTCGTTGTTGACGCAAGTTGACGCCATCTCCGACGAGTATATAAAAAGTTTACACTTCTAGTTCTAGATGCCACGTAAGCTCATTTTGTATAATATGATAACCATGTATTTTTCTATGATCCCTTTTGGGATTTAGCCTCCAATACGCCTACTTTACATACTCTTTATGTATAAGGTTTTTTGTTTAATTTAATGCATATACAACCTTTAACAAAAAAAATAATAAAGATACTTTTTAAAACCATATAAAAAATTTAATATTTAAAAAATAGTTTTTTTATCAAAATCGAAAAATTCAGATTTTTTTTTTCTTTTTAAGAATTAGTAGGGGTAGCCCATTTTAATAATTACTAGTAGAATTTGAATGACATTGGTTTTTATTTTGGGTTTTTTACTTTAGTTTTTGGTTTTTAGTTTTTGCCTTTTGAATTTTATAAGTTTGTAAATCTAAAAAATTATTATAGCTTTTGATTTTTAGGTGTTGAATGAGAAGTGGTTTTCGAAGTTTTTGTATTTTAAAAATTGGAAAAACCGACAATCTAAGTTTTTTAAAATTTGATTTTTCTAAAAATTCGAAAATCTACTTTATGGAAAAAATCAACTAAAAATCAAAAGTCATAATTTTTTAAATTTACAAACTTATAAAATCCAAAAGCCAATAGACCAAAAAACTAAAAATTAAAAACCAAAAACTAAAGCCAAAAATTCAAAATAAAAGCCACCACCATTCAAAACCTTAGTTGATTTTTTTTTATAAAATAGATTTTCGGGTTTTTAGGAAAACCAAATTTTAAAAAACTTGATTGTCAATTTTTCAGTTTTTAAAATCCAAAAACTCCGAAAACTTCTCCCGTTCGAGACCAAGTTTTTCTTGAGCAAAAAGTTAGTGGCGTTGTGCCATGACATGAGCTATGAGTTTGATGCTTGGTGAGGAACAACACGTTGGACAATGAATTTGATAGAAATGGAACAGTCGTATTATAAACGAAATCTTAATGATATTATGCCATTGTCAGGTATGTTATATTCGTCGTATAAATTAGGCTTTCCACAGAAGAAAACAAATCCAGTTGTATATATATATATATATATCAATCATTTATTGCAAAATAGTAAATTAATTCTATAAAACGGATATTAACATTAATTAAATAATTTGACAAACTGATATATAGTATTAGTTATGTTAAATATCAAATTCTAAAAACCCCCCGAGAAAGAAATATATATTTGGATTTCTCATCTCTGTTTTAAATTTAATACAAACATATATTGGGCCGACAATAAATTTGGATGGACTTGTAATTGGGCCCATGATCGGACATTTGCTCGCATCAGGTTGGAGTAAGGGGAAAGAGATGGGTATTGGGCTCTTTAACCATGGACTTGGGCTTCGCACAAAGAAATTGGTATTGGGGTTGAAGAGAAAATTATCCGTTTTTCGATTGTACTTCTAATCCAGTTTAACTTATAGTTTGGATTTATATTTCACGATTAATGATTACGAAAAATATAATTTATCATTATTAAACGTTACCAAATCACCTTTACTGTTTTAAAAAAAATCATGAATTTGTCCCTGATTTTTAAATTTATAAAAGTGTCCTTTATATTTGTTAAAAAATTTACGAAAAATATAGGTTTAGGGTTTGCTGAGTTATTAAAAGGGGTATTTTCGTCATTTTAATGAAACGCAACGAATTGCTGCCAAAACGCGAGTCAAAAGTTGCGATTAAAAATTATGAGTTTTGTTGCGGTTCTGGTTTTGAACGCTGAGACAAACCAGAGGAATTATGACACTTTCGGTTCTGTCCAAAGAACGTCAACATACATTCAGGGCATATAAAAAACAAGATTTCAAACCAAGTAACCACAAACATTATTACATTAACTATCATTTAAAAACTGCAACATAAAATTGTTTAATTACACATTTAGATCAGACATAACATATGATGGAAACTTCTGCAACAATAATGCTCCTTTGACGGATGGATAGTCATAGCCTGGAGCCGAAAACACCAACAGAATGCATGCTCAGTTGATGTTACGGCTAATAAGATCCAACCCTTATTCGATCTGGGAAGAAACAAATTAAAGCAGATGGATTACAAAAACAAGAGAATAGCATATATGATGATGGGCTTCATGTTGAATCTGTACATACATATACGCCTTATATGAGCCTCATATTTTCATTAATTATATGCACGCATAGTAACCTATTTGGTTTTATTTTAGATAAAAACGGAAACAGCTCAAATTGGGATCTTGTTTTGACCGATTGTATGTATTTTGAAAGATTGTGCTCCATGTTCCCTCCTATAGCAAAGATTTATTTACGCTTCAATAAAATCTGACTTTGATAAAAGTAAATGTTACTCACCAATGTCTCTACGACAGAGCGTTGGAGATCGAAAGCATTGTCGGTCGAGACAGTGGATCAGATCGAACACACTGAAATGCAATTCTCACAATCTCTTGGAGCTTCTCCTCGATCCGCCATGGAAATGGCAAGCGTTGGTCCAATATATCACTCAATCCGATGCTCTCTTCGGACAACGAATACAAAGAAATCGAGTCTCCCGGATGACAGCCTCTCAACACTTCAAGCGTTAGGACTCCGAAACTGTATACGTCGCATTTCTCCGTCACCCTCATCGTATAAGCCAGTTCTGGATTAAACATAACCAAAGACAACAAAAAAAAGTTACGAAGTAGATAGCCTTGAATCCCCCATATCAAAAATGTTATTAACTCGTTATATACCTGGTGCCATGTAGCCATACGTGCCCACGACGGCAGACCAATTTGAAGAGTCAATCTTCAGGAATTTTGCCGTACCAAAATCTGATACCTTAGCCTCATATTCTTCATCCA
Organism: Tarenaya hassleriana; assembly: GCF_000463585.1. Lineage (NCBI taxonomy): Eukaryota > Viridiplantae > Streptophyta > Magnoliopsida > Brassicales > Cleomaceae > Tarenaya > Tarenaya hassleriana. Next base: position 7,078,967 of record NW_010960187.1, on the reverse strand, counting down.
ACAGAACATTCCCACTAGTGATGTCACGATGTACAATCGTCGGTGACCTGTCATGATGCATGTATGAGAGAGCGTGAGCAACACCCTTCACGATATTAATCCTTTTCCTCCAATCAAGCCTCTTGGCTTCTTCTTCGTCTGCCAAAGCTTTTGCTAGACTGCCTTTTTCCAAGTACTCGCACACTAGGAACGAGTGGCGGCGATGGGAACAAAAGCCGTAGAGCTTCACAATGTTACGGTGGCGAATTTCCGTCAATGTTCGTATCTCGATCAAGAACTCGCGTTGCATTTCCGGCGTTGATATCTCGTCGTTCGCCATCTCATTGAACTTTTTGACAGCTAACGTCATACCTGGCAGTTTTGCTATGTAAACGCTTCCGCATCTTCCTGTTCCAATGAGATACTTTTGATCAAAATCCTCTGTGGAGTTGGTGATCTCTCGGTATGCGAGTTTTCCATCAAAATTTGTCACCAAGAATTGTAACACTGGCTCCGAATCTGCGTTTCCATTAGGTTGTCGTTGTCTTCTTCTTATGATGAAGATGCCAGCTCCAACACAAATTAAGAGAAATACAATTACTCCAAAGGTCGAGAATAACACCAAAGATTTCTCCTTTCCCGAAGATTTCTTCCTTCCCAAGTAAGCAATAGGGCATGGCTTGAATCCTTGTTTGAAATCACTACACAACCCTTTGTTGCCCTCTAATGCCTCAGCATTAGCATTTCGAAATGCAAAGTTATCTGGAATTGGACCTTCGAGGTTATTATGTGACACTTTGATGATTCTCAAAGCATGCATATCCTTGAAACTTGTTGGGATGATACCCGAGAGATTGTTATATGAGAGATCCAGTGTGTCGAGGGTCGATAGCAAGCTTATTTGTTGTGGGATTTCGCCGTCCAATTGATTGTTGCTAAGATCAAGCGTTGATAACTGAACAGACATCGATATCTCGATGGGTATACCTCCATCTAAGTTGTTTCGACTCAAGTTGATGTAGTGAACCTTAGATAGGTTCCCAATTGTCTTGGGGATTTGGAATTCGAATCTGTTTGAGGATAAGTCGAGCGACTCAAAGTCGGTTAGAGAACCGATTCCTAGAGGGATTCTTCCGGATAATCGGTTCCCACTAAGGTTCATCTTCGACAGATGGCTAAGACTTCCAATGGTTTCTGATAGTTCACCAGAGATGTAGTTTGAAGATAGATCAAGTTCTTGTAGATTCGTCATGTTCCAAATCTCCGAGGGTATTACACCCGTGATCTTGTTATCAGAGATGATTAATGCACTGAGTTGTCGGAACTCTTTCCATTTGGTTGAAATATTACCATGAAGCTTGTTGTGGCTGAGATCAATATAAACAAGATCAGGATAAACCCCGAAGCTGTCTGATAAATCTCCATCGAAGTCGTTTCCATCAAGTCTTACCCTGACTAAACTTGTGCAGTCTCTCAAGCTTTTTGGGATGACACCCCTGAGGCGGGTATAGAGCAGTAAGAGATACGTAAGCTTGACGCCTTTGCAGATGTTTTTTGGTAAGAAACCGGTGAAGTTGTTGTAGCTGAGGTCCAATATAATTAGCTCTAAAGACCTTGTGATCCCCGAAGGGATTGAACCCGAAAAATGATTATTTCTAAGGTTCAACCACTCCAACTTGGAAAAGTTTCGAAAAGAAGACGGTATGACCCCACTTAACAAGTTGTTTGCCAATTCTAGTGTTTGAAGCGAAGTTAGCAAACCCATTTCGGCGGGGATAGAACCGGTGAGATTGTTCACAGAAAGTTGCAACCAAAACAAGTTGGTTAGGCTTCCGATCGAAGATGGTATGGTTCCGGTTAGAAAGTTGTTGGACAGTTCTATTATTTGAACCGAGGATAGCAAACCAATCTCGGAAGGGATACTACCAGTGAGAGAGTTTGAATGAAATCCCAACTTATCCAACTTTGTGAGATTTCCAATTGACGATGGTATGGTCCCGGTAAGGGAGTTGAAGGACAAGTCTAGGGATTGAACCGAAGTCAGAAAACCAATTTCGATGGGGATAGGACCGGTGAGGGTGTTTGAATTAAGTCCCAACTTAACCAACTTTGTTAGATTTCCTATTGACGACGGTATGGCACCGGTTAGCGAGTTGTACGACAAGTATAGTTGTTGAAGTGAAGTTAGTGAACCAATGTTAGAAGGAATTGGACCACTGAGAATATTGGTGTAGAGGTGGAGCTCGACCAAATTGGTCAGATTTCCTATGGAAGATGGTATGGTTCCTGTGAGTGAGTTATTGTGTAAGCCAAGTCTTTGAAGCGAAGTCAAGAAACAAAGTTGGGCGGGGATTGGACCGGTGAGAGAATTATTAAAGAGGTTCAGGTCGACCAAATTGGTCAGATTTCCAATCGAATAGGGTATAGACCCTGTGAGTGAGTTCATAGATAGGCTGAATTCTCGAAGCGAAGTTAGGAGACCAATTGCGGTGGGGATTTGTCCAGACAACTGGTTCGTGGACAGGTCAAGGTGGATGAGCTTAGAGAGCTGTCGAAATTCGGGAGGTATGGTTCCAGCGAGAAGGTTCGTTTGGAGGTCGAGATGGGCAAGGTTGGGAAGAGAAGAGAAGGGGAAATGATGGAGAGTACCTTCGATACCGGTCCGTGAGAGGTTCAACCTTACGACACTGCCCAGAGAGTTGCAGGAAACACCAAACCAATTGGCGCACAGACTGTGGCTGCTCTTGTTGTTCCACGAAGACAGCATAGGAGCGTGCCCGGAGAAAGTGGACTTCCATTTCAGAAGACCCTCTGCTTCTGAGGATGCAACAGAAGAAGAAGAGGAACTCATCCCGACCACGAAGAAGATGAGCGGAACATAAAGAACACCGTATGGTTTTTTATTAGTTGATGATGAACCCATCCTCTCTCTCTCTCTCTCTCTCTTGGTTGTCTTTGTTTGCGTTCACTGCATGTGGGGCGGCAGGTTTTTATGGTTCTCCTCTACGTTATTTTCATTTTTCAATTATTTTACCTTCGTTTTCTTATAAAATGTTTTATTTTATTTTGCACTGTATTTAATAGAACCCTTTTAAAAGCACAAAGTTTATGATCCATCAAGTAAACTAAAAATTGTTTTGGCAGTGATACATCTTACATGAATTTTATAGGTAATCAACAAAATCAAATTATAATCATTTTTTTTTATAATAACAGCTATAGCCACTCTGAGCTGATATTATGCAGTGGCCAATTATGTGCAATCACATCATGTCACAATACCCTATAGTCGATTGTCGAACCTTTGGAATTATTGGCCGTTTACTTCGAAAATATTCCTGAAATTAAGTCAATTTATTTTGTCATTTCTCGATCAAAATTAGCGCGTAATATAGGGTATAGATTTTTTCTTGACGAGTTGGTGTTATTTGGCAGCATTGAAACTGCTTGGTGGTACCATTCGTAGCGTGCAATATAGGGTATAAATATACGCGCTTCTACAGTAATGAATATGAAATCAGTCGATTACATCGATGAATTGCCCATCCCGGCATTGTTTCCGGAGTGGGGTGCTCGAATTAGACTTGAAGGCGAGAGGTTAATGGACTACGGATGCGAAGGTCGTTTACTATGGGAGAAAATTCCAAAAAGTCAATTTTGTCATTTATTTATGATATAAAACAATAGCTACGTGGGGTCCATTTTTCCGACAGCGACTGGATTGGTTGATGTTTTTTCTAACCGGGAGATTCATCCCTTGGGCTAATCCTGCTTCACCCTCTACCCCGTAACTCGAGTATGAGTACTGGAACAAGGGGAGTCCTTAGCCCGCTCTCAACCAGCTACACCACTTCGGAGGGACGACTTCATGGAAAAGACGAAATTAAATGATATCCATCCCTCTCTAATGCGAGGTTCGAACACTTTTAGGAACACAATGCTAGCCACTCGACCACAAACAATTGGGTATTTAATGGTTTTAACTTGATATTACATAACAAGCCTCAACTCTTCTACTGATCGAAATCCAACATATAATTTAAAAGCAATGTTTTTCTGCATTTTAAAAATAGAATAAAAAATTATACAGTAACGTCCTCAATGGGTAATGCCGGTTCTTATCATGAATGGTTGAAAAATCTTTGAGCAATGACAATAATTGAAAAGAAACAAACTATACTTTTTTTTGTCTATTTCTGTTAGAAAAAATATGGATAAGACGAGTTTTATTAATTACAAAACCCTCCAAGAAAGAAATATATATTTGGTTTTCTCTTCTCTGTTTTAATACAAACTTATATGACGTTATGGGTTTGGGCCGCAAATAAATTTGGATGGACTTGTAGTTGGGCCCATGATTGGACATTGCTCGGATTGCGTTTGAGTCCAGAGAAATCGCATCAGGTTGGAGCAAGGGGAAAGAGATGGGTATTGGGCTCTTTAACCATGGACTTGGGCTTTGCGCAAAGAAATGGGTATTGGGCTTTAAGAGAAAATTATCCGTTTTTCGATTGTACTTCTAATCCAGTTTAACTTATAGTTTGGATTTATATTCCACGATTAATGATTACGAAAAATATAATTTATCATTATTAAACGTTACCAAATCACCTTTACTGTTTTAAAAAAAATCATGAATTTGTCCCTGATTTTTAAATTTATAAAAGTGTCCTTTATATTTGTTAAAAATTTTAAAAGTATCCTTATTTTTTTTTTTCTAAATTCAAGTTTAGAAATCTTGATATTTTTTTAACATCTAGAATTTGTAGATACATCGGATACTATAAATTATAATATCCGAAACATTGAGATAAAAAATGGATATTTAAATATATATATATATATTGTTAATATCTAACCAAATCCCAACTTAACCAAATTAGCTGATTCGATTAAATCAATGTCTGCCTCAGAATCTGTAGCATGTTTTAAATTGGATTAAATCTTGGAACTAATTTTCATTACTAATCAATTTATTTGGTCAATTATAACTTAAATATTATCGAAACTTATTGGCATTGACAAGTGGGTTACTGTATCTGTATACATTTATGGCATCAAATGAAGACTTGAAAGGCAAGTAAAATATCTCACCAGTTTCTGTATGAGGTATCAGGTTTCAGTTAGGTTTTTATATATTTTTAAATTCAGAGATTCAATTTATTAACGAATATATTCATCTTTTAATAAATTATTTTCACGATATTTTTTTATTATTTTATACTCGATATGTCATTAATCTATTTAGACAATTTTATTTAAAAATATCCCCGCTCAGTCATTCGATTCGATTTGGATTTAATTATATATTATTTGGTACATTTGGTTTTATACAATAACACCGAAATGCACCCATATACGTATCCAAGATTCCTCTGGCTGTTGTTCAACGTTATTTCATCTAATCATATATTTAAGAAACTTATGTGTAATTTTCCCGTAAATCTTGAATTTCGTTGAAATACATATAGATCGAGTTTCTAGAATCGACAAAATGAATTGATGTGTACTACAAGTGTTATAATAGTGTATTGTAAATTATGATTTAAAATATGATAGAAAACGAAAAACTTTCACCAACCGTGACATTAATCTGTCAGCATGTGTTCGTCCTATTGGTTCTTTAATATATATATATATGTATATATATATGTGTGTATGTAACATTTGTACAAAAAGATATAAATGCATCGAAGTAATTTTTAATTCCCTTATGAGTTACAGTTTTTTACGGCCCCGTTTGAAATGAGTTTGAAGATATAATTGACTTTTTTTTATTAACATTTTTTATAGGTTCAAGGTTTATATTAAACGCTTTTCTCCTTTCATATGTGCGTTATTGTGAGTATTGCATGGGGGCCTACGTTATTTTCATTATTGTAATTCCGACATTCACATTTTTTTTTATTTAAAAGAAAGTAATATAACTGAAAAAACTGAACGAAAATTTATTTCTAAAAAAAATATACTTCTTCTAATGGAAAACAAAAATAAAAAATAAAAGTCATAGCGAACCAAAAACACGATATAAAAATTGAATTATATAATCTTTTTTAGAATCAAAAAAGTAAAAAAAAAAATCTTACACGTAATTAAGGTTCCGAAAATGGAATATTTTGAGATGGGTTTTTTTTTCTCACTTTTGTTATTGTGTTATCATTTGAACATATAACATGAGCTCATAACTCACCTTGGTGCAACACCATATCTTTGAGATCACCAAACTATATATGGATTCATTAGTTTAAGACTGTTTTCAAACGATAACCTATAATATATATATCCCGATGAAATATCAGAAATCCGTATGTATCTACCGATATGTATCATCAAAATGTGGATTAACCATGCAATATATAACACCTAGCATACACACACACACACACCATATATGGGCCATTACCCTCCAAGGGCATAGAGAGCTCTTAGGAGGAGTAAGTACCCTGTGAATTTCGACTAATAGTATAGTGAAATATGGTTTATGCATTTATTTGGTCGGTTGAGCAGTCTATTTAAGGACCCCTCGCCCATTTATGTTTTGGTTGGTGCGGAAATTGCTCCTCTTCGCGTGTTTAAAACCCCCCTGCTCATGCCTTTCTCTAACTAGCAAAACTCGATTACGAGAATCATGTGATACATATGATCATATATATCGGACGAGAGGAGGTAATAGCAATAAATATTCAATTCCAACAACCAACCAAGCCAAAGTTCTTGAATATCATCTATATCTTATGTCTGTATTCTCGCATTAATATATCTGGCATCTTCTTCCATCTCGATGTGATCTCTGCCGAATCTTATCGAACTATGTTGCGTGCTTACGAAATTCAAATCCAAGACTCGGTTTAGCCCATGAAATTAGCTGAGCACCATCATATATACATGATACAACATGTAAGAAGAGATTCAACCAGTGAAACGGGAGCACAAAGCGGTTGTTCCATCCCGAGTTCGAACCTCAAGTTTGGGGAGAGAACGTATAATTCAAATCACATTACTGGCTCCCGATCTCGAGATTAGCTGAGTTTCGGTCTAAGATGCTTGATTATAAAAAAAACATGTAAGAAGAGAACATATAGATACACATACATAAAGATTTAGTTTAATTTCGGTACCACTTTTTCCCATACCGAAACTAGAAAAGATAAGTAACCGAGGAAAAAAATGGTTCACAAACCGAACCAAGCTAAACCAAATTAATTAGTTTAGTTAACACTGTTTATTTGACATATCTTAACAAACCCTAAATAAAAATTACTTAGAAACCAATTTGGCCACCGGTATTCACAAGATCTTAATGAAATTGAAAACCCACTTGTTATATATGTTCTTGATCAATATGCAACCTAAGTATAGATTCACGTCAAAAGGCCTTAAAAGATTTTTCTGAATTTGTTTGTTCACGTACGCAATTGAGGGAAGCCGTAGTTAATGCGTCTTACATTCAATTAAGGGCATTTAAGGCTTTTCTCCTTCTTCTTCCTCCTCCTCCTCCTCATCCTCTTCGTCTTCACTTCAACTGTATTTTTTATAATTTCTTTTCTATATTTCGGACACTTCACATTAATGGAGACTTCACCGCCTCCATTTAAGGGACACCCGAAAACCGGTACAGTCCAACTCAATTCCACATTTATGAAAATACTACAAAACGTTATTATTGCGCCTGTCTTTGTTTTGCAATTATGTTCCCGGTTCCAATTTTGGGTCTGATTTGCGGTTGTCGTTAGGTGTTTAATAAACATAATTATGTTATAATTATATAGTCTAGAGGCGTTTTATATGGTTCGGTTGCCATGTTGGTTCAGATTATGAATTTAACCTAAAAGATCATTTTGATTAAAAATGCTCAAATTCATAGATTATATACAAATAATTTATAAAATTATTGAGAAATATTATATCCAAAATAACTAGATCATAAAGCAATAATTTTTTTTACATGAACAAAATATAAAAAACAATTAGATATTGATAAATATCTTTGTAAATTTTTTAATAACACAATAATATAATGAATTTTTTTCTATTGTCCGCTACTCGCGGATAATTATCCGATCCGAAAATACTAATTTGAACCCGAATTTTGGATTTTATACATATTTTGGATTTTCGATACCCAACCTACGTGGTCGCGACTTTAACCCATCAGCATAATTAACTACGGTTATGCGATCGGTACGTATCTCTTATGAATATCGGATTTTTTCCTCGTGAGTGCGACCAAATTAATTACAAACAGTCCAACAACATGGAGATTTAATAAACAAGTAACCAAGGTTGGTCCCATTTTTAATGAAATTGAATACGTCCACATCCATTTTTATTATTATATTATTGTTATTTTTATTTTTATTTTTCCTTCAGAACTAAGTGGAAGAGAGCGTTGGATGGATTTATATTACATCTGAGAGTTTTAATAAGCTCCCTCTGCTGCAGTAATTGAAGAGAGCCAAACTTTGAATGCACGTCATGCATGAACAGTTTCGTATTTTTCATTTCTTTTTCTTTTTCTTTTTTAATTATTATTAAAATTTTATCAATAACTTCAACTTCCAATTCTCGACTGCCTTTATAACTACACGTATATAAGAACCCCTTACGTAACATTTGCCCTAGCTACACCGTCAAATAGAAGCAACGCGACATATAGAGCGCTGTGTTTGTGTGCATGATGTTTCAACTCCGAGAAGGGATGGTTTCAGACAAAGCAGCAAGTGGATTCCTAGGCAAGAGATCGATCGATCGAGGGTACACCATGGATCCTGATGAATCTTCTAGAAAAAGAAAACGCCGAGATGAATCCGATCTTCGCGATAATCATCAGGAACTTCACTTGTCGAGCGATGTTCAGCTCTTGGAACGATTCAAATGGCATAAACCCACTTCTTCTTTCTTTGATCCCAAGGTAAATACATATAATATGTGTATATATATATAGCTCGTTTGAAAGAGGATTCAAGATGTTATTGGTACGATCACAGACGTACGTGAATGTTTCGAGTGTTAATAGACAGAGCGTTTCCAGCACTTCAAGAACAAACCAAATGTATATCCTTGTTTCTTGGTTTCTTTATGTTCGCAGAGAAGAACAAGCGAAGAGGACTCTCGGAAGAATACTCTCAATCCAGAATATTATTACAACAACCGCATGAGTCTTGATCTCGAACTCAACTTATCACCCTCTCTCGTCGATCTGAATCATCACCATCACAATCACACAAACGATAATGACAACAAGGATTATGTTAATGATCACGATCATGATGATGATCATCACCATCAGAACAAGAAGAAAGCGACAAAGGGTTCGGAGCTAGGGGCCTCAAGGAGAAGCCTTTCATGGTTAGGGCTCGATCACGAAAACTGCAACAGAGGAGGAGGAGAAGGGGGAGGATTTTCCGGCGGCGAGGAGGAGGAGGCGGAGGAGATGATGGCTAGGGTTTGCATGAAGTGTCACATGCTAGTGATGCTGTGCAAGGCCTCGCCGTCTTGCCCTAACTGCAAGTTCATGCATTCTCCTCAACAAAGCTCCCACTCTAATTCCCTCTTCTTCTCTCCTAAGCCTCCTCTACTAAGCTTAATTGATTACTTTGGCTAATTACTCCTCGTCATTATCACTCAATGTGTAATACTAATTAATTACTCGGTAATCAAACGTGTGTGATCGATTAAATATTAGTATATATATAATATATTGACCGTTCAACGCTTCTCTGTTATTTCATTTTAATATACGGACTTTTGTATCAGATGAAAGTTATGTTTACATTTATCATTTTGATAAGTCCATTGCCATATATTTTAAGCGATATCAGAGAAATCATTTATTCCTCTAACAAATCCACTTAGTGAAACATCAAGTATCACTTGAAAATTATGTTTACGAAAATTCTCACATATTTATGGGCTTGGATTCGGCCCACTAAATGGGCCTAAAAGTAGGCCCAAATCAGAAGCGTTTAACCGAGTCCAGAAGAATCGGAAAGGAAAAGGACCGATGTCTACCGACACGTGTCAGTCGTTTACTTGACAACTGGATAATTCACGGTGGCCCATCTCTATTCGCTTTCTCATTGCATTGCAGTCTCCGTCTTTTTATCAACTTTCAGTTTCTTCTTCCCTTTTGTTTTTTTTATTCAAAAGCCGAAGTCTGATTTCCCACCAAAGCTCACCTTCCTCACCTTCGTCAGAATCTCTGCCATCACCGCCATGTCTCCGTCTGGAGAGTTCTCGGAGAACGGAAACAGTGGAGTGGCCCATCTCTATTCGCTTTCTCATTGCATTGCAGTCTCCGTCTTTTTATCAACTTTCAGTTTCTTCTTCCCTTTTGTTTTTTTTATTCAAAAGCCGAAGTCTGATTTCCCACCAAAGCTCACCTTCCTCACCTTCGTCAGAATCTCTGCCATCACCGCCATGTCTCCGTCTGGAGAGTTCTCGGAGAACGGAAACAGGGGCCGCTGCCCCTGCCTCTCCGGTGAGAACGTTGGAATCTCCGGCGACGGCTTCGGCGGATCCGATGATCTCCCATGCATACATTGCAAGGGATCTAACGAATTCGCTCTATCTTCTTCGTGTTCTTCTTCTCCTTTGTTTCGGCCGAATTCGGTGTGGCCGCTTGACGATTCAGAAAAGCTGAAAAGGGTCGTCGTCGCTTCGGCGAAAGGGTTCTCCATTGGAGCAGGTCTCAAAGGTGGATTAGCTCTTTTCTCGATTCTCTCTCGTTTTGCTCGCCGTAGACCTCCGTCTTCTTCAAGGTAATATGAGAACGCTGAATCGAATTTTGGATTGGGTTTGTAAAAAAAAAATTGTTCTAAGATTTTTCGTTTGGTTCTCTGATCTGAAAGCCAACCTCCATATTTTTTTTATAGGAAAATTGGGTATTTTTCAGATAGCGAAGCTGTTGCTATGGCGATCAAGGAGACGCTGAGATACGGCTTCTTTCTGGGAACTTTTGCTGGTACTTTTGTGTCCGTGGATGAAATTATTGGTGCTTTGGCAGGACACAGGAGGCATGCTCGTTGATCCTGCATCCCTTTTTCGACTGCGCTCGATTCTTTGTCAGAATTTAGAATTCATTGCTTTAGGATTGAGTTTGATTGTAGAGCACATTTCTCTGTATCCAGAACTGCGAAGTGGAGAGCTCTGTTAGCTGGGTTGGTTGCTGGTCCATCCATGCTTCTCACAGGGCCAAACACGCAGCACACAAGTCTGGCCATTTACATATTGATGCGTGCTTTAGTGCTTGCTTCTCGGTGTGGCATCAAGAGTAAACGGTTTGGTCGGATTTGCAAGCCGCTCACTTGGAAACATGGGGATATATTCCTCATGTGTCTCTCATCCTCGCAGATTCTGTATGTTCTCTTTGCGATTCTACTCGTCTACAATATTTTAAATTGTTGGTGTTATTATATGGGTTGTCTACTAGTTGTGGTTGTAAGTTTGTGGATAATAATTTGACTTGTTAATCATCCTAGTTTGCAAATTCTTCTGCTGTTCTTTGGTATGACGTGATTTCTGTCAGAATAACGATTACATGGTTCTCGAACGATAATATCGTGCCTACGATTATTGAACTACGTCTTTCGACATCATATGCTTGGCTATATAGACCCTTCTATAAGTATGTACTGTATTTCAGGTCGGCTTACATATTGAAGCAAGAAAGCTTGCCCGCATCGTACAAGTCTTTCCTAAACAAACATGGTGGGAAAGACCTTTCTGTCTTACGAGGTGTGAAAGATATCGCTAGTGGCATGCCATTCACCAATTTGGAGGCAATAGAGAGTTATTACAAGTCTACTGGAGTTGATATCAAGCTGGATCCTAACATGAAAATTCCATGTTCGGTAAGTTCACATTTATTCTCTGTTCTATCAAGTATCAGTGACATCCATATCTTTGGTCCTGGTTTATCGGAGGAGTAGGAGTATTTTGTTGATAACATCATCAGTGCAAATTAAAAAAGAAACAGTGATCTGAACCGTGAGATGGTTTGTTTGAGAACGGCATTCTTTTCCTGAAATTTTCGAGCGGGCTGGTCTGCCAACTACATACCATTGCACGCGGATTGAAACAACTGTACAATTATATTTCTGAAATGTTTGTTGAAAGTTATCTTCAGCATCTAGTGGATCCAGTATCTATTCATTTTGTGTTTTACCGTATGATCTACCTTCAAAAATATTCTTTCTTTTCGTTTTTTGATTTTTTGATCTTGATTGATGATTGAAGTATCTCAGTGCAATTGCATGGCTGTTCTTGAACATCAATCTTTTGGAATATTGTATTCATGTGCTCAGTTTGCTTCTGGCAGATAGTGCATGGAAAAGATTCATGTGTCAGGCATGGTATTACATTCTTTCTTCAAGCTTACAAAAGAGCGTTGCCTGTCTATATCCCCGTCTACTTGATTCCTGCGCTGATAGTCCACCGTCAAGGTCTATTAAAAGGGTACGGATCTATTTCAAGCAGAGGACCCATCATTGCTTGAAATTTTGATAAGTTTCTAAGAATTTAAACTCATCATTCACTTGTTTCGAAAATTTTCATGTTCCATATCGTAGACCACATACAATACTCGGCAAAGGTCTTCTGGGCACTGCAAGATCAAGCTTGTTTCTCTCTGTCTACTGTTCTTCGGCCTGGTCAGTTTCGAACATGTCAAGCTTTCACATTTATCATGTTCTTTATATCCATTCATGACTTTTTACATCCATCTGTCTCATTCTGTCATCCTTCAAGCATCACGTAAACTGAAGCGTTCAATTCGCTATGTACTTATGTGAATCAGGATGTGGACTTGTCTGCTTTTTCGGATTTTCAAGAGATGCAACGTACCGATGGTGGCCATGGGAACTGTATGACAGATATCCCGCTCCTTTTAAAACCCGTGTTCCTATAATCTCTCCAACATTACATACATATGCTAAATATCGATGACCCTGTAAACCTTTTTCTTCTGCAGTTCCCGACGGGTTTGGCATTGGCCATAGAGAAGAAAAGCAGGCGGATAGAGATATCGCTATACTGCCTAGCCCGAGCCATCGAGAGTTTCTTCACGTGCATGGGCGAGGCCGGTTACATCCGGCAGCCCAAGAGCCTGAGAAGAGCGGACGTGGTGGTCTTCAGCCTCTCGACGGCCATCATAATGCATTGCTACGCTCAGGAAAGAGAGGTGTTTCGATCAAAATACTTGAACGTCCTCGATTGGGTTTTCGGTGTTCCTCCTCCTCCTTGCGAAACTCCTCATTGCAAACCGGCCGCTTAGCCGTTTTGCTCAATCTCTCTTCCGA
>NW_010960187.1:7041655-7065321 GCF_000463585.1 Tarenaya hassleriana | reverse complement strand
CCGATTCATCGATTCTTCAAGGGAGCGTTTAGGGTTACAGGGACCAGGTGTATACATTTGTAGGGATCTTGAGAAGTAGCCAATTTTTTGTTACTTATAGAGATCTTGCTAATGTATATTCCCACAAGTTATTATGTTATCATTCATCCATAGTCTAGTTATACAAAGCTATATCCCATATTTTTATTAACTAAAGACAGCGAGAGTTGGAAGGGCATTAAGGATGTAATAATTGGTGAGGCAGGCTTGAAAAGAATAGACATCTGTTAACTCGGCAAGTACATTGACGTAAGTAATACAAGTTGTTTTAAAGATGACTTCAAGTCGATACGAGCGTCCACCACTTGCGTATCGCAAATCCGTAGACCGTACAATATACGATTATCCTCAAAGGGTATACTCTAATCCTGTCACATAACACATCAATCTTTATCAATACCCAAAAAATTTAAAAATAAAAAAAAAATACAACTAATATATATATAGTGATCATACACGAACATGCATAGCCATACATACATATGATCTACATGGTGCTTGTCTAACTGATAATATCAATCATACCCATAAAAGCAAAACACAAAATCAAGATCTGAATGAACACAATAACAAGACCGATTACATACTCCAATAGATTCGGAAAAGAAAAGGGGGTTTGGAACTGATTTATCATGCTTTGCTCTATCAACATTTTGAACTATAAGTGATACGATCATCTTCCTACATGTGATAACAAAATTTTACTACATAGACCCACAATCTAAATCAGATTTGATCATACGAAAAACTAACCTTTTGGGACCGGATTTTCCCGCAAGAGCGGCGGCTCTCTCCTCGGCGGAGACAGGGTAGATCCACCGGGAGAAGGGCCGGTCGAAGAAATCCCAGTCGGGCAATAAAACGCCGGCGATGAGACAAACACCGATGAGATAAGTAACCAAAGTCTTCTTCAGAGACTGAGTCCAAACCCACACCAGAGCCATCAACACGGCCAGACTCACCATTGATGACCTCAGAGCTGCTTCGTTTCCCATGATGTTTCTCTTCAGACAAAATCTCTCTTGAAGAGATTGTATCAGAGGCTTGTCTTCTCTAAGAGTTTTTTGAGAAGGGTTAGGACATAGAGAGGTAGTGTTTTGGAGGGTTTATTTCATTTTTAGGGAAGTACGTATTAAAAAAATTCACATTATCTTGTTGTATTTTTTTTTTTTTGAAGAAATAATGTTATTCTATCTTTTATATATGGGGCTTTGTTGGAAAACAATCAATTCAATTAAATGCCGCCATTAATGTCTTTGATGCCCCAACTGTATTTCTTTCTCAAAAGAGTTTGTGTTTGATTAAATACGGGTTTCCCTTTTTTTTTTCTTTTTGTTTACTCTAAAATATTTAATTAACACGATTTTTTTTTTAATTTAAACTTGCTTTGCGATGATGTTGCATCCATCGGGTTGATATCATGCGTTATTATTTATGAAGAATGAATAAGAAAAATACCAAACTCTGATCTATAAAAAGCCTATTAATTAATATCCGAACTTTAACTTTTACCAAAACATACCTAAATTTTAACCAAAAAAAAAACTAATTCATACTTGACTAATAGAATATAAAACTACTAAACCAACAAAATTTTAAAATACCTAAATAAAAGAATTATTTTTCTTTTCTGCTACGCTAAAGAACAAAAAAGAGGTTATGCTAACAAATAGTTCATATATGACTCATTTTCAACTATATATAATAATTATCTCCATCATACAAAATAGTTATAAGCACGTTAAAAATGATCAAACGTCATAATAATGTATCGAGTAAACCATATTCTCACTAGCCGGGGACATTTTATTGGTCATGCTTGTTTTGAATACAAGGAATGCAGACTAAATCGTGTTCCTTCTAAAAACTTAGTCATTTAAATTATGTATGTTGTCGTATGCTATTGTCAAGCTCGATCGTACGGATGATATCGAGGTGTCTATTGATCTTGGAAAGCTCTATATATCCATATTCATGGTATTTTACTTTTGGTCGTTAAAGCCAATGAATATATATATGCCTCTCGGTACATTTATTATATACATATCCATTCATATTAAAGAACGTTTACAACTTCACTTGTTGAATCAAGCCGAGGAAAATGGTGTTGATTGCTGCTTTTGACATGTTAATTGCACACCATATGCAAAGCTCCTCCATTAACACAGCGCTGTATCGCCTTGAACGCTAAAGGAATCCCAGCCATTTCATGATTCTTGTCGCGAAAGATCGATTTTTATACAAGTTAACCTTGCAACACAAAAGGATTTTTTTTTATATATATAATTGGATGTTGAAGCAATTGAATCTAAACATGAAATTAAGCCTTGGTTTGTAACATCCGTTACTCTTTTTTTTAAAAAAAAAAAAAATCACCATACTAATCGCTTACGCTTGAAACTCAACTTATTGAGAGAGATGGCATTATTTTTCTCGTTTCCAAGCCTTTTGGATGTTTTGAAGAACTTATTGAGAGAGATGGCATATCAAGTGCAGGGCACAGGAGTGTTTTTTGCGTTCGCGTTTGCTAACTTTTGACAGAAACGCCAGTCAGGACTTCCAAAACGCAAACGCCACCACCGCAGTGAACAGGCGAACGCAAACGGGACAACAACTAGATTGAGCATACAAAGTGTTCTAGAATGGGCACCAAAAGGGACGTGGAGGGCATTGATCCAAGAACCGAGATTATGGTACTTAATAAGTTCATCACCCTAAAAGGGGGAAAAAAAATACTTAAGCTCATTAATTAGTAACCCTAATCTTCCAAAAGAAAACTAAAAATAATATTAGATAGGAACTACTTTTTCTTTTCTTTTCTTGTTCCACGGTAGATGTCAAGTTTCAAGGAGAATACTTATGAGATTGGGATCATATTTGTTTACCAACTTATAATTATTGCTAAATATTGCCTATAATCATCTTAGTTTCTCCACCTCAAAAATTTAAATATGTTTTCTTTTAATGAATCAATACCAATATACAACTACCCAATACATCTTTTGGGAAAAAAAATTAATTCTATTAAAAACAAAAATAAAGCACTTTACGAATACTTCAGTTGGGAATATAATTGGTTTTTCCACATGAATACTCCATAGAAAACACAGTATTAGTTTTTTTGCAAGATATAATGGTTGTCTGTGTTGATACAAATAAATTTTTATCCTATTATATCAAAGATTAATTTGAGCCATACATATAGGTCAAGATGTAATATTAAGGGATTTACATACCTATTGCTTATAAACATCCTGTATATTTATAATTACGCAAAACCCTATTAAGAATTATTTAACAGCTCCCGAATATTGGATATCATCATTTGTATTTAAATAAATAAGACGGATTCATATCACTGCAAAAAACGCCCATATATATTATATATATAGCAAAAATGTCGTTAAAGGCTATTTTTGCTTCACCAACTAACATTAGCAAATAGCAACGAAAAGGTGTCGCTGAATAAATCTCGTAGCCGATTCATTGCCAATTGGCGATAAAAGGTGCAAGAATGAAATTACTGTGTCTTTTTTTTTTTTTTTACCATACTATCATTATAGCATTAACGCAGTCGCCAGCGTTTCAGGAATGAGAAAGTAGTAACAACTGTTTTCATAACAAATATCCTTTAGCAAATGTTTAGGCTGATAATATGGATTAGTTTGCTGACTAATATTCTTCGTCGTTAAACCAATGTATTAAATAAAAAAACAAAATTTTAAATATTAGAAAGGTTTGTCCGATACGGACATAGCTCGAGCCTCGATCACGTTCTCGTTCTACACTTCCAAACAGTATCCGTTTGTAGCTTGTACGTGAAAAGAATTCGAGATTTAGATCTCGTGAATCGAATTCCTCGGAAGCTACGTATCATTCGCAACTTTCCGACACAGAACTCGTAAGCAGACACTTTTGTTTAGGTTTTCTTGAACATGCTACGCATTTATGGTGGTGGTGGCATGGTTTTTTTGTAAATGGGACCTCGACATGCCAAGTGACTTTGGTACGACACTCTCGTTCTTGATATAGTTTTTTGTCGTTACAAAATAAATAAATAAAAAAGAAAAACATAAACAATAATGTATGCATGAAGAAACATATATACGTCATCCAAAATAGCGATGGAGAAGGTGACATGCACAGACACTTATGTGCCGCATTCTTCATTAATGATATGTGGACAGTAATACTTAACTATCAAAACGTTATAGTCACGTAGCATTACATTAAATAAGATATTGTATTCTCTCTTCTTCTCTTTTATTAATATCTTTTTAGGGTTTTCACACGACTATAAATACCAAGTCTCAACCACGAATCCGATATTAGTCGTAGTAAAGAACCAAGAAGAAAGAGATGGTACGGCCACCTTGCTGCGATGGGAATGGCGTGAAGAGAGGGCCATGGACGCCTGAAGAAGACCAAAAGCTCGTCGAATATGTTAGGAAACATGGCCATGGAAACTGGAGAACCCTCCCCGAGTTTGCAGGTTCTGTTTTTTGTTGGTTCGTTAGCTTAATCTACTAAACTTTTCCATGTCATTCGAACAAAAACCGAGATACGCTGATGTTTGTATCAACGTTGTTTGTCATTTGGACATAATCTTGTGAGTGTCGGAATTTTTTTTTTTCCTTTTTTTTTTTGCAGGTTTGAATCGATGTGGGAAGAGCTGTAGGCTGAGATGGGCAAATTACTTGAAACCGGATATCAAGAGGGGCAAGTTTTCTCCTGAGGAAGAACAAACGATTCTCCATCTCCATTCCATTCTTGGAAACAAGTAAGTAGGATCGTTTGTCGTTGGCCCAAATAATAAAGGGCAGCCTGGTGCACAAAGCGTCCTCGTTGAGCGGGGCCCGGGGAAGGGTTCCACCAAAAAGGGTGTATTGTAGGCAAACTTTACCTTGCAGAAATATCTACTTCCAAGACTCGAACCCGTGACCTCAAGGTCACAACAGCATTCATTCACTATCTTTCGGGTGCATACTCGAAAACGATAGAACAATCTTCTCCTGTCATACAATCACAGTATAAACTGTGTAATTATGTGTCGGATGTTAATTATTTCATCTTGTTGACTCGTTGCATGATTGTTGCGTAACACTCAAACGTGTGTTTGATTGCTATAGATGGTCGAATATCGCCAAGCATCTGCCGGGGAGAACGGACAACGAAATCAAAAACTTTTGGAACACGCAAATGAAGAAGAAGCTGATACAAATGGGGATTGATCCGGTGACTCACCGGCCAAGAAGCGATCTCTTCGCAAGCTTACCTCAGCTCATAGCTTTAGCAAACCTAAAAGACCTCATCGAACAGAACTCGTACTCATCAATCCAAGCCGAAGCCGCTCAGTTAATGAAGATCCATCTCCAATGCCTTCTTCAGTCCGCTGCTTCCTTAAACGGTAACGGTCCGAACAACATTCTCGACATCGATCATAACCATGCGATGAATCTCTTAAACTCCACGGTTTCACCGAACGAAGACCTAAACCCTAATCCTAACCCGACCCGAGATGAGTTCAAGGATCAAAACCAATGTTCGTTTTCTCTCGGGACCGTCACTAATCCGACCACTCCATCACTCCAACAACAGTATCCTTTAGACAACAACAGTCCTACTGAAAGATCACGAGCTGATCCACTTCTTCTACCATCGTCTTTGAATAGTGAATATCATCACTTGATGGACCGAATGGATCTATCTTTCGATGACATGGCCAAGCAACCGTCTCTTCGTCATGATGATGATGATCACCATCCCCAGCATCATCAACATCATTATCCATCATCATGGGTTCTTGCCACTACTTCTCTTCCTCACAATATGAACGATACCACGATAACCGGCGTGGCGTTGCCGTATTGGCCGGACTTTTGCTTCGACGATAACCAGTCCACAACATTTCTTAATTAGCCTTAGTATTATTGGATGGTTCATATTATATGTGGAGATGACCGAGTTTTTTCTTTTCCTCTTTAAATCTTTATAATTTTACGTTTTTAATGTCTTTAATCCTTTTAAGGGTACGTGCCTTTCTTATAGATTTGTATGAAATCAGACAAGATAATAATAAAAAGATATAAAGCTTAATTGTTAAAAAAAAATGTCGTGCAAAACAAAAGTTTCAGAACAAATATCATAATGAAAAGTTTAAAATTTGAAATATTTAAAATCAGAATTTGATTAGTTGAATTTAAAATAAACAATATTTAAACTTGAATTGCCGCGCGAATACATTTAACATCGAAAAATATATAAACAATTTTCCAAAAATTAAATACAATGCCATAAAAATATCTGACAAAACATAAAATCCATAATCCATGGAGTAAATTATTTGTCCAAATAAAAAAAAATAAATATATTTGATAATTTTAAAAATTCGTGTGTTACAAAATGTTTGGTACTTTGAAGTTTTTAAATATATTATATATTGATTATAATAGAAAAAAAAATATCATAAAAATTATGTGATATTACATACGAACACAAGATAAAAATAATTTTTTAACAAAAAATAATAGAATTTAAAAATAAACCATATCATTAAAACCATATACGGTAGTTCAAAAGAAATAAATATATCGTATTGATAATAAGTTATCAATTGAATTTATAAAATAAATAATAATACGAAAACTAATGTAGAATGGAAATAAAATTAAGAATTTTAAATATAAAACTTTTATGAATAAAAATAAAAATATAATCATTTATTTTAAAATATATCATAAAAAAACCCAAGCAATATTCCATATATACATCTAGTTACAAGGGAAATACAATTTATATAATTTGTATGCTATCAAATATTTTCATAATTGTATCAAGGTTTGCTTCTAAAGAAAATACAATTTATAAAAGGTAAACTTTAGATGTATTTTTTTAGTATAATAAGGAGATATTAAATAAATTTATTATTATTATATATATATATATATCGTTAATTTATAATCATGCTTTTTATTGGAGATTATGCAAGTTTTGGAGAAAAAATTAGAAAATGCCAAATTAGTGAATTCTTTTGCATAATTTAATATATAATTAAATAGGACTCGCATGGTTTTACTTGGATTAGGTGCTTATTTCTTCCTAATTAATATCCTAACCTCATCTTCCCCCGTCATTAATGTTAAAAGTTAGAACAAAGCTTCTGATAATCAGTTTCTAATTTTATATAGAATATTAAATCCCTTAACATTTAATCAATCTTGTAATTTACTATATGCTTTGT
The DNA here is from genome assembly GCF_000463585.1 of Tarenaya hassleriana. Taxonomy (NCBI): domain Eukaryota; kingdom Viridiplantae; phylum Streptophyta; class Magnoliopsida; order Brassicales; family Cleomaceae; genus Tarenaya; species Tarenaya hassleriana. The sequence continues at coordinate 7,058,042 of NW_010960187.1, read as the reverse complement.
GCAAAAAAAAAAATGTTACCAATGCGGTTGAAGATCTCGTACGACCTTTGGAGAGTAAGGTAATTCCTCTTAATTGGTGCAAAGAAAAATGTAATTTTGAAAAACAATAACCATCACCAAAATTCACAATTTCCAAAACTCTCGTAAAATGTCCAAATATAGCCATTAAATAATATATTATATTATATAATATTTGATATATATTGCTCACTAAAAGACAACATATCGCTATTGTATCTGACAAGGTGTCATTTGTTCCTGTTATAAACAATGGACCCATTTGGTCAAGCTCCAAGTCAGCTGCGAAAGGGAAACGATAGCTTAGAATTCACACACACACACACACACTATATATATATATATTGTATTAATTTTAAATTCATTCATATCAGCTTAAACAAAATATAGAATCTGTTGAACACAATATAGATTCATTTCATTTTGTTTCCACCCTAAAGCTAAATTTAATATATTTGTTTTTTTGTTTTATTAGAGTTCTTGTTATTAAATTTTTTTGTAGACCGGTTCTATATATGTATTAAATTTTTTTTATATAAATACATCAATTTGTTAAAATATGATTAATATATATATATATATATATTAAATCTTTTAAAAAGATTATACCAATTATTTAAATATTGTTAATTTTTTGCACACGAACGTGTTAATTTAATGACGATTTTTTTTATCATTGAACACTGACATAACTCGTAAGATTAATATTTATATATGTAAATTGATATTGTTTGACTAATTAATGATGACGTGATTCAGTTGATCTATTTTTTAGAAAATTGATAATATTTGATTAAGTTATATATGTTGTTAGATTTTTTAAAATCCATGCAGTATATATTGATTTTAATAGATAGTACGTAGTATACTGCGCATAGCTATATATACATATGTGTATAATGTACTAAACGTAACAAGACAATATAGGTCCGGACCACATGTTGCGTTGCATGTGCTGACAGTGCACATGCTCCACTTCAATCAACCTTGCCCATGCTCAGATGTAATGTAACCCATACTCTTTATTATTATTTTTTTATAGAAAAAAAAAATAGTGTCTTTATATACATATGTTTGCTTTTTTGTTTCTTTGAAATTCTGAAACAATTTTGTTGAAGACAAGTTTATCTATCTTATAAAAAAATTATTTATCTATATATGTATGCGCCCGCGCGCTTAGATCATGAGAAATTACTCATTTTTTCAAACTTTAGCGGTCGAAAAAAGGTTACAAAAAGATGGAATATGGATGGCAAACTATTTAGAGAAATCTAAAACAATGTAATATAAAATAATAATATTTAATTTAATGAAGGTGGAACAAATAGCAGATATCCACTATATGTGTTTATTTGACGTGTTTTATGTTTTAGAATTATTGTAAATGTAATTTGTGATAATGGTATGATAATGGTATAGAGAGAGAGAGGTAAAGGGGTCAGCATATCTATCCACTTCCCACCACACTGCCAACATGTCCTCTCATATCTCCAACTTCCAATAAAACTTGAGAATCTTACCCCAATATGGCCATTGTGTCATCTTCATCTCTTCTCTCTCCTATTCTATATATATATATATATATATATATGAAAAAGGTCAAATATTCACAGCGTTATGAAAGTCATCCCTTATCAAAGATTTATTTTATCCCCCTTATCAAGTATTTCATTTGGACTAGAACTCCCACTCCCCTATCCGTTTTTAAATAAGCATCGTATTACACATGCCTGCTTATGAAATTACAAATTTATATGAAAATTGTGCAGAATTTCTTCTAAGAAAAGAGAGAGAGAAGCTTTTAGTTGTTCTCTTATTTTTTTTACAAGGAAGAAAAGGTGAAATTTGGGAAGGACTAGAAATCTTGTGAGCCACTTTTGTTTGTTTTGTTGTAATTTGGAAAGGATAATATTAAGGAAATAAAATCGGAAAATACAAACAAAAGAAAAAAAAAAAGGTGTGGTGGGAAAATTTCCAATGAATCTCATTGTTTTTGTCAATGGAAATCCTTCACCCACTGACCAATTATTTTTTTTTTCCCTAAAAAAAATCAAAGCTTTTTCTTTTCTGGGTGTAGAAGAGAATCGTTCTCAATTTCTCACGATAAAGTCGAGGGAAGGAAAAAAAAGGTAAATAATTATTTTATTTAATATTGGGTTCAATAAATACGAAAAGATGGAAATAAATGTAAAAAAAAAATGCTTATCGCTTTTCACAATTTTGTCCAAAACTATAATTCTTTTATGTGAATAATTCCCAAAAAGCTTTGTTGCATTTCCAGAGAGGCAGAGAAGGGGCAAAATTGTTCTTAAAGATAAGATTTTTCGCATCAAACGCCCACCAAAAATATTTCCTCTGTTCTTCCCCAGCTCGAAGAGAGAGAAACAAGCCAATAAGGGTTGGATTCCGGGTAAATACAGATTAAAAAAAAACCCGTTTTTTCCCTCAAAAGGAACTGGGTTTTCCCCATCGTCGTGCATGGTTTCCGTTTCGGAGATGTCAACTAGTATCGTATGGTTCAGAAGAGATCTTAGGGTTGAAGATAATCCAGCATTAGCAGCCGGTGTAAGAGCAGGTCCGGTGATTGCAGTCTTCGTCTGGGCTCCTGAAGAAGAAGGTCACTATTATCCGGGAAGGGTCTCGAGGTGGTGGCTGAAGAATAGCTTGGCTCAGCTCGATTCCTCTCTTAGGAGCTTAGGCACTTGTCTCGTCACCAAGAGATCCACGGACAGTGTCGCTTCTCTTCTTGAAGTTGTCAAAGCCACTGGTGCTTCTCAGCTCTTCTTCAACCACTTGTATGGTCGGTTCTCGCCCTTGCCCTTTTCTTGTATTCTCGTTTACAATACACTGACATATGGTTTAATGGGTTTGTGATTGTTAATTCTCTCAAAGAAAAGACTTTCCTTGCTTTGAATTTAAGAATGATTGAAGGTGTTCCACCAACCCCTGTTTCTTCCGTTGAGAAACAGAGTATAACACCTTGCATTAAATCATTACAAATACACATATTTATAACCTTAAATAACTACCCATACAGTTTTAAATTCAAATACAAAAACAACCGGAAACATAACAACACATTAACTGTTTGTCTAAATCTGTACGAGAACTTGAATCATATTCCCAACAGTGATGGCCTTTTCTGTGATGTAAATGTTATGTTTTCAAATGGGTTATGCTTAGTTTTCTGCCTTTACGGAGGGTTTAATGTGTTAGTAATGTCTCTCTTGCTCCGTTCATGGATATCCTTTTCTTGGAACATATGTTATGTTTCTTGTCTGTATGGGGAAGTTTGTACAGAATCTGAGCAAATCAATGCCTATGTTTCAGATCCCTTGTCTCTGGTTCGTGATCACCGTGCTAAGGAGGTTCTGACAGCGCAAGGCATAATCGTTAGATCATATAACGCTGATTTGCTTTACGAGCCTTGGGAGGTGAATGATGCGCAAGGCCGTCCCTTCTCAAAGTTTTCTGCCTTTTGGGACAGATGCCTTAGCATGCCTTATGACCCGGAAGCACCTCTCCTCCCACCCAAGAGGATCATTTCAGGTCTGTTTTTGGTCATACTCCCCCAACTTCTTCTCTAAAGATGAAACCCGATTCTGGATTATCCATTTTGATTCTCTAATCTTGTAGGTGATGTGTCCAAGTGTCCTTCAGACACATTGGTCTTCGAGGATGAATCAGAGAAAGGAAGCAATGCCCTTCTAGCTCGAGCATGGTCACCGGGCTGGAGCAACGCTGATAAAGCTCTAATGACGTTCATAAACGGGCCATTGATCGAATACTCCAAGAACCGTAGGAAAGCCGATAGTGCCACAACTTCATTCCTTTCTCCACACTTGCATTTCGGGGAAGTGAGCGTGAGAAAGGTTTTCCACCTTGTTCGGATCAAACAGGTCTCCTGGGCAAACGAAGGAAACAAAGCCGGAGAAGAAAGTGTGAACCTTTTCCTCAAATCAATTGGTCTCAGGGAATATTCAAGATACATGAGCTTCAACCATCCATATTCCCATGAAAGGCCACTTCTTGGCCATCTAAAGTTCTTCCCTTGGGTTGTGGATGAGAACTATTTCAAGGCATGGAGGCAAGGCCGGACGGGCTATCCATTGGTTGATGCTGGGATGAGAGAGCTATGGGCTACTGGTTGGTTGCACGATCGTATAAGAGTAGTTGTCTCGAGCTTCTTCGTGAAAGTGCTTCAGTTGCCATGGCGATGGGGAATGAAGTATTTCTGGGACACTCTTCTGGATGCTGATTTAGAAAGTGATGCACTTGGTTGGCAATACATTACTGGTACTCTCCCAGATAGCCGGGAGTTTGATCGTATAGATAATCCACAGTTTGAAGGGTATAGGTTTGATCCACACGGGGAATACGTAAGGAGATGGCTTCCAGAACTTTCTAGACTGCCCACAGAATGGATACACCATCCATGGAACACACCTGAATCTGTGCTTCAAGCTGCTGGTATCGAACTAGGATCAAACTATCCACGGCCCATTGTGGGGATAGACGAAGCGAAAGCACGGATTCAAGAGGCCCTTTTGCAGATGTGGCAGCTAGAAGCTGCTTCAAGAGCTGCAATGGAGAACGGAACAGAAGAAGGACTTGGAGATTCTTCTGGCATGGAGCCAGCTCCCATCGCTTTCCCTCGAGACATCACAATGGAAGAGCCTCAAGAAAACCAAGAGCCAACTAGACACAACCCTAATGCTCCAACCAGACGGTACGAGGATCAGATGGTCCCGAGTATTACTTCGTCTTTGATCAGACTGGAAGAAGAGGAAGAATCTTCTGTCGAGCTGAGAAACTCTGAAGGAGACAACAGAGCAGAAGTTCCAGGGAACATGAACATGAACCAGACACAACAGCCAAGAACAGAACCGGCATCAAACCAGCTCGGTGCTATGCCGGAGTTCAACATCAGAATAGCAGTGGAGAACACAGAAGAAGATTCAACTGCCGAATCCTCTAGCAGCATCAGAAGAGAGAGGGACGGAGGCGTTGTCCCGGTTTGGTCTCCTGCTTACTCAGAACAGTTCCCTGGTGAAGAAAACGGAATTGAAGGAAGTACAACATCTAGTTACTTGCAGAATCACCGCCAAATTCTGAACTGGAGACGGCTTTCTCAGACCGGGTATGTAACATGCATCCCAAGTTTTGATTTTTCAGCAACAACCCAGTTAAAATACTCCAATCTTTCACAAAAATCCAACTAAAGTTTCAATTTCGATGAACCCGATTTGGTATTTGGTGCACTGTTCTAACCAAGCAGGAGCAGAGTTTTTGAAGTGTTTACTTTGACACGTTACAGGTGAAACATGGGATTTCACAGGGCTTTATCCACAGCTAAACCGGTATAACTTTGGCTTGGTTTGATGTATTTACCCGGTTATGGAGCTGGATAACCGGTCCCAGAAACCTGATCCGATAATACATTTGATATATGTTTCGATCTTGTATACATAAACATAGCCCTTGTTGTATAGTTCCTACTATGTCTCTGGTAATAGACCAGACATTGTCCTCTCTCTTTTTGGTTAGTCAGACATCCAATTCATAATCTGCATGCTCGTATTATATGTATATATGTAAGTATTATATATATATATATATGTATGTGTATGCATATGTATGGATACGCACTCGGGTTTTGATTTCATTTGAGATAATATTAATATCCGTCATAATCGTAATGATTAGAAATTTAGAATTCGTCAATGATATATTATTGCCATGAAACTGTATTGAAGGACGAGGAGAAAGTGTCAAAGATTCGATCAAGGATATGCCTTATACGCGTATATATTAATATAACATTGGCAAAGAAATTGTCAAACATGGATCCGACAAGTCGTCGTTGACGTGCATGGGCCGGAATTTTTTTGCCCGGGGAGAAACATATTTTTGTTGTTTTTCCCACAAAATATATATATTTACCGTAAAAAAAATATAACATAAGATATAGAAAAAAAATGTTTGATAAATTCGATTTCAGAATATATTAGTCGATTAGCATGTAATCATATAGATATATCATAGACTAAGGTGGGGATGAAAAAAAAATTGGAAGGATTTGATAATTAAAAAAAGATTGGGGAGGAAACTCTATGATTATAACATATAAGGGCTTAGAAAAAAAAAGGATTAATAATCATTGTTAGAAGTGGAAATTGATACAAGATAATCAACTATTATTTGGGTAGAAGTTGATGGGTGCCACTATTAGCTATCTTTTCATTATAAAATTTGGGTAAAGAAATTATGATACTTTGACTAGGAGCTACATTTATACAATTCTACATTATACATATACCCTTATTATATGTCATACTTCCATACCCTTATATTGTTACAGTTGTAGCTATGATTTATTGTAACCACTCAATCCAAAATCAATATCTGTATTTGGATTTAGTCGAAGAAAACTTTGGATATAATCCATAATTGCCAACCTTTTGAATTTAGTATGATGATATAATAGGAATACAATTTTCGGTTTGATATATAAAATCTATAATAGAATTGAATAAAACAATATAAAATTGTAGAGACAATAAAAAAAATAGATTAGTTGTAAATATTTTAAAAACCCAAATTAATCAAAGTTGAACCCAAAAAATTTTCTATAAAAATATAAATCTTTTTTATCGGTGGAGTCAAATATAAATATATTTATATTGCTTAAGAAATAACATCTATATAAAAATCCAACGATGTGATATTTATAAGGGATGTTTATTTTCTCATATTAAACTAATATTATTTTGTGATAACATGCCTAAACTTTTGAAAATGAATACCATCAAGATTTGTCATTTTCTATTTTCCGATTGGAAAAACTTATTGCATATTTAGTTCCGAAATTGCTTATATCTATATATTTAGTTCCAAATTTTATGATTTTGGCCTCTGAAAATTCAATGGAAACACTTCAAAAATTTAGAGAGTGCATCTCAAAAAAAGAAAAATAATCCAAAATTGAGAAAATACTAATATAGATTTCCAAGAACCGCCGAACATAAAATTTGTATGCATTTATATAGTGGTAAATTTCCTATAAAAAAAATTATGTTCAAAGATAAACTATAGACTACGTTACATATTATGAACCAACCACCAAAGAAAACGCTAAAAGAAGGGAAAAGAAGAAGAGAGATTAGAAAAGTAAAAGAATAAATGAAGGGAAAGTGAAGTGTTTCTTCTCAGAGAGGGTTAGTTCCGAAATTGCTTATATCTATATATTTAGTTCCAAATTTTATGATTTTGGCCTCTGAAAATTCAATGGAAACACTTCAAAAATTTAGAGAGTGCATCTCAAAAAAAGAAAAATAATCCAAAATTGAGAAAATACTAATATAGATTTCCAAGAACCGCCGAACATAAAATTTGTATGCATTTATATAGTGGTAAATTTCCTATAAAAAAAATTATGTTCAAAGATAAACTATAGACTACGTTACATATTATGAACCAACCACCAAAGAAAACGCTAAAAGAAGGGAAAAGAAGAAGAGAGATTAGAAAAGTAAAAGAATAAATGAAGGGAAAGTGAAGTGTTTCTTCTCAGAGAGGAACTTAAACTGGTTTTTTTTTTTTTTTTTTTTTTAACATATTTAGCGTACGAAAGGAGATATGATGTGTGTTTTCAGACAGACGGCAATTGAAAATGTCCAAATTACAGAAACTCTGCTTTTGAGGTTCGACAAGAAAGTCAACCATTGAAGCCCAATACAAAGGGGAGGTGAGATAAGAGTTTTTTTTTCTTAAGGGAGAAAAAAAAACAAAACAGAAAATTAAGTCTCCTCGTCGTCGTGTTCCACTAATTCCGTCGTTTTACCGAAGACTTTCACGAAGACGTGGCGGACTCTGTCATTTTGTTGATACCCCTTCAGTCACGGTGTTATTCCTACGGTAGACACCCCCAAGGTCGAGTCTTTCTCGTTTCTGAAATCTGGGTTCTGCTCTTGGAGGTGATTCTCGAGGACCCTTTTGCTAATTCTTGTTTCTCTTGAGTCTTTTCTGTCTGTTTTTTTTTTTTGTTTTACCGGGATTTTTTTGGAAAATTGGGATTAGGGTTTTTGATTATCACAGTTCTAAGGGCTTTTGATGTTGCAGGCCGGAAGATTGAAGCGGATGCTGCCGAGCCAGTTGAACAAATCGGAATTGTTGTTTAATTAAGCATCTGCTTTCATGGAGAGGCTTTGCTGCTTCGGTTCTTCAGATTACGATGTATGTGACTCAAGACTCACATCTTCCTTCAAAACTTTGATCTTTTCTGCTTTATCTCGTTTTTTTTTTGGATGAATTCGCGTCTGAACGTTTCTGATGGTAAAAGTATATATATCTTCACAAATACGCGTTATGGTAGCTAGGATTGTTGATTGATTGTTCCGGTGATTGATGATTTGAGTGAGGACCTGATATGCGACAAACTGCTTCTGGAAAGAATTCGGATCAATTTCGTGGGTTTATGGTCAAACTTTGGCATTTGAACAGTTCAGTACAGTTCACAAACTTGTTTCATCTGATGGATGAGTACATTGATCATGTCTTGCTTCCTTGTCCCCTTTGTTGTTCTTTTCCGGCTCTTGCATATCTTCATTCTCTCTTGTTCAAGTGATTTGAGATGTGATTATGTTTTACTGTTTCGTCTTTGCGCCTTTCTTTGTAGCTTGCAGTTGGGCGGTCATCTGCTAGCTCTGGAAAAGGGAAAAACGGCCATGGCAAGATCAAGTTTGGTTACAGCTTAGTGAAAGGAAAAGCCAATCATCCAATGGAGGATTATCATGTGGCCAAGTTTGTGAAAATGGGTGGTCATGAACTCGGTCTGTTTGCTATCTACGATGGCCATTTGGGTGAACGTGTTCCAGCGTATCTACAGAAACATCTATTCTCAAATATCCTCAAGGAGGTCTCGACTCCCACCATTTCTTCCGTGATTTTAGGCATTCAGAATAATCCATCATGTTTCCTCGTTTTGACATTTTCCGATCTAAGTTTTTTTCAGGAGGATTTCTTACGTGATCCACACAGATCAATCATGAAAGCCTATGAGAAAACAGACCAGGCGATTCTCTCGCATACCTCTGACTTGGGCCGAGGTGGTTCAACTGCAGTAACCGCTATTCTGATAAACGGGCGTCATCTGTGGGTGGCAAACGTGGGTGATTCCCGAGCTGTTCTATCTCAAGGCGGTCGGGCAATTCAGATGACCACAGATCATGAACCACACACCGAAAGAATGAGCATCGAGGATAGAGGAGGCTTCGTATCAAACATGCCAGGTTACAATCATCATATATCTTTCAGACGAATCAGGGCTGTCTTTTACATGTCTACATGCCAAACATGCTTTCTCTTGTTTTTGTTTTTTCTTTCTTCAGGAGATGTCCCTCGGGTTAATGGTCAGTTAGCCGTTTCCCGTGCTTTTGGGGACAAGAGCCTTAAAACCCATCTAAGATCAGATCCAGACATACAAGATACCACGGTAGACGGTTACACAGACATTCTTGTTCTGGCAAGCGATGGTCTATGGAAGGTAAAACCCATCTACAGTTTAGCTCTTAAAATCCGAAATGATTTTAACGAAAAGGGTCATTTTTTTAATACGGTTTAACGTGTGAATGATAAGGTTATGGCTAACCAAGAGGCCGTGGATATTGCAAGGAGGATCAAAGATCCTTTGAAAGCGGCGAAAGAACTAACAGCCGAAGCAATCAGAAGAGATAGCAAAGACGACATTTCTTGCGTTGTCGTTAGATTTAGGTGATGGAATCTTTTCGAACATCCGAATAAACAGGTCAGATTCCGACAAGGCTTTCATTCCAACAAGAAAAGTCATGTGATTCCGCAGAATTGGAGATGGTGGAGGGTTATCTTTATTTTTCCGGTGTATAATTCCGGTGGTTGTTAGTTTTCCGGCGTCCTGTCTGGTATTGGTTTTGATTTTTGCTTTTTTGAAAGTGAACCATGAATGATGTTTGTGTATGAAACTTCTCTTCTGCATTTGTTCAGAGAAACTGGTGGGTGTGTGTAGATAAAAAAAAGCACATTTTTTTCTTTGCTTTGTTTATTGGACATAAAAACATGTTTTCTTGTAATGGGAACTTGTATTTTCTGTTATGCACTTTGTGAAATTCTGTTACTTTGGTAATAAAATGCTTACGGAAGATAAACTTCATACCATGCTACTGTCGGAGCGGATTGGGTACCCGAGTTTTCTAATGTATCCGACCTTGATCTCGGATTTCTCGGTCAGAGTATTCGGTTTCGACCTTGGAGAATTGAGTACCCGATTTTCGGATATTCATGGAACACTTGGCCGACCAGAAACAGGCGTTAATTCACCTAAACTATCGTCTTTCGAAACCCTAATGACCACATCCTCGCCCTCTCACCGATCCACCCTCTCCTCCCTTTGCCTCCGATTATCGGGGTGCGATAATTGACGTACGAAAATCGAACTCGATCCCACAGGCTCGAGTTCCCCAAAGTCACGGACCAAAATCTCACGCTCACCTCGACCGATTACCCGAATTTCGGATACCCTCGGAACAGACAGACGCCCAAAATTCGGATATCTTGCTAAAGAAGTAGGCAGAAGGCTATTGTCAAGACTGAGTTGAGAACAAGAAAATCATGACAGGATAACACAAGTTTTCAGACACATAGTTGAAAGAAAAAAAAGGGTAAAACCCACAACAGTAAAAAGAGTACAAAGGATAAAAAGTTCTTTAGCAATGCTAAAGAAACCAATACACAAAGCCACCCGTCACTTAGTTGCCATCATCAGCTCTGCAGACGCTCTGATGGGAAGGAAACTGAAGGAACTGTGAAGAAAGAGGTTAAGGCTTTTCTTTTTCCTACATTTGCTTGCTTACCTCTTCTTGAGGCTCATCCCCTTTAGATTGTTCACCTGCAAGAAGAAAAATAAAGGTTTAAGCTTTAGTACTAATGCCCCAATTACGGTTCAAGTATCACAAGTGTCGGGTGTGAGTTACCTCCTTCCTCGGGTAGATCCGAGGTCCACAGTGTGAGATTATCTCTGAGAAGTTGCATGATAAGGGTGCTGTCTTTGTAAGACTCTTCGTTAAGGCTGTCGAGCTCAGCAATGGCCTCGTCAAACGCTTGCTTAGCCAGGTGGCACGCTCTGAACGTTCAAGAAAACGATAAGATTTGGTCAGGGTTCAACCATTCCATTACACAACAGGACAGAAAGATAGAAAGGGCGGAACTATCGTCTGAAACGGGCAGTACCGTTCAGGGGAGTTCAGGATTTCGTAATAGAAAACAGAGAAGTTGAGAGCCAGGCCAAGTCTGATCGGATGAGTGGGAGACAAATCAGTGTTAGCTGTAGTGGATGCAGCCTACGTCGGAAACATAGAAGAAATATCGATGAGACTCTGCATTTGGAAATTCTCCAGATAAGTGGGAAACGATCAATGAAAAAGGAACTGAAGGACAGACCTCGTAGGATTTGAGTGACTGATCAGCGGCCTCCTTACGATCATCACCGGATTTAAACTCTGCCAAGTAGCGAAAGTAATCTCCTTTCCTGTACAAAACAAAACAATTTGACTAAAAGACTATTCTATGTATTTCATCACATCAACCGATTGTAAGGACAAGGCTCACATCTTGTGGTAAAAGACGGTGGATTCTCCCGAGGCAGCAGATGGGATGAGATGCATATCGATGACAGCCAAAATGTCATTACAGATCTTGGAGAGTTCATCTTCAACCCTTTGTCTGTAATCTTTGATCCTCTTCGCATTCTGCTCGTTCCCCTTCGCCTCCTCCTTCTGCTCGATCGAAGAGAGTATCCTCCAAGACGCTCTCCTAGAACCGATAACATTCTTGTATCCCACTGACAACAGATTCCTCTCTTCAACCGTGAGTTCCACATCGAGCTGTGCAACTTTCTTCATGGCTTCAACCATCTCTGTTACAAGAAGACAACTCACCCAATAAAGTACAAAATCAGCTCATAGATCTTAAATCTTTGTCTGAAACGCTATGAGATGCATCGTTGTCTGTAACACTAAAGATTTAAGATCAGCACCAATTAATAACACGTAAAGAACAATCGAATCTCTCTAGTTTTTAAGACTCTGAACTTTATTTACAAGAGGGTCATCAAAAAATGATCTTCTTTTTCTCATTTTACTAATGCTATTAAGACAGTAGAAGGCGCCAATCACAACCCAGAACTCAGAAAAGAAGAACCGAAAACATAAGAATAAGATCCATTTGTGGATCAAATACCGACAAAAACACACACCATAAAGAGTGTCCTAACTCTAACTCTGCGATTCTGCCGACTAGAAGTTCAAATTGATTGGCATAAAAAGCATTAATCGAAAACAACAAAAGCATCAAGCAGACGCATACATCAACGAAGGAATCGATATCAACAAGGCCCAAAAACCATAAAAACTCAAGATTCATAACCTGTTCTTCTCTGGGAAACCATGAAAAAACCCAAAATCCGTACATTTCAGGGAAAAAACATGAAACGGAGATCTAGGGAACAGAGTTCAAAGAATCAAAGCAAAACTAAAAAAAACCCAAATTCAGAAAGGTATGGACTTTAATTACCATCGTATCTCTCGGCTTGCTCAGCAAGCCTCGCCAAGTAAACCTGATTCTCTCTCTCCTTCTCCATCGTCTCTCTCTCTCTCTCTCCCCGCGTTTGTCTTTGTTCTGATGACAGTGATGAGGGGAAAAAAAAGGCTGCTGTGTCCGTATGTAAGGAGCGGACGGTCGGGTTTCAGACAAAGATGAAGAGATCGACGGCTGAGAATATGTGTTCGGTAGTGGAATGCCTCAAAACCTTGTGATGGAGAAATCTGAACCCTCCGATGACGTTTATGTGACCCCTCACCACTTTTCAATGGTTCTTTCATGTCTTCATTATCCGTGCGAACCACATTTTGTCCCCACTCTAAGCCTCTAAATGTACCAGAGGTTTTAATCAGAATTATCTGTAAAGTGACGAGAATCTTGTGAAATCACGACTTTTTGAACCGCGTAAATTCATCATATTCTTCCCCAAATTGCATAACATGATGACATCATATTCGACTATGACCATGATTTTTCTGTGATGCAAAATGCGGATACATGAAGAAAGATATGACCTTTATAGAGATTGATTAATGGGATTCACTTTCACTTTCCAACAAGTAGGAGACTGGATTAAAAAAAAAATGTGAAAGAGTTTATACAATCTAAAATCATGGACTCACCCTTTTTACAGCAGGAAATTCTCTGAAGATGTAAAAGGAAAGAAGTACAGGAGGACAGATCAATGCTTCTGCTGCAAAACGTTTTAGCAATGAATCCTAGTAAAAGATGGCAAATACAGTCAGCATTTTCATCCGAACGCCGCGCTCTACAAGCCATTAGAGGTTAACATCGCTGAGGAGTTGAGACTCATCTGCTCGATGAGCTTGAATCCCCGATCGATACAGTCGCTAAAGACTTGGAAGCCCAAGCTCCGGCATTCATGGCTCCTTCCTGCAAATTCCTCCTCTTGCGAGGTTCTTTAAGACGAATGCATAACTGTACAACCCTGCTGAGATACACGACCGTATGCTCTAGTAGGCTGTCCAGGCTCATGTTCTGAGCAAACAGTCTCGTAGGGAAAACCGAATGGAGCAATCTCAACAGGACGAATACGGTGGCAAGAGCCAGACACGTCTCTTGGCGAAGCAGATTCACTAGTCTGTTTTCCTCAACCGAAGCTTCGTCCAATTTTTCAATGGAGCTTAGTTCCATTGGTTTAAACTTGAAACCCTCGCCTGATCAAATATCAGAAGCCTGTTATAAACCAAAACACAGAGAAGAAAAGAGCAACATCCCATATGCATATTGCATGGTGCGGCTCATTAAAATATAATCTTTTCTAGCCTATCATCTGGCCTCACTATGGAAATCGACCAGTGTCTACTCCAAGGTAAGGCCAAAGCATTAGAACAAAGATACTAAGCCGAAATGAATATCCAATGAAGCAGCTGCAAGAAACAAGATGCCTTACCGGTAACATCGCGATAAAATGCAACAAGAGAACTGAGGCTTCTGCTGGGCCCTTGGTAACGAACTCTCATTGTCGAATTCATAATGAAGAGAGTAGGGAATCCATGAACTCCATACTTGGACAGTACACTACATCAAGAAAAAACAGCAATTAACCAAAGTTCGAAGTTCGGATATGTCTAACCCCGAAAAAGTTATGGCTTTCTATCAACCAACCTTGACCCGACAGAAGATTCCTCGATTGCAAAGTGAGGAATTGAAGAATAGAGCGAAGAGATTATGCTGAAGGTCGGTCTAAATGATCTGGAGAAAGGACACCACGACGCAAAGAAGAGCACAGCCACATACTTGCACTCTCTCTTATGAATCATATCCAACATGATTTGCAAACAACGCTCATTTCCCTACATAACCAGGAAAAATCAATGAACAATGAAGAACCACGCCGGAGCAAAAAATACTCGAATTCAGGAATCCAGCCATTGGTGTTAGTTCATCTTGTGGTAGCTTTATCCCTTTATTTACAATCACATATGAGACTTTTTTCTATAAAAAAAAAAAGTAACTCTTTCCGATATAGAATCGCCTAGCTCGACGCAAACCCTAATCCAGAGCGAGATTCAGCTAAACCACAGATTTAGACAAAAGGAAACCCTAGAACTTGATCGAGATTCCCGAAACGTACCCTGGTTACAGAACCGAAACTTGGATGCGCGTCCGATTCTTCACCACCAGGCCAAGATACAGGACAATACCGATCTCGAAATCCTAAGATGTGATCTTTGGAGGAACCCAAGGGACAAGACGAAACCCTTTTGCTGGATGAGGAGGAGGAGACGGCGGCGCAAGTTAGATTTCCCAGCACCACCACGAACAACAAGATCCGTGTCTCCATTAGCGGAAACAATCGAAACCCAGAAATTCTCCCCAGAGAATCACAATACCCAGGTGAAAAAAAAACAGTGATCCTAACGCGGATGTTGTCGCGGACAACCCAAAGAAGTTGACATGTTGCCAAATGTCGATTTCCTCAGATGTATCGAACGCGAAATGGAATTTGGAGACCGATATATGAAGAAGAGGAAAGGGTTACATCAAATATCACCGGAATTTTTCTTGGCGAATGATCGGACTTAGGAGACAAACCAAAGGGCAAGAAGTCGTTGCTGTAGCACTGGATAGTTCGTAGGAAGAACGGGAAGGGATAACTAACAAGGGAGAGAGAGACAGAGAGTAATTTAATTTATAATAATGTATTCATGCGGTGGCATGTTTGACCGTTTAATGGATCCAACGGGATTAAGAATAAACAAACACCACAAAGTGAAATGACATTTCGCCCCGAATCATTCGTATGGACCCAAAAAATCATATTTCTATGACAGAAGAAAATCCTAAGTTTTTCAGGTTATAATTCTATACCCTTTTTTGTGGCACTAAATTGAAAAATATACAGATTCATATTCTTTTTTTGCAACTAATGAAAATTACAAGAAGATTGCAGGTATCAAGATATGTAATGATCTAAAATGTTTAGTCCGGGCCTATGATGACAAATGAGATGCAAATCCAACAACAAACCCGACAGATTACATGAATCAAAAGTTCAAAACTTGTTCTTAGAGCTATGACTATTTAAAGAAGGGATCTGTTTTCAAAACCTCGAAATTGGAAACACGGAAAATAAAAATGAAAAGATCAACGAACCTTAAGCATTGGCTTACATACAAAGAACATACACTAATCTTGATGTTACAATGCAAGAAATGGAATCAGAACCTGTACTTTACCTGGCTGTTCAATGGAGAAGAACAACAGCCATGGAAGAATCTGATGATGAATGAATCAAACCAAAGCATTCTCCTGTATCACACAGAAGAATTAACCTTTCCAACAAAATCTCTAAAGATATTCAGCAGAGGATGCAAATGCAAGCTCTATATCAAAGTATTAAACCTAAATTTCATCAACCAATGGACTTGCCTTCGGTGAGATCATTCTCCTCCAAGAAAAAGTTCAGCTCCTCAGTGATCATCAAGATCATGATTCGTTTTCATCCGCTGCATATCGGCATACTTATACAGCTTCTCATTGAACAAAACCTGTGGTTCCTTACTTACCAAAACCCCGTTCTCATCATAACCATCCTTCAAGAAAACTGCCCAATTCATCTCAGTGCCCGCCAAGTAAAACGTTCTCGGCTGCTTCTTCAGCATCTGATAAGTCTGCCTAGTCAAGCTAAACTCGTCTTTGAACTCAACAATGTGATGTATCGAAGCTCTTTTCTCTAACGTCAAGCTCAAGAACTCGTGCAGAATCCCTACAC
>NW_010960187.1:7032979-7041519 GCF_000463585.1 Tarenaya hassleriana | reverse complement strand
CCTACACGATACTTCTCAGCTTCTAAAGTCCAAACATCGAGCTTCCAACCATCGGAATATGGCGAAACCAATGGAAGTGTGTTCAAAAGATTCAGTTTCCTCACACCATCTTCCCCTAACCCCAAATCTTTTCCATGTTTCACGGGAAATTTAAAGGCTTTTTTAGCTTTATCTTCATCTACCATAAACTGCCTTTCGAGCTCGCTTACGCCAAGAGCTGGATCCCAATTCACCAACTCGAGAACCCTTTTCCCGTCTTGTCCCATCACGACCCGGAAATAATCCGGGTATTTCCCGACCCGGTCCCTGAAATCCTCTGGGATGCCAAAAAGCAGTCGGGTATGGTAAATTTTGCTGAGTGGAATCCGTTTATCCTTGGACATCATCAGAAGCTTCCGAACCCTATTGACCCGATCAAGCTCCATAGAATCCATAATCGCTCTTTCCTCATCCAGCAGATCCTCCATGAACTCCGAGAACCCAAACCACATCTTCCCGTCGGTGTGACGGTAAGTCTGGAAGATAAGAGGGTGGCGCGTGAGGAAACGTGCCACCTTGCGCCCGCGCGGGAAACCCATCTCACGATGGAGCTTGCCGGCGTCATCGAGCCGGAGAATCCGCTCGGGCTGCTTCGAGAGGAACTCCTTGGATCGGGTCAGGAACCGGAAATGGGCGTCACGCCCAACGAGCGATTCGAAGTGAGCGACTCGGGTCGAATCCGGTTGCACGGGTTTGGTTCGAGGCGAATCCGGCTTCTTACGCTTCTTCCGATACTTCTTCGGCGTTTTGGTTATGAGAAAGGAGGTGGAGAATGGCAGGGTCCTTAAATTAGGGTTAGGGTTTTGAAAACTCGGCGAAATTCTCCCGGGCAGAGACTGAAGCAGCTGATTCTCAGATTTTAGGGCTTTTGAAAATAACCGGAGAGACGCCATTTTCTTCAACACAACGTAAAAAAGAGCTTACATTCAGAATATATCACATAATTATGTGTAAAAATAAAATAAAAAGAGAAAATTAATGTCCACGACCAGGCGGGAATTCAAAATGGGTCCACACATCATATAGCCCAACAACAATTACGCCCACGTTTTGGGCTTCGATTTGGCCCGTTAAGAGTTGTAACGATATGACATTAGGGCCTTTAGGCCCACATAGGATGCAGACCAAGAGATACATAGGTCCACATAGGACGCAGACCAAGAGATACATACATAGGTCATGGTTGTGTTTGTGTATTAGGACAATCGTATGATATAGTTCGAAATGCCATATATGTTAAATTTGTGGTATTTCTTTTACATAAATACTCAACAAAATTCTATATGAAATATAAAAGAATACATAGAATAGTGACAAAAAATAGCAATAATGCCTTGAGTTTTCCATTCAAATTCAACCAAATAACATGCGCATATACAAAGAACTTAAATCAAATCAATAAACTAACAAAACTAAATATTCTATCATAGATATTTATCCATATCTTTAACAATTTGTATAATCACGGATATGAATAAGTTCAAAGTGTAATTCTTCCGTATTAGGACAACTAGGTGTATCATGATCCCAAACGCAAACCTATAGCAGAAAAATCGGATACCGATATAAACAAAAAGAGTTAAAAAAAAACATTTCCATACACTATTGGATGAATATTGTATATGAATATGGAAAGAAATGTATCTCACCTTATGCAAATGCAAAATGTATTATAATTAGGTTACCCTAAATAGCATGTCAAACCAATGTTGCCAAAGTAGAGGTGTTGACTGTTAGAGACAAATAAACAGGAACTACATGCGAAGGGGACGTAGTTTCGTAGTTCAAGAATGCATTTATTATATTACCCAAAACTACCATTTCTATATAATAAAAAACAAAATTATTCATAGTACACGTATAATATATGGTAGAAACCTAAATGTTCAAGAAAATTCCAAAGATTTTCGATACCCTGCAATGAAATTCTTGCCAAAAATTGGAGGGTGTGGTCCACAGAATTTAAGGTGCTTCACAATGTGATCTATTTATAGGCAAAGAAATGAAACAGAGGAGATTTATGAGCCTCTTGACAAAGGTTGTTTTCACTCAACCACATGTATTATCCAGCCAAACCCTACTCATGTTGAAACCCCTAATCTCATTCATGCACACCTTCGGTACGTATATATTATATGATCGTATATACATTATACACCTTAACGATTGGCTTGTGTATTGATCGTGTATTCATGACTCTTTTCGCATTATTTTCGATAGCAGATCCGCTTCGTATACGTATAATAACTCGTATTTATACGATACGTCTCCATTGAGCTCGGAACGAAAAGAACTACACATGTGATTTGATTTGGTACCTACAGAAGATTATTAGTTAGGGATAGTTATTGTAGCATTAAATACTGCGTAGAGCAATCATTATATAAAGCCATCTTATAGGTTAAAATAAGATTCCGAAACAAACATTCCCCTTTGCGATCTCTCTTTCTCTCTCTCTAACTATTGTTCTCCTTGTTTCAAATGGATCCACAAGAACAAATCTCATCAAGCTCCTCTTCCGGAAACCCTAGAGATGATCTGAAACCGTTATACCTCTTCCCAAACACGCCCTTAAACCCTATTTACGACGACTTCATTGAGCCTTTACCTCTCATCGATCTGATCAACTCAAATACTAATAAAGAAGAGGAAGAGGACGAGGAAGAAGATGATGAAGAAAACGAGTACGAGAATGACGATGAAGTGAACTTGTCCTTACACATCGGCCTTCCTGAGTACTATCCTTCAAAATGTAAGAAGAGGAGGAGGAAGAAGAAGAAAAAGGAGAAAGAGAAAGAGATCGCCATTGATGAGGTTGGAGAAGGTCACGTGGTTTCCGGCAAGCCGTACTGGATTCCGACAGCGGAGCAAATACATATAGGGTTTACTCATTTTACTTGCCATGTCTGCTTCAAGTCATTCAACCGCTACAACAACCTTCAGGTATACGTTGACTCTAAACTACATGCATACATATCTGCATGCATAAACTACAGGAAAATACGCACGTAGATACAACATAAACAATCATCATCTTCGCGTTTATATATAATATAGCACTATCTTTTTTGGGTTTATTTGAATTTATTTTTCTAAACATTTTTTCTGTGTAATGATTTTGAAAAAGTGATTGTTAAGGTTTGAAACGTGATCTAGGATCTTGAATTCTTGGTCAATTCTGAGATTTTGAGTTCAACCCATATTTAAAAAAAAAAATTGTTTTGAGTGATAAATATTTTCCACCAACAAAAAAAATGAAAACCGTTGATTTAGTGAAATAAATCGGCGAAATAGTTCAGCGTTTTAATTATATCTATCTAAAAAATAGCAAATTTATAAGAAAGCAGGCAATGAAATCCAATATAGTTAATAGAATTTATATCGATTATAACATAAATATATAAGTCAAACTAGATCGTATAAACCAACGGATTAATTAAAAGAAAATGAAAATGTGACAGTTAAATTATACAAAGTAACGGAAGATGTTAAAAGGTTAGATACTCTTATCCAAACACATGTTCTTCTCCAAACCCTCCACTTCTTTTGCCTTCCGAAATCAATGTGATACGATACAAACACTTTCGTAATACGTATATATATATATATACATATATATATATATAATTAATAATCTTGTTTATCACATGGCAGATGCACATGTGGGGACATGGTTCACAATACAGAAAAGGCCCAGACTCACTAAAGGGCACACAACCACGAGCAATGCTAGGGATCCCATGCTTCTGCTGCGTCGAGGGCTGCAAGAACCACATCGACCACCCGCGTTCCAAGCCGCTAAAAGACTTCAGAACGCTCCAAACGCACTTCAAACGCAAACACGGCCACAAACCCTACGCCTGCCGCTCCTGCGGCAAGCAACTCGCCGTCAAGGGCGATTGGAGAACGCACGAGAAGAACTGCGGCAAACGCTGGGTCTGCGTTTGCGGCTCCGATTTCAAACACAAGCGCTCCCTCAAGGACCACGTCAGGGCCTTCGGATCCGGTCACGGTCCGTACCAGACCGGGCTGTTCGACGACAATGTGGCGGTTCTTGATCGCGCCACTTCGTCTTTGTCCGAGACTAACGTGTTCTCGTACAACAGCTACAGGTAGACGACGTCGTTTCATTGCATGGATTTTGGATTTTTCGTCACGTGCGGTTTCGTAAGTGATGATGATTTGGATAAGATTGTTCTACTGTTGTGGGTTGCATGTGTTTAATCCGGATTCCGAAGTGCTTATAATATAGAGTAAGCTATGTTCGATGGATTGGTCTTTTCGAGTGCTGTCTCGTCAATAAACTATGTGTTCTTATTTAAATCTCTATACGATCATTAATGAAATAGATTAATCAAATAAAAATCTGAAAGCGACATTTATTCACTTATCTTAGAAGTTTATTGTTAAACATTTTTAACTTATTGTGAAATAAAAATTCAGATCAAGGGTCGACTTTAAATTGGTACCAATGTTATTGTTTCTGTCTTTAATCTTTTTATTGCTTCCATTTACATTTATATTTGGTGTACTTCAAAACCGAATAGAGCCGAATTCAATATGTAAATTTTGCGACCGAAATGAATCTAATCATAAATTAATCGGATATAAATTCTTTATTGAATTAATCCAACTACAGCTATAAATTTGAATCACATGTAAAAATAATTAAATACAAACTAAACTATTTTTTTAAATAGCATTTTTCGAAAAGTTCTATTACAAATGGAATACGCACTAAATAGAAAATAGAATAAATTATCATATATACATACTTTGAAGTTTTTTATAAATGAAATGAATGGAGATATTTTTATAAGTTATTCTCCAATTTGTTTATAAAATTTACATATGGCTTTTTAAATGTTACAAAAAATTTCAATCCTATAAATAAGAGTCTTGTTTTCATTTTTCAAAACACACAAAAAACAAAACACAAATCAAAACCAAGAGTTTTCTAAAAGAAAGAAAACACATATTTTTTCCTTTGTGATTCAAGTCGTTTTTTGAGTTCGACGAGATGGCGGAGTTTGAAGTAGCATTGTTCCGGTTAGTACGTCCGTCCTATCGTAGGAGGATATATTTCATTTAACCATAGATACCGCACGAGGAATAATTTCCTTAAAGAGACACGGTTCGTTATGGGTCCAGATTTGGTTTTCCGGTTTAAAAAAACATATTGATATAATGATATTGGTTTGATCATAACTTTCTATACCGTTATCGGAATTGTATGTTCTTGACGTCTTTTTGTAGATATCGAAATTATCTTTCTAATGGTGTATAACATGTATGATTTGGTCGTATATTCTGGAAGTTATTAAGCTCGAAGTTCTTGGAATGAAACTGGAAGTTAATAAAACATGAATATGAGAGAGATATAAAATAACACACCCAACAATATATATATATATATATATATATGAAGATTTACACTTTCTTTTTATTTGAAATATATGTGCACACAAGTTACGTTGAATATATATAAATAAAAGGATGAAATTGTATATTTCTTTATCGGCAATTTATTAAATTGTAGTCGCAAGTATCCAAGAAAGTGGTGCATGAATGGTCCACAGATTAATATTCTATCTTTTTTTTCTCCCACATTATCGTATTTCGTAAAAGTAACGAAACCACATTTAATTCCATTAAAAATTACTAAAAAACTAATTAAATTAGTTAGCTGAACCAAGCATGTGATAAGGATTAAATTAATCACAATACTTAAGCATTTCATGCCATAAATATTTTAAGAAATCGATTAGTTGATAATTGTTTTTCAAGTGTTGTTTCGCTATATCGGTGTTAGATTTTTAGATTTTACAGTATAAGATATGGAGAAATTTAAATAAATGGTCACACCATTTATCGAAACTCAAATTTGGATCGGGTTTAATGTTTGGTATCCAACCAATAGAGTGAACCCCAAACGATTTACTTTCTAATTTATCTATAAACTATTAATTAAAATATTTATAATACCAAGTTTTAAATGAATTATTCATAATACGATTTTTTTGGTAAAATATTTATGCATCTACGCACCATTTTTTGTTATTTCCTATTTGAGGACTTTTCTTTTGTCTCCCGTTTTTCAACAGTGTATTTGAGTATTTATTATTAATGACTTCGCAATAATTAATTTAACTTGCTAAATTATAAAAATTCCAATCAATATATATATATATATATATGTATATATATATATTCTTTTAACAAATTGTATTAGAAAACAAGTTCTTAATTTCAATATATATTCCTCATGCAGCTTTCTAAAGGGAACAAGGACAGCTACGAGGCTTCAGTCAATCCAGACAACAAGAATCACCACCTTTTTTTATATTCAAAGTTCAACGGTTCTTATATTTCAAATTATTAACAAATTTAGATTGGTATTCATAATCACTAACCATACAAACATATATATTGTTTTCATAAATCAATACACTTTAACGAATTTTATAAACTTATGGAATTTCCAGATCTTTCACCATATATGGTATACGTATTTACATAATAAGTTACTAATATTTTCAATAAAAAAATTTCGTTTAGTAAAAAAAAAATGAAATAATCAGGTATGGACATGTCTCAAGCCAAAGCCATGCGACACGCTGAAGCTGTTTTTACATATGATGTATATTCCATTTTTGCCGGAATATAGGGAATTGATTTTAAAATGTTATGATAATTATAACTAAATAAACAAAAAAAAATATTAAATTTAAAAAATAACGTTTGCCATGAATTGATTTTTGAGTAATATGCACTTCATCCAATATATAATTTGCAGTCGCAAGTGTATCATAAAGTTTCAGTACATTAGCTTGCTCCAGCTATAATAGCGAATGCCGCGCAAGCTTCACGAGCTTTGTGCCGCTTCTCATACATGGGCGCGTGAGGTCACGTGCCACGGAGGAGTGGCTCACATTGGATACTCCCTCGCCCAGTAGATAATCGCCAGCTGGACACCCAACCATTAAAAAGTTCAGAAAATGTTCCAGCCTGTCCAAGCTCCCAACGTAGCTTCGACCTCCCGAAATTAGCCTTCCAAAAATATCCGCGAGTTCATCTAGGAAAGGGCTTTTCCGTCTTTTCTGGTGTAAGGCTGTAACTAAGCTGTACATATATTACGCACACGCTTTATCGGTACGGTCAAATTTGATTCCTCCCTTTTTTTCTTTTTCTTTTCTTTAAATAATATAATTCCACTTTTACAATTACCAAAAACGTTTTGAACTCTGGAAACTGATCAAACAATTACAAAAAAAAATACAGAAGCTTTGTTAAAGTCTATAACTGAATTACAAAATTATTGATAATTAATATCACGACTGCGAATACATTGCAAGCATAATGAAAGTATGTTTGCAATTTATTCACATTTGTGATATTTACCAAAAATAATAATGAAGGTAGATGTGTAACACCATATTTGAATCGGAGACACAGTTCAGTAGCTGGCAAAAGGTACAACAACTAAGCCCATTCCAAATCCCCATGACCTTTTTTTTTCCCCTTACCTATTTCTATGCAGCTTCCTCTTCTTCCACTTTAAACCATAAAGTCCATCTCTTTTTTTTTTTCCGTGTATAATTAATTATAGATTATAGAAATTATTTTATAACTTATTTTTCGCAGGTATATATACCCCCCATCACACACTCCTTCACCTCACACCAAAACCCAAAACCCGAACAAATCATCGACTAAGCATTCCCAGCTTCTTCTCCCTCGTCCCTGAGTTTTTTCTTCAAATTTGAATCCAAAAGATGGGATCTTTTCTAGTCAATCTCTTCTTGTTCCTGTCTCTGTTCCAAATCTCTGTCTCTGCTCGGAGATTGGAAGAGACAGAGCAGTTCCGGCTGCTGAAATACCACAATGGCCCTCTTCTCTCCGGCAAGATCACCGTTAACCTCATATGGTACGGCAAGTTCAAGCCTTCTCAGAGAGCCATCGTCTCGGATTTCATCACCTCCCTCTCTCATTCTCCCGCCAACACCCACCAACCATCCGTCGCCACGTGGTGGAAGACCACCGAGAAGTACTACAAACTCGCCTCCGGCGACAAGAAGAACCCATCTCCTCGGCCTTCTTTGTCGATGTCCCTCGGGAAACAGATCCTCGACGAGGGTTATTCTCTGGGTAAGTCCCTGTCGGAGAAACAGATCCTCAAGCTCGCCTACAGAGGCGACCAGCACGACGCGGTCAACGTCGTTTTGACCGCCAATGACGTCGCGGTCCAAGGCTTCTGTATGAGCAAGTGCGGGACCCACGGGTCGGCTCCGGGTCGATCCTTGAAGGGGAAACGGAGCTCCAAGTTCGCGTACATCTGGGTCGGTGACTCGGCGACTCAGTGCCCGGGTCAATGCGCGTGGCCCTTCCACGCACCGGTGTACGGACCACAGAACCCGCCGTTGGTTTCGCCAAACAACGATGTGGGCATCGACGGAGTGATCATCAATCTGGCGAGTCTTTTGGCGGGAGCCGCCACGCAC
>NW_010960187.1:7025671-7032768 GCF_000463585.1 Tarenaya hassleriana | reverse complement strand
CGAACCCGTTCGGAAATGGCTACTTTCAGGGTCCCCAAACGGCGCCGCTAGAGGCGGCTACGGCTTGTCCCGGCGTGTACGGCAAAGGGGCTTATCCTGGTTACGCTGGGAACTTGCTAGTGGATTCTGAAACGGGAGGTAGTTTCAACGCGTATGGCGCAAACGGCAGGAAGTTCATGCTTCCTGCTCTTTATGACCCTACGACGTCGGTTTGCTCTACTCTGGTCTAAGGGAGGAGAGATAGAGGCGATTATCTTAATGTAACAGTCTACGGTAGAAATAATTCGTATAATGTGTGATTCTTTTATTCGTTAATAAAAATTTTCATTTTTGGAAAAGTAATGCAGAGATTAGTGGTGCCATTTTCTATCAAGAAGGAATGATATTTTGCTATATCAGTCAAAATAATATTTCCTTGTAATTGGAAATACAATAATGGATTTAAAAAAACCAAAGATGTATAAAAAAAAATGATGGAAGTATTGCTTTATGCACGTACTAGTATTTCGTATAGTAATTGATACGAAATGGATAAATAAACAAAGATGGGTCTACTTGGAAAGAGATAAAGTATGATACATGCGAAATGTCGGAATCCCAAGAGCCAAACCAAGACGGGGTCCTCGTAATTCCGAACATAAATAAATAAATTGATGGGTTTTTTTTCTTCCATCGGATCACGTGAGAGTCACGTTCCAATAATGTAATTTCCTCTGTATCGATGTTGGAATTAGAATTCAAATAAGTGGACCAACCGAACTTCACTGACCTATTTGTTCGCTTGGCCCCTCTCTCTGGTCCCTCCTCCATTCTGTCAACTTTCCTCGGTGGCATCCGGCTGTAAGCCCTCATACACTGATTTTACCATTTTACCCCTATCTTCGAGGTCAGACCCTAGATGGAATGGACCCAATAGCCCATAGCCCACTGCCCATTGTAATTTGACAGTATATGCGTGCACCAGGCCCATCGAATCTTCCCCTTTATTTTTAAATTCATATAAACGCGTCTAATCTTTCAAGCGAGAATCGACGGTGAAGATTTCGCCACGTAGGCTGATCAAATGATCAATATTTTTTCAAAAGCGTGATGCATTTCCCTTGTGCTACTCTTACCTCCGAGTTAGCACTGAAGGAGTGCTCAAGATCTTATCCAGCTGCCCTTCCCTTGAGTTCTTGGAACTGAGGGGCTGTTGGGACGTGCAGCTCGACAGCAAGTTCTTCAAGGAAAAGTTCCCGAATCTGAAGGTGTTAGGCCCCCGAGTGGTCGGATTCTATGAAATGATGAACGATTGGGAGGACTGTTCGGATTATTTCTCAGATGTCTTTCCCCGAATTTTTCTGAAAATTGCTGCGTTTCTGAAACTGCGAAATGCCCCCGCCGATGGACCAGCAGACGCCGGAGAAATCTCCCTCCGACGGTCCGTCTCCGGTGACCTTCGTCTCTCCTCCCACTGGATGCTGTGCCAACTGCGGTGGACCGACGACCTGCGATCCACAACCACCGACGTCGTGGCCGGAGATGTCGCCGCCGCCTAACTACGTGCCGATCCGTGCTCCGGCTATCAATCTCCCGCCAAAAAATTCCCAGGCGATCATCCTTGCTCCGGTTCCTCACGCCGAGAAAGTTCCCCTCATCTCTCCGCCGTATCACTTCGAGTGCCCCGTGAAGCGGATTCACTCGCCGGACGATATCCGCCGCTTCCATGAATCCGCCTCTGGAAAGAACTTCCTTGGTTTCGTTGTCGCTCTGTCGGAGTCGATCCGTGGCCACAAGATATCTGATCCGTGCCACGTGTCCCCGACCGTCGCCGCCATAGTCTCCATCCTCGAAGCTATGGTGCAGTGGATTGACGAGATTCCTCCGGCTCAACAGTCCTCGCGATATGGGAACGTCTCGTATCGGACTTGGCACGAGAGGCTCGATGAGAAGGGCGAGTTGCTGATGCTTGGGTTTCTCCCCGAGGAGTTCAAGGGATCGACGGTCGAGATTGTTCCGTACTTCTCTGATAGCTTCGGAAACGCGAGCAGGATCGATTATGGAACTGGTCACGAAACAAATTTCGCTGCGTGGTTGTATTGCTTGGCGAGGATGGGGATCATTAAGGAAGAGGATTATCACGCTGTGGTTGCTAGGGTTTTCGTAAAGTATCTGGAATTGATGCGGAAATTGCAGATGGTTTACAGCTTAGAGCCTGCTGGATCTCATGGAGTATGGGGGCTTGATGATTACCACTTCTTACCCTTCATATTCGGGAGCTCTCAATTGATTGATCACAAGTATATGAAGCCGAAATCGATCCACAACGATGACATTCTGGAGAATTTCTCGAATGAATACATGTATTTATCCTGTATTGGCTATGTGAAGAAGGTGAAAAAGGGTTTGTTCTCAGAGCACTCACCTTTGTTGGACGATATCAGTGGGGTGCCGAACTGGAAGAAGGTGAACAGTGGACTGCTGAAGATGTACAAAGTTGAGGTGCTCGAAAAAGTGCCCATTATGCAGCATTTTCTGTTTGGATGGCTCATCAACTGGTACGATTTTACTCCCACTGATTATGGAAAGTGTAGCTTCTCATTGCTTTAGTGTGATTGTTGCTGGTCATGTTAGCTGGAAAAGCCTTAAGCTTTCAATGGATTGTGAATTTGATTTGACTTATCTTTCATGTGGGATTCATTTCTAGCACGGCACTTTTTGTGGATAATCTTTGGCCGGAAACCCCTTGAGAATTTACTGGATTACATTTATAGATTCACGATAGCTAGCTCTGCAAGCTATTTGAGTCGTTCAATACGTCCAGTTCTTCTCTCTGTTCTGACAAGAATCGTTGCTTTTTAACTGTGTTTGTATAATTGAGGCTATTGAGCTGTTCATTGAGATGGAGAAACCTCAAGGGCGCAGTGGATTGTGGTTTATATTGTCTATACCTTGGAGGATTGGATTATTTTATGGCACGTTATTTTGGTTTCATTAACTGCAAGTCTGCAATCATCAATGCGGAAGGCTTGCATTCAAGATAGCGAGCTCACTGGCATGAGTCATCTGAGTTAAACAACGGGCTAATCAACTCGAACATGTCCTTTCCATGCCCTTCTTGTTCTTTGACGACATCTGTAGTACCCGTGTCTTTGCCGATCTGGGTTCTTTGTTTACATTCGGTTTCATGCTCGAAAAGACTGGATGTTTCAACTCTTTGGTTTTCGCATGATCCGCCGCATGAGCATGATTGGTAGTAACATTGCAAATCTTCATTTTGCAGGGAAGAGTGAAATGACCTAGCATCCGATATATCCTGCGGCAGGGCTACAGTT
Organism: Tarenaya hassleriana; assembly: GCF_000463585.1. Classification (NCBI taxonomy): domain Eukaryota; kingdom Viridiplantae; phylum Streptophyta; class Magnoliopsida; order Brassicales; family Cleomaceae; genus Tarenaya; species Tarenaya hassleriana. The sequence continues at coordinate 7,029,454 of NW_010960187.1, read as the reverse complement.
TTCCAATCTGGGTTACTCGGTCGGGTTTGACGGAAAGCGAAACAATAAGAGCACAACCGTACATTAGAGTGTATTAACTCGATCTGAGCCTGAGGTTGTTCTTGGAGCTTTGTGAGAGATGCAGAGGGCTTAATGTCTCTCTGCCAGAGTTCATTTATGTACGTAGGCCTCTCCTCCTCCATTCATTACGACTCATCCCCTTTGCCATTGTGTTAGGTACATCTACTTACTTCTCATGCCTTTGTTTTTTGTCTACTTGTCTTTGTTCCTTTCCGTAGCGATATGCAATTTGAGAGACTGATTGGTTGTGATTGTAACCGTTTAGTTTCAGCGTTTAACACATTGTATAATTTGCGTTTGCGTTTGGATCGCTAAGCACAATATTATAGTCGTTATCTTTAGAGACATCGGTTTGTGAGGTGCCCATTGTATACATGCATCTCAGTGACATGCCGACTCTATTCTATTCCGGTTTTGTAAACGTATGGTTCTCATCTAAAGCTTCTTTATGAGACAGAAGATTCGATTTGAGGGTAATAGAGACAGTCAAGGAGTCAACGCTGCACTTTGCGGTATCTAATGACACTTGTCGAGATCCGGTCAGATATTAACCGCCACGTGCCAGTAAATTTACCGCGTTTCCGAAAATAATTCTCCAACCTCTGCACTTATTAATGCCCATTTTTCTCCAGAGTCAGCAGTAACACCCATTTTCCACGGTACCCATACCATTTCCCACACGGAGAGGTATAATGAAAAGCTATTTTCTTATTCTCTGTTACTTTAATAATTTTATCGCTTCCTTTGCGTTTTCCCGAGAGACGTAAATAAAAAAAAAGATTTTTTTTTAAATTGCTGTTCAGGATTGGGTTGTGGGATACGGGATCGTGTATATGAAAGCCTTTTTTTTTCTGGCGTTAAAAACAGTGGGAACTGTTTTCTAGTTCTTCAATGGTGGGAATGGACGGACAATTGTTACTGTCTTCCTTTTCAGGGTATTTGTTTTTTTCTCCTATAGTCTTTATTAAGGCTTGGAAATTTGGGGGAAATTTTTTACTGAGTTGTTTTTTTTAACCGTCGATAGTTCTTGTTGTTGGGTTGTAATTGATGTTTGTGAGGTTAGTTGGGTAGATTGCTCTAATCACATCTCTCTCTCTCTCTCTCTCTCTCTTATATCCTCCTTTGGTTCTTCCTCTTACCTCTTGGCTTCTGGGGCGGATAAAACGGTGACACCCTCTTCGGCTAATCCAAAATCTCAGACAAAGTTTCTGCCATTAGAGACTTGCAAAGTGGGAGTTTTTTTAGTCTTTGCCCAAGTGCGAGTGAGTACCAAATCTTTTTCCATTGTGTGATTATTTTTTTATTTTGTTTCTGGGAAAAAAGTAGCTTCCTTTTTTTTCCCTTTAAATACTTCTGTTTCCAATTCCAGTAATCACCGCTGGTTAAACCCTCTGATTTCGAGGTCTTCTTTTTTTTTTGAACCTTTTTTTTTCAGATCTCTGTTTTCTGATCCTTTTGCAGTGGGAGATGATAAGCAAAAGAAGGTAGCATTTCCTCCGTCTCTTCTTCTTCTTCTTCTTCATCGAACTTTTATAAGGAGTCTTTGTTTCGAATTTTTCACGTTGTTTCCGTGCATTAAGCTCGTCTGTTGTTCCTGTTCCCTTAATTGTCGGCTTACCATTCGGTGGGTTTCCAGCTTTCTTGATTTGTTTCATTTCTCGAGCATTCTTGTTCATCTGGGTTTCTTGGATTCTTGAGTTAAGTTCATGTGTGTCTTGTCCGCCCACGAAAGAGGGCCAAAAAAAAAAGATCATTGCTCTATGTACACGATTGCATATTTCTCGGATTTTGGTGGGTTTCACTATCTATTCCCATCCTTTCATGATTAAAAACAAAAAGCTTCATCCTTTTTGTTACATGGATTCTTGAGTGCAGAAAGCTGCGTTTTTTCCCTTCTTTCACCTACTAATCAACCATCATCTTGTGTGGAACCAGAAATCTCTAGATGGAAGAGGAAAGCGAGTTTCGGCACTGGGACGAGTTAATCCCGGACGCACTCGGCTTAATCTTTAGGAACTTGCCCCTCCAAGAGGTCCTGACAGTCGTCCCTAGGGTTTGCAAAGCATGGAACCGAGCTGTAAACGGACCTTATTGCTGGCAAGAGATTGACATTGAGCTTTGGAGCAATCGCCGCCATGAACCTCACCATCTAGATCGAATGCTTCAGACGCTGATCACAAGGAGCTCCGGCTCTCTCCGCAAGCTCGCAGTCACTGGCCTCCAGAATGATTCTATCTTCTCCTTCATTGCTCAGCAGTAAGTTGGAATTTGTTTCTTTTGGTTCTTGGTCTTGTCTTCTTGTTTGAAGCATGAATTGATCTCTTCCATGGCGATATGGAAGCTGAAGTTTTGGGTTTTAGTGTCACTGTCAATGGATCTTTCCTTCATTTTAGATAATTTAGAAAATCTCTCTCCTTCTCTGGTAATCTGGAGCTGGATCAGAGGGTTTCTAGTTTCATTTTGTTGTGATAAGTTTGAGGAAAACTGTATCAGAGCTATAATTCCTTTATGGTCTTTGACCTTTCTGACTAATATATGTTGCCCTTTTCTTTGTTTTGGTTAGTGCCGGTTCGCTTAGAATGTTGAGGGTACCGAGAAGTGATCTGAGCGATTCGGTCGTGGAAGAGGTAGCCGAAAAGCTTTCGACACTCACTTTCTTGGACTTGAGTTACTGCTGCAAGCTAGGTTCCCCGGCCATAGAAGCCATTGGAAAGCACTGTAAATCTCTTGTAGAGTTCTGCAGGAACATGCACCCGTTAGACGTAGCAAGTGTCAGCTCTCACGACGACGAAGCTTACGCAATCGCCAACTCGATGCCAAAGCTCAAGCGTCTAGAGATGGCCTACCTCCGAGTTAGCACTGAAGGAGTGCTCAAGATCTTATCCAGCTGCCCTTCCCTTGAGTTCTTGGAACTGAGGGGCTGTTGGGACGTGCAGCTCGACAGCAAGTTCTTCAAGGAAAAGTTCCCGAATCTGAAGGTGTTAGGCCCCCGAGTGGTCGGATTCTATGAAATGATGAACGATTGGGAGGACTGTTCGGATTATTTCTCAGATGGGTCTGAATACTTGGCCTGGGAGTTTCTTGATGGCGAAATGGGTGAGTTTTACGAAGACGAGATTGATTTCGGATTTGAAGGCGCATTTTACGCAGAAAGACTGAACTCGGATTTCGAGCCTTACCTCTGGCCGCCATCTCCATAACCAGGTCTGGTTTGAGCTCTCTATTGCTAGTTTTACCTAAGGTCTGCTGCTTCTCTAGTATATGCTTTTACACTCTCTTAAGATGTGTCTTGATCTTATGTATGTGCTTGAACATAAAACTGAACTGAACTGAACTTATGCGGTTTGGTTTTTTTGTTCATCCTTGCTTACATATTGTTGCATTCTAATCCAACCGGGCACCACGAGAGATATCGGCCGATTCTGGCCGTGACCCGGAAATCTGTATGCAGTGTAAAGATCAAAGCTTTCACCTTTAGCAGATTCATGGGAATGCCCAGGAATCAGGCATCGCCAATGCGGTCTGTTCATAAAGTGTTCATGGTTGAAGAGGGAATTATGCCCAATGGCCGACACCTATATTAATTATTGCTCAAGTTTCCTTTTCACATCTAGAGTTTGTGAAGTTGATGTATAAACAAACAAAAAGATCTTCATATTAAAGAAAAGGACCTGATGCCATTAAGGAAGAATTCAAATCTTGTGTCCCCCCCCCCCCCCACAA
>NW_010960187.1:7014327-7025349 GCF_000463585.1 Tarenaya hassleriana | reverse complement strand
ACCCTTGTACCAGAGAGAGAGAGAGAGAGAGAGAGTTTTCTACTTCCCTGCCATTGTTGTTGTAGTGTTTTCTGTCTTTCCATTAAATTGAAGTGATGCCTTCCTGTCTTGGCTTGTTTGGTTCCTTTCTTTTCACGCCTCGATTCCAACTCAAAAATCGGTGTTTTTGCCTTGTGAATTAGCATTAGATTAATCTCCAAACATGTGTGATAATCTATCAAATCTTTCAAAGATTAGATGGTAATATAATATTCGAACCAGTGTTTAAATTTTTCTAACCATATTTTTTTATAGAAATAATCGGATTTGCGATCGAGAGAAGAAGATCTTGGACCGAATAATTTGCACAAATTTGGGACAGACATTATCAATGCGGGGAATCAGATTGGGTCGTTGCATAATGGTAAAGAGACAAAATGACTGCAAAGGTTGTCTCTGGTTAATGTTTTACCTTACTAAGTGGGTGCATTGGTTAGGTTCACATGGCCACATGTGAGCCATGTCTTTGGATCTTTCATTTATTTTTCTTCCCTTTTGATTTTTTTTTATAAAAAAAATTCATAACTTTGTTGACAATATTACTAAAAACCAAAGAAACTAATAAAATATTAAAATAAAAAGTGTCATGACATAAGCAGTAGAATGGCTATTGAATCGATTCAATAGTGATGTGATATAGAGGTAAGTGGATATTCTTTTTTTTTTTTATGGAAAATTATATTTATTTGTTTCTGTGTCGTATTAGTTTTATTTGAATTCCGTTATATTTAATTTTTATTTAATAAAGTATTCAATTTGGGTATAATTTATAAATATTGTATTCGACACATTTTGTAGATATTTCTTAAATCGGAAATCCAAATAGGTTTTAATCTAAATAACCCGAAAAAATTCAAGTTCGAAGTAAATATCGGTATCTCGTTGGTATCCATTTTTTATAATTATTTTATTTTCCATTTACTTTTTCAATTAATTTGATTTTAAAAACTTCTATCTAATTACTTTAAATCTGATTTAGGTTTTAGTTATGTATCATTTAGTTGAATTCATTTAAATTTTACATTACATAAGCGAAATATTGGTGACATGTTTTAGATTTATTTTAATGTATAATTTTTTAAACTCTTAATATTTCCTAATAGGTTAATTGAGTGCTGCCTTAACGGACCAAACACCTTCATTCACAATAGTATATTAGTATTTCGCCACGAACGATCTAAAAAGGTTTTTAACTCACGAGGAATACTATTACCCAATATTTTTTAAAAATTAAATATTTGGGACCGATGGTACGGTCCATTAAATTAAATAGAAAAAAAATCTAGATTATATCACAAGCACAGAAAAGTATATCCTATATGTAAAAAAAGGTCCAATTTTACTTTTTGTTTTTCTTTAGATATTCCTATTTCTTTCTAAATTAAAATAGGAAGAAGCCAAGGAAATTCACGTGCAACTGAAAATGACTGTTTTGCCCTTAACTACAATATATTGTTATTTTCCCCCTTTTCTGCGTAGGTTGCTGTGTGAGTGAATTATTCTATACGATAGCTTTTGCTCTCACATAATATCCTTTAAAGTTTAAACACACACACACACACACATATATTTATTTATTTAAAATAAGTGATATTTTTTTTGGGTAAAATTAAAATAAGTGATATTTAAAATCTGTTAGACATATAATCTTTATTTCATTAAATTAATCAAATCTTTAAAAAATGACGTTTTAAAAAAAATGAAACTCAGAATTTGAAAGAATCGAAGAAATATTTAGATTAAAAAATCTAAACTAAAAAAATAATAAAATAGAAATCTAGTCAAAACGGGAACAGTGATGCATGGTTCGATGTATATAATTGGTTGCCTTTAGGAAAGGTTATAGTCAACAAAAGGCCAAATGTTTGACCTTTATGCACTGAATAATATTGGATTAATGTTTCCCAAAATAATTTAGAATTGTTGCAATATTTTTTCATCCATCCATTTCGCATGAAGTTCCTCAAATAATATCTTAAATTTTTTTTTTTGTGGGGAAATGTATGTTTTTTCTTTGGAAACTATTCAATATTATAATTAAGTTGTAGTTTGATATTCATAATGTAAAAATATTATTCCCAAATTTTTTAATATTAAAATTTTAAAACATCGTATTGAACTAGAGAAAAAAAAACGGTATTTAAAAAATCATCAAAACGTATAACAACTGTTTTCAACTTTTTTTTAATCGCTTATAGGGACCAATTCGTGCATATTGTATACAAACTACATCGGCCCATTTAAGAAAGCCGGCCCATTTAGTTTTACCCGTAACGAAATGGGCCTCAAACAGAAAATGGGCCTTCTAAGAGTATCTTAATATGCATACTTGCTAATACTTCTCAACCATTGTAATAAGCCAAACATAAATACATGTGTGAATATGTGTATGGCATGGTTAAGCAATAAACGAAGATTCGTGAAAATAAGTTCAATAAAAAGAATATTAAACTCGTATTATTGATATATTATAATGTTTCGATTTATAAAATCAAATGAACCGTGAACATGGGCTCAGCCCATTAAGAGATTATGCACATTACCAATATTACCCTTGTACCATTTGGAAATTCGAACTGACCGTCAAAAGCCCCGTGCCCTGCCAGCTTTTCCTGCTTATTAAGAAAAGAAAATAAATGTTTATTTATGTATTTACCTCTTATCTCTATCTCACTCTTCCTCAGAATAATCCAACGGTCCTCATTCAATTTCCCAACGCAATCGTCGCTCCCCACTCGTTATTCCCTTCTTCAAAAAAAAAAAACACCCAACAAAAAAAGATCACGCGGCCCAGAGAACATAACAAACAAAAATCAGAAACACCAAAAAAAATTTGATTTCCTCTCTCTCTCTGATCTGAATTTCTTCGTCCTCCGATCTAGCGAGAAGAGCAATGGCGGCGTCTACGGCGAGGGAGGAGAACGTGTACATGGCGAAGCTCGCGGAGCAAGCGGAGCGGTACGAGGAGATGGTCGAGTTCATGGAGAAAGTCGCCGGTGCCGTCGACAACGAGGAGCTCACCGTCGAGGAGAGGAACCTCCTCTCCGTTGCCTACAAGAACGTCATCGGAGCACGGCGTGCCTCGTGGAGGATCATCTCCTCGATTGAGCAGAAGGAGGAGAGCCGCGGCAACGACGACCACGTCTCCGTGATCCGTGACTACAGAGGCAAGATCGAGACGGAGCTCTCCAATATCTGCGACGGAATCCTCAAGCTGCTCGACAGCCGCCTGATTCCGGCAGCATCTTCCGGAGATTCCAAGGTTTTCTACCTCAAGATGAAGGGAGATTACCATAGGTACTTGGCCGAGTTCAAAACTGGTCAGGAGAGGAAGGATGCCGCCGAGAACACACTCAACGCTTACAAATCCGCTCAGGTCTCATTTTTGCTCCCGATCTGTCTTTTCCGATGACTGATTGGTTTGACTAAGCCCGAAACGGATCCTAGATTCTGTTGGTTGTGGGTTTGCGGTGATTTGGATGCGTTGACTTGATTCCGTATGAGATATGGATGCGTGTGTGAATCATTCTATGTTGATATTATGTCCTCTGTGGGTGATGAATTGACTTTGTTCGTGCTGATATTCTGCAGGATATCGCTAACGCAGAACTTGCTCCAACCCATCCGATCCGTCTCGGCCTGGCTTTGAACTTCTCTGTCTTCTACTATGAAATCCTCAACTCGCCTGACCGTGCTTGCAATCTCGCTAAGCAGGTAAAAGAATTGTTTGACTGAGCAAGTATTAGGTTGCTTCATTGGTCTTCTGTGTCTGATGGCATCTCTGGAATTGCCAGGCATTCGATGAAGCCATTGCCGAGTTGGATACTCTAGGCGAGGAGTCATACAAGGACAGCACCTTGATCATGCAGCTTCTCCGTGACAATCTCACTCTCTGGACCTCTGACATGCAGGTATTAAGCATTTGATCCGAACTGCGTCTTCTTTGCGTTGACTTTTTGATTGTCTGAACCAAAACTCCGATACTGCTGAAATTGGGTCTGGCTTGAAACCCTAGTGGGCGATGGTGGGTGGGATTTTGTTGCTTCATGTTCCAAACTAGTTCACGAGAAAGAGTGTGTCTTGTGCATTCTGCTAACTTGCTACTCTTAGTTGTTTTCTTAATATTTTCGTGTTGTTCTTGCCAATGCTTCGCTAGGACGATGGAGTGGATGAGATCAAGGAGGCAACACCAAAGCCTGCTGATGAACAGCCGCCGCAGTAAGCCCGCGGTTTCCCCTTTACTCAGTATTTGAACTTCTCCGTTATATATGATTTTGCGTGGAGAAGTTTGTGTTTGTTGCTAATTCTCCTTTTCGTCTACCTCGAAGCTTGTGAGGCCAATGTATTCTTGCCCTTGTCTGGTTTGTATTATCTCTGATCCATCTTTCCTGTTCTTCTTTATCCTCTCTTTGATCGATTTCACCATGGATTTTTCTGTAGTGAACTCACCTACCCAATCAATATTTCCTGGTCTTTGTTTCCTTTTCTCAATGGGTTTTCGCTCAGGTGAATCAACCCAAGATTTTTACAGTATAAAAAGGCTCACGGCTTGGGTTTTCGCAAATCTACCCGTTCGACAGGATCCGAGTAAGCCTCGCGGTTGATTTTCTGCCCCATAGAGCTTAGCTTTGTCAGCGTAGTTATTAGATCAACCTGTTGAAAACAAAAAGGCACAAGCATAGAGAGAACCCAAATGCACATTAGCTTTGAAAGTGTTGGGTCTAAGGCAGAACAAGTGAAAAGAAACCTCGTAATCTGTCTTAGATACGGTTTCCATGATTAGAAATCTTAACCCCATGAAGTAGAGTTTTCGTTACTTGTAATCAGCCCCTCATCCAACGGCTACGAAACCTTGGCTTCCATATATTGCACAGATGCTTAGTCCCATTGCTGGAACTGGCTCTGCTCCTAGTTGTCTATCAAACAAACACACCGTACACGGTCCCTCAATGACTCTCAATTTGAAACCAGAAACAGAAAAAAAAAAAAAAAAATTGAAAGAAACGCCGAACCTTGACGCAAAAAAAAAAAAATCAACTTGGAGATAAATGTAGACTTGATGGCATTTCCACCGCATTTTCTGATTGCTGATGCTATAAATGTTGACTTGATGGCAGCTTGTGCTAAAGAGTTGAAAGAAGATCAACTGAGTAGTATTCTAAGGGGCTATATATATATATTAAGATTTTATCACAATTTTTAAGAAAAGTAGATAAAATATCAAATATATCCTCATTAATTCAAATTATTATTAATATTTTATTAAAATTAAATATTTTAATTAAGGATAAAATTAGAAATTTTATTAAAAATAAAATAAAAAATCTAAAATAATGTCTATTTAGTAATAAGATAATTTTTTAAAACGATGTTTATTGTAAAACGGGAAGAATATATATTTATATATTGGTCTGATTGAGCCTTTATTAAGTTGGTGAATAAACCCCATTCAGACTCGCGGCGAGAGAGCGTGGATGACACCCCCAAAATTTGCCGATTTAAATAAGTCCTTTTATAAAAGAAAATAGAAAATAAAAATCGTATTTAGTGTTCAAAATGTAATAACTTCAAATGTAAATTGATTGGGTAATGCTACATTCGCTATTATCAAAACGGATTTCGTTGGGGAAAAAAGGAAGCAAGAAAAAAATTGGGGTGAGATGTAAAAAGAATAAAAAGGTAAGGGGCTGAAAAGAAAATAGAAGAGAAGGTTGCTAGGAACTTAGGCTTCAAAAATTGGACCCTCAGGAATCGTCAAGGACCATTTCACAAGTCGGTAGCAAAATCAATATGTTCTTGACCATCACAAACGTCAAACACGTTTTTTTCAATAAAAAAATAGACAAATAAATAATATAGATTTATATAATATATTTCGATTATTATTTCTCACTAGTGATCGATGTTTTCAGATATATTTTTATATATGATTTAATTAAAATGAATCATATATAAAAATAAAAATGAGAATATTGAATTGTTTTAGAAAACAAAGATTTTTAATTAAAAAAATCAATCTAAAATGAATCAAATATAGTCCAAGCTAAAATAAATATAAATCGATATAATTTTTATAAAATAAAAAATCTAAATCTAAATTTATTTTTTATATTTTTATAAAATCCCTAATATATCCTAATTCCAATATTTTAACCTTCTCTTAACATGAATGAAAGTGATTTTTTACACAAATTAGACTAACAAATACAACAGGTTCATTATAATAAAATTATTTTATGCAAAGATGAATTCGTATTTACAAGCACTTCCACATATGGATATTATAAATTCGGCACCTTGACTATTTATGATATAACGAAAAAACAACATATAAATTATTCATGTAGAAAACACAATAACCTTTTTTTATTTATATAGCAATGAATTAACCGTGCGTCATTGCCTTTCTTATAAAAAGTTGTTAGACGTGATTAATATTCCAAAATACCAAAATCAAACAATAATTATATACATGTATATATGTGTGCGTGTTTGTGTGTGTGTATATATATGCGTATATGTATGTATAACCTTATTGTAAGATTTGGATTTTTGTTTTTCTCACGATATAAGAAAGAATCATATCGATCATCGATGGAAAGAGAGAAACACGTTGGTCTTTGAGCGTACGTGTATGTACATGCATGCGTGTCCAATCAAATGATGAACAGAAATGGGAAATCTGAAACCCTAATCTTCTGCCTAATCAAAGAATCGAAAGCCATGACCCAAAAAAAAAAATGAAAGAAAGAAACCCTCGTAAGTTTTCAAAGATTACACTCTCTTGTCTCTTCTTGGACCGACCAAACTGAAAAAGAACCCTCCTTTCTTCTTCATCTTCGTCTTATCTTCGCCTACATTATGTGCCACAGATCGGCTTTTCGTCATCCACGAGAGCCCTTTTGATTTGTACCGTCGATCGATAGGAGACGGGCAAGAAGAAGCCGAAGAAGAGCAGTAAGACGATAGAGAAGAAGACGACGAATACAGTAATACATGTTTTCTTCTTCGTTGCGACGAGGAAGAAGAAGAAGAAGAAGAAGCTGATTTGATGAGACGAGAGAGCCTCTCGTTGAGACAGAGGGAACAAACCCCCGGAGACTGACGGTGCTTCGGATGCTTCTTGCAAAACGCAGCGTTTTTGCCCTTCTCTGGTGCCTTCTTCGTCTTCATCAAGCTTAAGCTCAAGCTCAAGCTCAAGCTCAAGCTCGCCATCCTTTGATGATGGTCCGTTTTTTTTTTCGTTTTTCTTTTTTGTTTCTGGGAGATATGGAGGGATATATAAAAACATAGACAAAGGGTGTGTGTATGTTCTGTGATAGTTCAGGGAGGTTTCTTGGGATTTTCCGGGAAAGTTTAGGGAGGTTGACAGGTTGGTGTGTGGGGTTCAGTAGAAAATAATCGACGGCTGGGATGATTTTAGGGGAAGCGATGGACGGCTGAGATGAGGTTCAGAGGGCAAAGCAATTTTATTTCGTAGGGTCCAAAGTGGTATGGACGACGGGAAAATTCCAACTCTGGTAGGCGCGTGGAAAGTCCAACACTTCATATATGGACACACATGCATATGCATATATATATATATATAATGATAAATATGCATGCATAAAATATTATATCTATGTATGTTTATGGGCATGTCCGTATACTTATAATGCAAAAGCATGTAGATTGATTCTTGAATAACATAGTACGGCAAAGAACACATCCATGAAAGTGTATGATCATCCGATGAGCGACATCTGTCCTACTCCGACAAATTTGATAAGGATGTAATGATAGAAAACCTTTGTTCTTTCAAAACGTATTAAATACGCACGTACACATTTTGATGTTGTAAATTAATAACATATTATATATTGGTCTATTTTAATTTTTGAGTTAATCGCATAAAAATATCCGAACTTTTACAAAAATTTCAAATAAATACCCGAATTATAAAATTATCATATAAATACCTAAACTTTTCAAAACTCCCACATAAATACCCAAACTTTTAAATTTTTTTCAAATCAAACAAACGCAACTACTGACTCAGCAAAAAACTGCTGACTCAGCAAAAAAAACTGTTGACTCAACAAAAAACTGCTGACTCAAATCCGAACTTTTACAAAAATTTCAAATAAATACCCGAATTATAAAATTATCATATAAATACCTAAACTTTTCAAAACTCCCACATAAATACCCAAACTTTTAAATTTTTTTCAAATCAAACAAACGCAACTACTGACTCAGCAAAAAACTGCTGACTCAGCAAAAAAAACTGTTGACTCAACAAAAAACTGCTGACTCAACATTCAAAAATATTATTAAATATCCAAATATTCATCTACATATATTTAAATTAATATATACATATAAATTTACATATATATACAAATATATATATATATATATATATATATTAAAAATAAAATTATTTATAATTAATAAAATACATATACACATAACTACAATATATATATATATCATTACTATGCATTATTATTTTTAATAAGTATTTTAAAATAATAATAATGCATTATTATGTATATATAATTATAGTTATTTTTATTTTAATATATATGCATTAGTAATAATATATATGCATTAGAGTAATATATATACTAAAAATAAATTTAGTTATTAAAAATAATAATGCATTATTATTATTTTAAAATACTAATATATTTACATAATATATATATATTTAATTATAATTATTTTTAATCTAATATATATGCATTAGTAATGATATATATATATGTATATATATATTGTAGTTATGTGTATATGTGTTTTATTAATTATAAATAATTTTGTTTTTAATATATATATTTGTATATATATGTGAATTTATATGCATATATTAATTTAAATATATGTAGATGAATATTTGAATATTTAATAATATTTTTGAATGATGAGTCAGCAGTTTTTTTGTTGAGTCTGCAGTTTTTTTTTGCTGAGTCAGCAGTTGCGTTTGTTTGATTTGGAAAAAATTTAAAAGTCTGGGTATTTATGTGGGAGTTTTGAAAAGTTCAGGTATTTATATGATAATTTTATAGTTCGGTATTTATTTGGGATTTTTGTAAAAGTTAATGAATTTTTATGTGATTACCCCTTAATTTTTCGCCTTCCATTGAGAGAAAAAAGACCGCTAATTTTCGGCAAAACTGTAAATATCAGCAACATAACACTACTTTATTTATCAGAAACACAGTAATTAATATTTTTAACCACGAAAATCAACAATTTTACCATTACTATTAACGCCGAAAAATGCATGATCCAATCGGCTGAACTTTAAAACCTAAACATACTTTAACCGCTCATTTTATAAAATAATGAATTAAATCTGTAGAAGTAAATTCGCATGTCTAATTTGACCGATTCAATGGAATGTTTATTTTTGGCACTCTAGTGAAAGGAAAACATTACGGAAATGTCACAAAAATCCCCCCTGAAAATCATTCGGCACCAATCTCTCCCTCTCTCTCTATAAGAAACTTGTGGAACACGCTATAGACCTAACGTAAATATATCACAATTTTTTTTTCTATTTACAATTTCACAAGTCATCAGCATACGTGGAGATTGTCCAAAAACAAATAAAGAAATTTTCATAAACACGCGTTATCGTTTCGTGTTCGTATATAAATAAGGAAATTATAAATAAATAAATCCCCAAGAGAAAGAGGAAAACCAAACCGTAATAAATAGAAACTTTAATGGATATATGAATTTCGGGTATTCGAAATTCGAATGTTTGTATTTGGTCAAAGAAAAAAAAACATAAGCGTAAGCCACAATTAGCAATGAGCACCAAAAACCAAAGCACAAGAACAACAACATCCACAATTCTCCTCAGCAAATTCCATCGGATTCAGCATTTTCGGAAAATGAATCGCAACGTTTCCCGGATTCTCGGCAGATCAAATTTGTCGGCGACTGTGTTCTTTTTTTCCCACCATGGTTTTATTTGGAAGCTTCAGTGGTGGATGATTCGGCTGTTTTGATCTCTCTTGCGACTTGAGAAACATATGGCTTCAGCTGAGACAACAGAGGAGATAGAAATGCATCAGCAAAGCTGAAGATCCGGCCATGGACACGTCACACGACTACAGGACACTGGTTCAACTAATCCGGACGGTTGTGTGAACGTTTTGTTCCGATGTTTAACGAAGCTTTGCCCATACTCTGCAATTTCCTCGCACGATGAAATAAAACTGAACGAAAAGATTGTGATTGGATATACAGACCTCGAAGTCGGTCAGATCAGGGACCACGTAGTTCGGCAATTTCTCTGGCTGGACAACATATCCTCCTACAAAAACACGGTTCCGATTAGAGACGAGGGAGAGAAAGCTTAGAACTAAATGTAATCATCCATGTTCGTACACTCTTCTATGATTCCCGGAAAATAGTCAGCAATGCAAAACCAAGCGAGCAGCTACTCTACATTCCGTACGTTCGCCTCATACATTCGTACTCCCAGCACTCAACATTACCCCCAAGTCAATCGGGTTTCGAGCCGACAGCACAAAGATCTGATTCAATAACCTGGCATAGCCCATCACTATTTTTCAATATATGGCATAAATGCAAGTGCCGATAACCTCTAACGCGGCACGAGAAGATCCGAGGCTACTACATTGGTTCTAGAGAATCATCAACAATATACATCGAAGGCAAATACTTTAGCAGATTACATGCTGGAATCAAATTTTTATGCTGTTGTTCAATCGCAAGAATTCCACATAAGCAACTACCGGATTGATTTCACAAAAAAAAAAAAGGAACAATCGCCAATAAAACGGTGAATGAGGATCGATAAAAAAAATTGACAGGAAATGCGAACCTTTTCTGGTGTGGAAACCAGTGGGTTTGCAGTTCTTCCCCTTGTAGTAGTCCCTCGGTGCTCGTTTCGACGACAGAATATCCAACGACGACGTTCGCTTCCTCCGAAAAGTTCTTCCGATACCTAGAATCAACCCTAGA
>NW_010960187.1:7007554-7014152 GCF_000463585.1 Tarenaya hassleriana | reverse complement strand
AACTGTCGACTTCCGATCCCTAGAATCAACCCTAGAGGCATCTTTAGCTCTCGTGCTCCTCGCTCGAACCGATCGATCTGCCCAGAAATTCGTAAATATCAATCGAAATCACAATTTTACAGCACCGAAATCGAATCGCAGATATTCGTCGAAGAAAGATGAACGTACCGGTGATTTCTTCTCGCCGGCAAAGTGGAACTTGAGAACAATGATGGAGAACCAGAGATTCAGGCGAGGGTTTTTCTTCTTTGTCGGTCTCTATCGCATTTTCAGAGGCGCCGAGAAGCCCAATACGTCTTTTTTGGGCCCAATCATTTTATATGGGCCTACTAATTTTGATATTTGGGCCCAATAACATAGTTCTCGGTCATTAAAAATTGCAGTTCGCCATTCAATTATTAGGGACACTGTCAAAGATAGGGCACGATCAGTAACAATGTTGGGAGCGTCCAATCCAAATTCGAAAACCTCGTAAAACTAGAGAGGATAAAATTTTAAAAACATAACAAAGTATATGTATATACTTTTAATGTCCAAACGTTCTATATTTTCATATATTTATATAAAATTCGAATTAATTATTTTGAAAAATATTTATCTTGGATTTAACTCATAGATTTTCTTTGGAGTAGGTGACTCCCCACACATCCGATTTATTAAAAATAATTTCGGTATATACTTTTAGAGAAGCCCAAGAGGGGGAGATGGGGAGGAATTTAAAGTGTTGGTAGAGACACAACATGGGATTGATTGGTCTCTTTCGATCCAACCCATTCCTTCATCTCGATTTCCAACCATATATATGTTATAGTATACTTATATATTACTTTCTCGAGCTCACATCTCATGCACATCGCATTTATAGTCTTTATAATAAGTACGATCTTTCCAATTGCATTCCATTTGACTATACAAACATATATATACATATATATATTAATATCAGTGGTCTTTTTTTCCGATTATATATTAGAATCGTAGTTGGATATAAATTGATATTTCTGATTCCGGTAGTTTTTTTAAGTTTTAGTTTTACTAAAATCATATCAAATTCTGTTTTCAAATCGGATTCCATTCGATTTAGTTCTTATTTAAATTTGCTTAGTTTTATTTATATTAAAAACAATTATTATGATTCAAATAAACTATATATTCAATCAAAATAAGAGTATATGTTATTTAATTCAAATAATTTTGATGTTGCATGATAAAAGTGAAATGGCAACCCTACTTATATATATATATATATATATATATATATATAAATGGCACAATAAGAATTGGACTGCATATAAACAATGTATAGGCTATGAAAGATGGATAATCCCCATAGAGTAGGGGAGGGGCATTAAAGATTCAAAGAAAGGA
Source organism: Tarenaya hassleriana (assembly GCF_000463585.1). Taxonomy (NCBI): domain Eukaryota; kingdom Viridiplantae; phylum Streptophyta; class Magnoliopsida; order Brassicales; family Cleomaceae; genus Tarenaya; species Tarenaya hassleriana. Next base: position 7,012,784 of record NW_010960187.1, on the reverse strand, counting down.
TGACAAAAAAAAGGTGGGTCCAATTTAAATTTAAATTTAATATATCTGACAAGACAATGACTTGTTTGATGTAAGAAAGAGAGAGAGAGAGCATAGCATCTAACGCATCTCAATGTCAATCACTCAATTACATGAGGATCCTTTTCCATGGATTTGGAGTGCGACTTCTCTTCTTCCCTTCTCCATATGTTTTTTTTTTTTATTATATGTATCTCGAGATTTCTTGGAGTCTTGTCATGTTTTTCCAACAAATATATGATGGGTTTTGATTAAAAAAATAAAATAAAATAAAATAAAATTGGTATTATATAACGATTCTCTAGGTGTTTGAGTTCACTGTGTATAATAATTTTGATTCGAAATACTCTAAAAATGACTTCAGTTTTTGTGTATAATTTTATTAGAAATACTCAAAAAAACCACTTAGACTTTGAATGGTACTAGTTTTTTATTTTGAGTTTTTCACTTTAGTTTTTAGTTTTTGGTTTTGTAAAATACAAAAAGAAGGTTTTTAGTTTTTAATTTATTTTTTGATCAAAATAGTTTCCCAAGTTTTTATAAAACTCAAAAAACGCTTAGATCGAGTTTAAATAAATAAGAAAATAATATCATTAAATTCAAAGATTTATAAACATCTAGCATCATTAAAAACAGCCAAATATCAAATATAAAATAAAATATTTCATGCCGTCATTTAATATGGGTATTATTTGAATAATCAAATATAAGATGCATATGATCAAAATAAAACCTTGAGTTGTTTATTAATTTATTTATTTGGTATTTCACATAAAGTATCATAAATGGCATATTCATTTCATTTCTGCAATTTACGTCGAAATCAGTTATTTTAACAAAGCCAGAAAACACAGACAGCTTTTACCATATTGTCTCGAATGCATTAATTTCTACATATTACTGATAAAAAAAATTAATTTGATATTACGGCTGAAATGAAATTTAGACGATTTTTATTTTAACCGTAATTGAAATAAGGGTTTACTGTATCATTTCACTGTCCATCGATGTACCATTGGAGTGTAGGAGCATGATCAACAGAGAAGAAATTGCAAGGCTCTTCCGCGCTGAAAATACTACACTGTTCTTCCAGTTTCACCCTCTGCAATTCCATCGTCGTCGAGTAATTTCCGATTAACAGGAAATTCTCAGCCGTTGATCGCGATGATGACGTAGAATACGAGCCGTTGAGATACGCAAGAGACGACGAGGAAGACGGGGATATGATCGGAATCTGGAGTTTGTCTTCTTCTTCTCGGTGTTCTCTGTTTTGTCCTGTCGGAGACTTGTTTTCTTCTTCTTTGGTCTCTTCTCTAAACTTGGCCCTTAGCTCTTCAAGCTGGGAAAAAAAGGAGACGAATTTTAGATGCCCATAATTTTCAATTAGCACCAGAAGAAAACCCATTAGCGGAAATGAAATGGGCATTTCTCGAAATCTGAGTTCGATGTTTTTCTTTTCCAAAAATCAGAATTTTGAAACTCCAAGAACAGTTACATTGCTACAAGATGAACATATAGACCTTTTGAAAGCATACGTTTTTAACATAAAGCAAGTAATCTTCTAACGTGAAAAGATTTACACTAAGCAATGTCAACGGTTCTGTCCCCTTCATCCAGAACCAAAACCATACTCATACACATACACACATACATAAACATAAGATCTGTATTTCTGTCTGCATATCTCTATATATATGAACTATGCATATGTGTATGTATAGACGTATGCATACCTTTGAGGTAAGGGCTTGCCTCTCTTGCTGAAGATTGGAGTAATCAAGCTTGAGGGCATCATAATCAGCTTTCAGAACGCCGTAGTCTTTCTCCAGCTGCTTAGTCTTCCAACGAGCACGGCGGTTCTGGAACCATATGGAGACTTGCCTCGGATGAAGCCCTAGCTCCTCCGCTAGTCTGGCCTTCCTCTCTGGCTCGAGCTTGTTCTCCACCGCGAAATTGTTCTCCAGGGCCTTGACCTGTTCTGCAGTCAATCTTCTCTTCTTCTCCGACGCCGTGTTCTTGAGGGTCTCTTCTAACAGCGCGTCTTCTTCCACTAGATCGTCCAACATTGTCTGAAACTCTTCACTGTAGCCTCGTAGATCTGTCGAACTCATGTGCTCCGCCACCGTATATTTGTGTTTGTGAGAAACAGAGGACTCTGTTTATATAAAATGAAAAAAAGATGGTGACCCCAGAAAGTGAAATCGCATTAAATTTAATGTTTCGTGTTTGATTTTCGATTTTGGTTATTGTAATAGATAAATGAATGAAATGGCTGCGTGTGTGTGTGTATACTCGATGTGTCTATTTATAAAGGTCCGAGAGAAAAAAACAGAGAGAGAAATTACGTAGAAAGCACAAAAGTCAAAAGGAAGGTGAACCCAGAAAGTGAAATTGCTTTTGGTTCCAGTTTGAATTTGGGTTTTTGTTTTTTGGAGATGTGATGATCGGTCGAACGGATTATGATTATGAATTTAATCTAATCTAATTTAATTTAATATTAAGATTATGATTTCGTACCTTGGGGTTGGGAGATGGAGAACAGAGGATGCAAGGAATCAGATGAACCGAACTGTTTCATGGCTTTTAGGGTTCCTCTGTTTCTTAGCTAAGAAGTTGGAAACAGAGAATCTAGGGTTTGATGAGAAACTATTGCTTGCAGCGCAAGAAACCCATAAACTCGGTGTTAGCAGAGGAAGAAAAAGATGGCGAATGTTCAGTGAGAAAAGGAAGAAGAGGATGAAGAGAGAGGGAGAGAAAGAGAAAGGATTCTTCTCTCTCTTGATGTTCTTGTGTGATTATTGATGATTGAATTCCATGGGTTTTTAGGGGTAAATACGGAAATTAGGTGGAGATCAAAGCTTTAATCATTTACTAATGATTCAAGTGGAGAGAGATTTGAAAATGGTGAAAAAGTTGGAACGAAATACATATATATATATATATATATATAATACATTATTCTTGTTTTTTTCTGATGTGAATTTCGATTTGTGATTTATTTATTTAATTACACAAAATAATCACAAAAAAGGTAGCTACAAATTTCTTGTGGTTTTCACTTTTAGTTGAAACGAATCTTCGCTTTTTGTGACTAAAATATAAAAAAAATCATTAAAGAAACATTAATTTCTATTCCTCGAAATTGGAAAAAAAAGATCTTCTAATTATTGATTGATAAAATAGTGAAAAGGCAATCAAAATTTTCCAAGAGAATTACTGTTTTTTTTTCGTTGCTTTACAAAATACATCAGAATCTTATTGAATTACCCCCACAATAGATTTTTCATCAAGTTAAGACTTAAGAGTATGATGTGGTTCATGGTATTTAATAATTTATAATACACCTCTAACAAATACGCATTTCATTACACAAAATCATACGAATACAGAGGCAAAGGTGGGACATAATGCATGATTACAATAATAATAATAATAACTTATTATAGGGTCAAAATTGGAATACTTTTGTATATATTACGTTTAAGTAATGTGTTAGTGACATCGGAAAATTCTACAACAATAAACAAATGAATAAAATATGGTTGTGTGTTATACTAATTATTAAATATAAGCTACGAGTCTATGAATAAAATTTTAAATTGAAATGATTTAAATATTTATGTTAATTAAATTGGTAAGTAGAAATTTCAAATTCGGAGTGGGGAAACCTCTAATCACACCGACCATGGTTATGAGACATGCTGAACTACCAATGAACGAAGGACACGTGTCTTTCAAGAGCGTTCGTCAAAGTCAAGCCCACGACCGGACAACACTCTACAATACGGATGGACGGCAGTCGGCAGATGCTCGTACACAACACGAACACGATAGATTCATGCAGTTCACGAGGAGGCACGAAAATATATTTTAATTTTTAATTTTTTATCCGTAAAAAATAAACTCTTATATTAGATTTTATTAGAGATGTATATCAACATCCACACTAAATCTATATATCTATAAAAAATGGTTCGGATAATTATAATACATGATCGATGAAGTAATTAGTATAAGGCATGATACGAATCCAATATCTTAAGAAGAAAATTTATACGTACTGTTTGAAACTTTCATTAGTTAATTTACATAAAATGACGATAGAGATTATACGTAAATAATGAGAGTTGGAGTTCTAATTCTTGATATGTTATAAACGTTATCAAAGAAATACTGTATGAACTCACAATCGTCGAATATATTTCAATCTGAATTGCATTAATTTATGTTTTTTAAACTTGTTATTTTTTTTATCTTTTAAAAAAAATTATAACTTGTATTTATTTTTTTAACATGCAATTGTATCTCCTCCTTTTAGTTATTCCTTCAAGTATTTCCATCTTTTACGGATACTAAAGTCGAAATCGTAAAAAGACTGACATATTCTATTTAATCTATAAAACTATTATTTTCCTTTCATTTAAAAAAACTATTATTATCCCAAGAATTCGAAATGAGTTATTTGAAAATAAATTTTTTTTACAAGTTTCAGCTCTCATTTTTTGTTTATAATAATTCTGTGCTACGCGAAGAAGAAGAATCTTGAAACAAAATTTATTTTTTGGCAAGAAACAAAATGATGTAAAGGGGAATATAATTAGGTAAATGTCAATTTTATCTTCCTATTTTAGAAAAGGCCAAGGACATGGACTATACTAGTTGTATTGAAAATCTCAAAAAATAAATAAATTACGAAACGATTAAGAAACCCGACATCTAATCGATTTTTCAAATTCACGTGATTCGTGTCTCCTTCCGTGTATAGAGATTACCATATCGCCATAATAAATTCAAGTGATTACAAATGTAACATTCAATTCACTGTTGGGACAAATTCATTCAATACCATCTATTCTAACATGTAAATGTTAGGGTTTTACCCCCCATGAAAAATGCATATTTTATATTCACCAAAAAATAAAAAAATAGTAGCCGGGGTCATGTTTAGACCAACCCTTCCTTTTTTTTTTTAATTCATTGGCACGCATTTAGATTCGATCTTATCAATGTGCATTCGCATGAAAATGGGATTTCTTTCATGATTTGAGCCATAGGGGGCTAGATAGGGCCATATGCATAAAAGAAGACACGAGACGGATAGACGTTTTGAAGGTGATCTACAATGGTAGAATGCAAGTGAATCACAATGCAGAGAGAGAGAGAGAGAGAGAGAGAGAGAGAGAGAGAGAGAGAGAGAGAGAGAGAGAGAGAG
>NW_010960187.1:6993532-7007165 GCF_000463585.1 Tarenaya hassleriana | reverse complement strand
GAGAGAGAGAGAGAGAGAGAGAGAGAGAGAGAGATGTAGACTTTGGGACAATGCAGAAAGTAGAACCCTACAAGGAGAGCAGCTTTCGTTTTTACCCTTTTTTTTTTTGTTGGTTCTTTTTCCTCTGAAATATGAAAAAGGCAGGACACGATGGAGAAGAAAAAAAAAGGCTTAGATGGACAAAGTGGCTGATTTTGTTGACTTAGAATTTATCACATTTTTTAAAATAATTAATTGGCAATGTTAAACCATTGTAAAATAATACAATACAAAATATATATATATCCACAATTGTACCAAAATTACGTGTGGGTATAGAAAACGTGTACCCAAAATATTCAACATCAAAATTATCAAAACCTATAACCTGGCTATGTATAGATGTACAGTTCCGTCACAGTGGATCCACATTATTCGTGATTTCATAACGATGAGGCCCCATAGAACAAAACGGACCACGCTGGAAAACATGTTTCTAAATTAAATAAATTCCCATGGCGGACCATATAGGACGTAAAAACTGATATCATTTCAATGGCGGAGAAGAGAAGAGTGTATGGAATGATAAGATTATTATTTATTTATTTATTTATTTATATAAAATTAATATTATATATTACCAATTATATATATATATATATATTCAAATAATAGATTCGTATAAGAACAACTCGTATGCATGTAATAATTTTCTCCTTTCCATCTCAAGTCAATGCTAAGTAAGCACATAATGATCTTCAACTTACTTGTTTTCGGAGAAAACCCTAATATGTTTAGCTGGATTTGCTTAGTGCAAATAAATAAATAAAATAACCAACTTGATTTAGTAATATCAAAACCGCGTTAGATACTGAGATTGGCAAGAAGATGGAACAATGAACATAGATATTTGCGACCAAACATGGTTTGTTATGTCGACGTACGTACGGAGAAACCTCGACATTTGCCAACCTCCTGTTTTTTCCTACAACCATTGCATGAACCGAGTCACATTACGTTCTTATTATCTGCCGCATTTAGAAGAAAACGTGTACAATCAACATTTACTATATATATATATATATATATATATATATATATATGTTTCCATGTACAATACAATATATAATATGTAGATTCTTAATGATCGTTTTGTGTATACGCCGAACAAAATTGTATCACAGATGCATATATATGATTCAAAGTAAAAATTTTTATTGAACCGCCTCATCGGATATGTGTAGATGAAATGCCTATATCTAAAAACTTTTAAATGTATGTTCATGTATGAACCAAGGAAAACGTTATAACTGTATCATCATACCATGATAGAACGATGATATAAATATGTCCACTCCTCTACACCAAGGGATTACAAGATTAACTAATGAGTATGCAAACCGTTTTTAATCTTTTTATTTGGATGTGTTTTCATTTCAGATTCAATCCGCTTTCTATTGGATTTGGGTTATTCAATTTCAAATCTTCGCTTTCATAACATTTTATTAGTTCTCATCGGTTTAGATTTAGCTCCGGTTAAGTCAAGTATGATTCAACTTAAACCGAATTTGATTCGGGTCAGGTTTTGTTTGTTCACGTACCAACGAAAACCTTCTGAGTGCGGCAGAGGCTTTCCCTTGCCCGAAAAAGGGCACGTCTCCGCCGCGTTCGCGTTCGGTCCGTGGGTGCGTACGGAACTGACCTTCTTTTTCTTCTTCTTTGTGGTGTTTTTGTTTTTCCTTTTACTAATTTCTCTCGCTTTCCTGCGTTTGGAAACGGTCATTGCCCGAGCTCGTCTTTCTCCTTCAAATCCCCTCAACAACCGTAATAATGGCGTCCATGTCTCCGCGTTAAGAGACCTACGTCAGTACGGTCTCCGTTTTTGCTTTCTCTTCAGATCTTGCGAGGCTCCGATCGATCCCAGCTCCTCTCGACATCGCCTCCGTACTCAGGTACATCCTCCGATCTCCGATTTCTGATTCCTCGATTCTTTCTTCGTTTGATTTGGTCGGTGTTACGAATCGGGAATGCGAGATCGCGTGCGTTTTAGTCGCCTGTCTCTTTTTATTTTGAAATTCTCTCAGTAGAACGATGTGTGGAAGCTGGGCTGGGTTTCGTCGCTGCGCTTGAATTTTCAGTTTCAGCTATGTTGTTTGAGTTTGTTCAGTAAGGTTTTTGACGGAAATGCTTCTGTTTTGTCTGAAAGATTGATCTAGAATGTTGGAGATGTTGTCGGTGGGACGACTTGGTTCACTGTTCCTCTGTCAGATTGAACTTCTTCTAGATTGCATCTACTGCTGCTTCCTGCGGTTGTAACTTTGGTTTCAAAAGCTTGTTAGCTAGTCCAGTTCTATAAAGTCCATTCACTTGTTTATTTATGTTTTTGTTGTTCGAGCAATGTGACCTTCTGTAGATTCAAATTCGACATCTAATGATCATATGGAACCCAGGGAATTTGGGGAAGATGCAGCACTCTCAAGTTACAATAGAGGACCAGTTAATGCTGAAAGCCATCAAAGAAGAATGCCCGTGGGAGAATCTCCCGAAACGGTTTCAGGCTACTCTTGGTTCTAAGGAAGAATGGCATAGAAGGTCAGTCTGTCTTACTGTTTTTGCCTGTTTTGGTTTTGCTAGAGTCATGGTTAGAGACTAGAGAGCTTGCGGTCTGTTTTATGTCTCTCTAAACATGGAAGTTTCCTCATGTCTTTCATGATCACAATACTGATTGCTTTGTATTGGTGTTGATATGCTCTATAGGATTGTTATATTTCACCTTTGTTGATGCTTTTATGCAGGGTCACTGAACATTGTATTAAGAAAAGGCTCCAATGGAATGTGTGTTTTGCTCGTAAAGTTTGCAAAGAAGGTGAATATTATGAAGAGATGATGCGTTACTTGCGAAAGAATCTGGCGGTGCGTGTTGTATCAAGATGTTTATTTTTAGTTATATTCTTAGTGTAGAGTTCGAAACGAATCTCTCAGCTTTTGCCTCTCTCTGTTTCTGTCGACACCTTCATCTTCTTTTATTTTGTGTTAATGGTTGATTCATCCTTTAGAAATAAACATTGATGACCCTGCATATTATAGAGAGGATGTAAAATTCTAGGCTTGATAAATTCTAGATGCTATCATCTGTGACAAAAATTTGCACGAATTTTATCTTGTGATATGCTGAAAGAACTGCTTCACAACCTAGATGAAAGGCTGAAGAATAGCAGATGGTTTTCTGTAACTCTGTTATTTCTCAGAAGTTCAGTTTGGCTTAATTGTCAGTTAAAATTACTTGCAGCTGTTTCCTTATCATCTTGCGGAGTATGTATGCCGTGTGATGAGGATATCACCCTTCAGATATTACTGTGATATGATATTTGAAGTCATGAGAAATGGTAAAATTGTTGTTTTACTTCAATCTTTTGCTTACTTTGAAGTTCTAGCTAGCTATTTAGTTATCCTCATTCCCTTTGATTTGGCACAGAGCAACCTTACGACAGTATCCCGAATTTCAGTGCGGCTGATGCTTTGCGGCTTACTGGAATAGGGAGAAATGAATTTATTGACATCATGAACAAATGCAAATCTAAGGTACTCGTTGTGTTTTATATTCCTAGAATCTTTTGACGTCATACTTTGTGATTTTCCTTTTGCTTTGACTACCAAACCAGAGAACCTGTTCCTGGAATGTTGGATAATCAAAGTTCAAAAAATTCTGGCTGGCATTTAGGTTTGGTTCATTTCTGGCACCATATTTCTGCTAAAAAAGATTTTTTGTTGTTGGAATCTGTACACTGTCTCAAGTCTATAAATGGAGATGTTGTAGCCTCTGTTATGTTCTTACCCTTTTCTTACCTATCTTGAGCTGTCCAGAAAATAATGTGGAAGCTGAACAAATCGATCGCAAAAGAATTCTTACCTACCCAACCTGTAGATTTCCCGATTGAGCCTTGGTGGGGAGTTTGCCTTGTCAACTTCACCATAGAAGAATTTAAGGTGATTTTAAGCTATCCTTTAATACTCTTTTTTATCTTAAAACAAATTTGACACATTACTAGTGAGTTCCCATAATCATCCAGCTCTTCCCTGTCCTATTAACCGAGTTTATTTTTCTCATTTTTTGCATAGAAACTCTCAGAAGAAGAGACGGCAACAATAGATAAAATCTGCAAGGAGGAAGCTAATGCCTATATCCTCTTTGATCCCGAAATCATTAAAGGGCTCTATCATAGAGGATTGATATACTTTGATGTTCCTGTCTATCCAGATGACCGTTTTAAAGGTGAGTTGTTTGTGCTCACTGATATATACTTTTTGTTTGTAGTCACTTCTATGTATTTTGGTGCTGGAGAATGTTGTTGTTTTGTCTGAGAAATCCAACTGCATGGCATAAGACTTCAAGAAAAGAGTAATAGCTGGCTCTTCATGTTACCAAATTCTTGATCATCTTGCCAATACAGTGTTTCATTTTAATTTGGGTCTTCCCCGATAAAGTATTTACTCACAACCCATATATCAAAGCTCTTAGATAATCTGTTATATTCTAGTTTTGTCTATTGAGAGATTGGAAGACTTCAGTGAGTGTGGGCTGTAGACACATGGCCTTTGCCTTCTTTGTTTCAGCTCTGAATTTGCCTTTGGATATTTCAGTTTCAAAGCTTGAGGGGTTCATTTCCAACAGGGAACAGTCTTATGAAGATCCTATCGAGGAGTAAGGAAGCTACTGTGCCACATGGAATCTTTACTCTTGCTTAGGATTTTAATCTACTCTTAACTTTATGTAATGCTCACTACATTTTTGCAGGCTACTCTATGCAGTTTTTGTTGTTTCAAATGAAAACTCAACTGTAGCAGAGCTGGCATCCACTTTGCAAGCTGATCTTGCTCAATTACAAGCTGCTGCATCTTTCGTTTGCCGGTTGGGATGGGCTGTAAAATTAATCGATCCAGCTTCTGTACTTCACGACAAGGCTATGCCTGGATCTCCACGAGCCATTCTTACTGAAGAAGAAGAAGCATCTCGTGCTAGTGTAAGCTCTGCGTACACATCTGCCGATGGTGAGGCTCCTCAACATGAAGATAATCTAGGGACGGAAAATGCTGGATCACATTCCAGTCATGTTCGGGTTGCTTTCATAGTGGATGCTAACATAACATCCTATCTAATGATGGGCTCTGTTTCACCAGGTATTGTTTTGTAATGCTATTGGACCTCAAAATTCTAAATTTTCACAGCCCAAATAAATGTCCTTGTAAAGGAACCAGGTTTCCATACTCTTCTAATGTTTTTCAACCATTCATGTTTCTTTGTAGGTTTGAAATCTCATGCTGTAACACTCTATGAAGCGGGAAAACTTGGTCATGCCAGCATTCCGGACCTTTGTCAGGATTTGAGCACATTAGAGGGAGCAAAATTTGAGGGTGAACTTCAGGAATTCGCTAATCATGCCTTCAGCCTTCGCTGTGTCCTGGAATGTTTAATATCTGGTGGAGTCTCTACTGATACAACAGTTGATAAGATGGGTTCTGGATCTTTAAGCAATGATGAAGCTATCACTCTTCTGGCCGATGTTAGTTTGACTGATAATTCTGGAGATACTTTAAGGGGCACAGCTAGCCACAATAGTGAGGCTTCCATGGATTCAGATGCCCCTCAAAAGGATCTCATGTCAACAGAGTCAGCTCCTGAAAATACTGAAAATGAAACAGCTTCTACTGCACCATCTGTCGATGCTGCTGCCGTATCTGAAGTCTCTAGATCTGACTCTGAGGTCTCTAGATCTGACTCAACCCTACAGAGCGATGGGAAGGCAATCCCAATCGAGGGGCTTGACACCACAAAAGGAAACAAGAGAAAGAGGAAGAGATATCGTGTGGATATTCTCCGTTGTGAAAGTTTGGCTTCTCTATCACTTGCTACTCTGGATAGGCTATTCAGCCGTGACTATGATATTGTTGTTTCAATGGTTCCTCTTCCACTTACATCTGTCCTTCCTGGTCCTTCAGGCCCCATTCATTTCGGCCCCCCTTCCCATTCATCAATGACGCAATGGATGAAACTGGTACTGTATTCAACTGTGGGCACTGGGCCTTTATCAGTTATTTTGATGAAAGGGCAATGTCTACGTATGCTTCCCGCTCCGCTAGCTGGTTGTGAGAAAGCCCTCATTTGGTCATGGGATGGATCTTCGGTTGGAGGTTTGGGTAACAAATTTGAGGGGAACTTGGTGAAGGGAAATATACTGTTGCACTGTTTGAATTCCCTCCTCAAATGCTCAGCCGTGCTGGTTCAACCTCTTAGCAAGTATGATCTTGATGACTCTGGGAGAGTCGTTACTTTGGATATACCGTTACCGCTGAAGAATTCTGATGGTTCCATTCCTCATTTTGGCGATGAATTGGGACTCCCCCCTGAGGAACATACTAAGTTAAACTCTCTCTTGACTAATCTGGCGAATAACATGGAATTGTGGACAGTTGGGTATATTCGCTTACTGAAACTCTTCAAAGAAAGAGAGTCAGATTACTTTTCCTCGGATGATGAGAAGTATGAATGGGTCCCTTTAAGCGTGGAGTTTGGTGTGCCACTTTTCAGTCCGAAGCTATGCAACATTATTTGTAAAAGGATCGTGTCGTCAGAGCTACTTCAAGCAGATTCGCTTACGGAACAACACGATGCAATGCAATGCCTAAGGAAAAGGCTGAGAGATATCTGTGCACAGTACCAAGCAACAGGTCCAGTTGCCAAACTTCTTTACCAGAAAGAACAAGCAAAGGACAATTCCCGAAAGCTTATGAATTATGCAAGTGGAAGGTGGAACCCTCTTGTGGATCCTTCTTCACCTATTTCAGGAGCCATGAGCGAGTATCAGAGGTTGAAACTAGCAAATCGCCAACGTTGCCGGACTGAAGTTCTGAGCTTTGATGGCAGCATCCTTAGGTTAGTTTAATTTCCTACATTTTTCCATCTTGGTTTCTCCTTATCCTCTTTTTGCCCTTTGCTGTATATAGCTCACGTCTTTGTCTGCATATTGTGTTAAAACCCAAATTAAAGTAGAAAAGTAGGCAAAAGTAAAGGAATCACTTGAAATGGAAAATGGGACGGGGGATAACAGTAAACAATGCGGCGTACATATACGTATAGATTTTCCATTATGTTTTGAGGTTGTCTTGAGATGTTTCCGCTGGAGCAAAACTTTCTTCAAAAGAGATAACGGATGGGAAATTGACCCATTTTTTGCAGACATAATTTCATATTCTCATTTATAATCTGGATTTTTTTTCTTCTTGAACGATGCTTGCAGATCCTATGCCTTGACCCCTGTATATGAAGCTGCCACTAGACCCATTGACGAGAGTACACCCGCAAGTACAACAAAAGTGGATTCCGATGAAGCAGACAGCCGAGAAGTGATTCTTCCAGGCCTCAACCTTCTGTACGACGGTTCAGAGTTGCGACCATTCGAGATAGGTGCTTGCTTGCAGGCTCGACAACCAGTAGCCTTGATAGCAGAAGCAGCTTCAGCATCTGCATCCCTTGCCCCGAAGTAGATATTCCCGCAAGAGATTCATCCCGATTTCATCTGCGTTGCCCTTTCGGCCCGCCTCTCTGTCCTCTTATTTCATTTCCTTCCCTTTTAAGAGATCAACGCTGAATGAACGAGCAAAGGTAAACCTCGATTCGAGTCTATTGTTCTTTCCATGTCCATCTCCGTCCAAACTTAGAAAGGTTGATGGGCTTATACACATGAAGAAGCATTCCACATTGCTGGTGAGTTACATTAAGTTGGGCATTCAAAAGAAGAGGCAAAGGGCAACATTCCACAAGGGACATATATACTTATATGCGTTGAATCCTCGATGCTACAGTTTCCTATGCCTGGTTTCCTTGGTGAATGTATGTATACATCATTTGATGAATTTTCTTTGTAAAAGCCCAGGAAATTTTACCGACAGTCGGGAAAGGCTGTCATTTGCGGATGGGACTGGTGGTTTTGATAGGAATTGTTTGTTTTTTTAAAGCTCCTTGCCGGTTGTTAATGGCAGGAATCGGATTTACGGATTTGGATTCAGATTAAATCGGATTTTTCAAGTAAATAGTCCAAATAATAAGATATGAAAGATATTTTCCCGGGAAAATGACAAAGCCGAGAAAATCTTCGAGAAAAAGCAATAATGCAAATCCACGGGAGTCGCGCTTCCGTTCACGTGGCAGACACCGGGATGACCTGATCGAAACTCATCGTTGCTACTCCCTAAGAAAACCCTTTCTCTCTCTCTTTCGCTCCAAAACAGAGCGAAGAATCTCAGTTTGAAACAGTGAAAAAGCAGGATTCGAAGATCCGATCATCTAAGAAGAAGTGGATGAAAGATGCTTCTTATCTCTCCTTCTCCTTCCTCCTGCTCCGCTGAGTTCCGTACACTTCCTCCGTCACTCTCCTCCTTCTCCGGCGTCCTTCCGATGGGGTGAGTTATTTTCCGCTCTCTTCCCTTTGTTCCTCTGTTTTTTTTTTTCCTTTCAAATTTTGAATCTCGACTTCAAATTCTGATTCATTTTTTCTTGTGATCCGGCCTTGTAGATTGAAAATAAGCAGGAAGGTGACTGGAGCTGTCGATGGTCGAGTTTTCTCCCGTAAGGCGAGTCTTGTTCAGATTTCTCAGTCCCATTTTCTGGTTTCGTGGTCTATGTCAGGAACCGAATTATATGATCTGAATTGTTTCATCGTAGGTAGATTAGGGACCGTCCGACACTTAAGGTATATTCTCGTCAAGCTCAAGAACCTGTGGTGGAGGTAAAGTTTTGATCAACCCGTTGGAGTACGTGTTTATGAAACCTTGGACATGGATTTGATGGATGCTTCTGTGTAATTCTAGGAAGAAGCATCTCCAATGGCTGAGACCAGACAACCCTTCATTGTTTCTCCTGGTCAGGCACTTCCTCTTGGTGTGTCGGAAGTTGGCAACGGGATAAACTTTGCCCTGTTTTCTCAGAATGCCACTTCTGTGACACTCTGCTTATCACTTCCCAAGAGGTATCAAATGTGTTTTCTTTCCTCTGGTACTTAGTTGATTGGTTTGTGTAACTGACAATGAAGGCAATTCCATTGGATATGTTTACGTTTTCTTTTCAAATGGATTTACGTCGTTTTTCGATGCAACTTTTTTTTTTCTGTAGTGAGCTGGTTTAGCCTTATTGTTTTGACAGTTCATACTATCCATATAGTGTTTTGATTACTGTACTTGAACTTTTTCTTTCTATATTTCCTGATACTTGTTCAATGTTGTTTTGATCTTGCCAATTTATTTTGTTTCTTTCTCGTGCTTATTTGATGCTGTTTTGATCTTAGCAATTTATTTTCCAGGAGCAAGGAAGATGCCAATGACGATAGCATGATTGAGTTCGTTTTGGATCCCAACACAAATAAGACCGGAGATACTTGGCACATGTGTGTTGAGGTAGTATCAGACATTGAAACACTCCTATATGAGTACTTGCTCTCTCTGAATATAAACTCGTGAAGAACTTCCCATTATGCTAGGAGTTGCCTAGGAGCAATGTACTGTACGGTTACCGTATTGATGGTCCTAGAGAATGGAAACAAGGGCATCGGTTTGACAGCAGCATTGTGCTTTTAGATCCTTATGCAAAGCTAGTACAGGGTCGCTCTTTTTTCGGAGATCGCAGCCAGAAGTTTGCCAAATTTCTTGGAACTTATGATTTTGAGAGTTCATCTTTCGAATGGGGAGATGACTACAAGTTCCCTAGCATACCTGAGGTACAAATTTCATTTATCTCATTCATGACAACTAATAATGTATTTCTTTTTCTGGCTTTGGATGATAGAATTTGCATTCTTTGAGTGTTCTGGTCTCTGGCAAAATTTTGGAAGATTTCTTTTAATCTTCTGCTACTTGTTTACAGAAGGATCTTATTATATATGAAATGAATGTTCGCGCATTTACGGTTGATGAATCTAGTGGGTTGGATCCGGATGTTCGTGGCAGTTATCTTGGTGTCATTGAGAAGGTAATTATATTTTAGCTCAAAACTATATTGAGATGCTGAAACGGTTGTACACTCCATTCTTACCTCCAATCGGGCCATTATAAAAAATACCCTTATTTTGCTATTTTTACTTCAACATATACCTTTTTTCAGTTGTGACCATGTGACCCGAAATATAGTGTAGTCACATGTTGATCTCATTACTCATAATGTTAAATTTATGATGTTTTAATCAAATAATTAGTAAGATATATAAAGTATGAACATAATGAATTAGTGTGATCACCATAAATTTAACGTTATAATCAATAAAATCAAAATGTGACCACACTGTATTTTGGGTCATATGGATCACATGGTCACATTAAGGAGAAAGGTATATATTGAAATAAAAATAGCAAAATAATGGTATTTTTGATATAATGCCCCTCCAATCAGCACCAGCGTTGGAAGTAAAAGATGTTAAATTATTCAGCATTGGTAGTAATGCATAGAAATTACATTTGCTGTTTATGTTTATGTGCATGTACTTTTATATCTCACTCTTATTTCTTTTCTTCAAAGATTCCCCACCTTTTAGATCTGGGAATCAATGCAGTGGAATTATTGCCAGTCTTTGAGTTCGATGAATTGGAGCTTCAGAGGCGCCCTAACCCTAGAGATCACATGGTGACCATGAGCTAGCTGTTTGCATGTTTTTGTATTTCCAAGTATTGAATGTTGGAGATCTCATTTGTAGCTGTGGTATCAATGTAAATCTCATCTCTCAGTTGGAATTGATTTTTTCAATAGTGATTCCACATATATTCTTTTGCTAGGTTAATACATGGGGTTATTCGACAATTAACTTCTTTTCTCCGATGAGCCGTTATGCGTGTGGTGGTGGAGGACCTGTTAAAGCTTCACAAGAGTTCAAAGAAATGGTTAAAGCCTTACATTCTGCTGGTATAGAGGTATCCAATGTCCTTTTCTTGCCATATGTCCTTTGAGGATCTCTTTTCTTTCTCTTATAGTTTACGTGATGTGTTGATGTCACAGTAAGCAGAGTATTTTCTTACACTGATAATGAATTTGTCTCTGCAGGTCATTTTGGACGTTGTTTATAATCATACCAATGAAGCAGATGATAAACACCCTTATACGACTTCATTTCGTGGCATTGACAATAAGGTGTGTGATAAGAATCCTGATCTTTATTTTCACCAGATTTTGCTTTTGCAATCTATAAACTTCAAATCATGAATCTTTTCTGCAGGTTTATTACATGCTTGATTCAAATAGTCAATTGCTTAACTTCTCCGGCTGTGGTAATCCACTTTAAAGCATATCTCTGAGGCTAGCACTTTGAATAATTCCATATTTTCAATCAAAGCTAATTTTCAGTTAGCTGCAATATCTCCTTAGATAACTTGTTTCCTGTTTGCAGGGAACACTCTGAACTGTAACCATCCTATTGTTATGGAGCTTATACTAAACAGCTTAAGGCACTGGTAACGGACAAAATCCATGACAACCCTATATACATTGAAGACTCTTACTTATATATGATCAAATCCCTTGATGTGTATCGCGAGCTATCTGAATGGATGGCTCTTAGCTTTGTTTTTTCCCTTCTTCGATGACTACTGGTTCTCTCCTTTTTTTTTTCCAACTGCAGGGTCACGGAATATCATGTGGATGGATTCCGTTTTGATCTTGCTAGTGTCCTTTGCCGAGGAATAGATGGATCTCCTCTCAGTGCTCCGCCTCTTATAAGGGTGGGTTTCTAGTTATATGCTTTGTGCATGCATTTCCATGTAATCAGACTAAATGGTTGCCACTGCACATGCTTATCTGAAAGTTTCATATCCAACCAGGCAATTGCGAAGGATTCCATTCTGTCAAGATGTAAAATAATTGCAGAGCCTTGGGATTGCGGGGGATTATATCTCGTCGGAAGTTTTCCCAATTGGGATAGGTAACTATTAGCTTCTTTATTAAAGCTTATTCTGAACTTGATGCCTGTAAAATCTTATACTTGAGTGGTTTCCTCTCGAACTCCTGCAATTAGCAACAATACGTGTTCTGAAAGTATACGACTCCCGAGGTTTCTGTATTCAGGTGGGCTGAATGGAATGGAAAGTACCGAGATGACATTAGAAGATTTATCAAGGTACACACTATTGTAGTATTTGACATGCTCTCTTCAAACAGACAAAAATAATTGCAGAAACATGCTGATGTTATGGATATTTCTAGGGTGACTCTGGTGTGAAAGGAAGTTTTGCTACCCGTGTTTCCGGCTCTTCTGATCTTTACATGGTGAGAATCATAAAATGAAGTCACTAATTATAGCACTACTGTTGCTTGGAACCTTTTTCACGGAATTTATAGATGTTGTAGCTGCAATAAACTCTGAGGAAGTTTTACGATGTATTCACATTCCGTCTCCTGTTTATAGGTCAACCAGCGCAAGCCTTACCACAGTATAAATTTTGTGATAGCACATGATGGATTCACATTGCGGGATCTTGTTTCGTACAATCTTAAGGTAATTTCATTTCCATTGTATCAATTTGAGGCTTGGATGATTCTGCAGTTTATGTATTTGTTGTCTTTGTAGCATAACGAGGCAAATGGAGAAGGAGGAAACGATGGATGTAATGATAACTTTAGCTGGAACTGCGGTTTCGAAGGTGAAATCTTAAACCTCACATAACAGCACTGAATTTAGGGTCTTACATAAGATCTTGTTACTGAGATCCCGATTTTTATACTTGTTTCTTGACAGGGGAAACCAACGATGCTCAAATCAAAGCTTTGCGTACTCGGCAGATGAAGAATTTTCATTTGGCATTGATGATATCTCAGGTAATTTAAGCTAAAATCTTAAACTGATATCTCGTTTTTGCAATGATTGAAAGTTTGTAACTTTGAAAAATGATCAGGGAACCCCAATGATGCTAATGGGGGATGAATACGGGCATACTCGTTATGGTAACAACAACAGCTATGGACATGACACCGCCATTAACAATTTCCAATGGGAGGAGGCAAGTCGCATCTCGTGGAACTTTCTTCTTTGTTACACAGAGTAGTTATTATCTATTTCTCCTGACTGTTGAATCCTCTTCTTGTTTGATCCAGCTTGATGCAAAGAAGAGGAACCATTTCAGGTTCTTCTCAGAGGTGAATAAGTTCCGACAATCACGCGACGTATTCAAGCATGAAAATTTCCTCGGCAAAGTAAAATTCTTCTCGCATTTACACATTTTCCATAGTTTGAATGCCAATGGGATGATTGATTAACGCATACCGTTTGGTCACAGGGCGATGTTACATGGCATGAAGACAACTGGGACAACCCGGAAAGCAAGTTCCTCGCATTCACGTGAGAAATATGTCATCAGTTCCTTCTATAGATGTATAACTGTGGGTTTTAGGTGTGGGCACGGGTAGGGATTCAATTTTTTTAGTGTATTTGATCTAGGCCTCGTTGTCTCGGGTTTATCGCTCAGGCCATCCCATCTTGACCACACGAGAGAGAGTTGGGTATCCGCTGGATACCCGGCCGATGAGAGGACAAGGTGGTGTGGTCCAATAAGGTGAAGGGGCGATGAAAGATTTACCTGAGGTCCTAGGAGTGACTGGCGACTGGGGGGGGGGGGGGGGGCGGGG
>NW_010960187.1:6970455-6993425 GCF_000463585.1 Tarenaya hassleriana | reverse complement strand
GGCGGGGGGGGGGGGGGGAGCGTCGAGTGGCGAGGTGAGGGGTGAGCAACAAACCTCGCCTCATCATCTTGCTCTTTGTTTTTTTTTTCAAAACCGCTTTTCTCTTGAGCTGCGAATATTCGTCGGAGCCCGGATACCTGAAATTTTGGATATCCGACTAACGGGTTGGGCGAGTACTCGAAATTTTGGATCACGTATTCATCCCTAACTATGGTAGAGACGTTCTTGGTTTCTCTTATTATGACTCTCTTGCAGGCTTCACGGTCGCTTAGGCTCCAGCGATATCTACATAGCTTTCAATGCCCACGACTACTTCGTCAAGGCCCTGATTCCGCCGCCACCACCTGCCAGAAAATGGCACCGCGTGGTCAGTGTTATCTTTGCTTTCAACCTCTTTTTCGTGTTTCGGAAAATGAAATTCCAATCCTCGACTCTCTCTATCTCTCAATATTTTCTTGTAGGTCGACACAAATCTTGAGTCGCCGGACGATTGCGTGGCGGAAGGCGTAGCCGGAGTCGGAGGAACATATAATGTCGCGCCATTCTCTTCAATCCTTCTTGAAGCCAAATAAGCTCGTCGTCATGCCGAGAGGCTTTCAAAGTTAAATAAAAAAAATGTTATATAATCGGGACCGAGTGGTACTGTCGTTCTTTTGACCGAATGAAGACTATGACAAGTTTTCAATATTATATTTATATTCAAGAATAAAACACCAGTTTAAAAAGAAAAACATGCACACACATTCATGGGAGTTTCCAGCCATCACTACGACGTCGTTTCAGATTTGACGTATAATATAAAACGCAGTCGTTACGAAGCAGATGGGAAAACATTAGAGGAGACTCGAGCAATTCTCCATTCTCGCAATGCCCCTTGAGGGATACGTTGAAACAATTCACACGTCTATTTTTTGATACAAAAGTTTGAGCATCAGAGTAGAGAGACATATTATATATACCTAACTCTATTTCACCATCAAGACAACATGAAAAAAAGACTACAAGAATGTCGTAACTCACAGTTACTTCTTGTTCATCCTTGATTCAGGAGAATTATGCCACACAGGCGAAAGCGGCTTCCGGGCCGCAACATCTGGGCTGCTGAACTCGATCTTCTTCTCAACCGGACTGCTCATCGTCTTCGGACTCGATTTCCTCTTGTTCGACTATTAACATTCAAAAGCAATGAAATCGGTAAGAGAGTTCATGGTTTTTTTTTTTCGGTTTTGTTTTGAAATATATCTCCCGTCTCACCTTGGCAGATGCGCTGCCGGGATTCTTCTCTGCAGAACAAAGCGGGCTGCATTCTCGTTGCTGTTGCCTCAACAACCTGCGGTTCTCCTTGTCCAGCTTTCTGTTTTGCTTGCTCACAAGTTCAACCTGTATATATGTTATAAGGGTGAGTTTATTTGAGAATCGATTGATGCTTGATGGACAAAACTCAAGTATCAGTGTCTTCTATCTTACCTCTTGCTCGGCTTTGCTGAGGTTCAGAATGAGGCATTCTTTTTCCTTCTCGAGTTTCTTCGCCTGGGCAATCAATGACAGTACTTTTTGCGTCGATGGCCTCAGACTGTCGCAAAGAATAGGTAGGGTTTAACACAATGGATAGAGCAAGTGTAATGGAAGTGTAACAGTAAGTCTGTAAGAAATAAGGTTATTTAAGAACTTAACCGGTTCCACATGCTCAACAAATTTTGACAGAGTTCCTCTTTAACATTTGCCTCCAGAAAGAGCCGTCCTGCAACTGTTTCATCTTTGCTTATCAATGATGCTAAAACTGAATCAAGGAAATTTTCTTCCGGCCGTGCGCCCTGGCAGTTGTCGTCCTTTCAAAGAAAACATACACATCTTTCAGCTTTCACTCGTAACTCGTAAGAAGGGTATCAACAGAACCTTCGAGAACACCATTCAATATAACTCTCAATGAATACACAGGAAAGGATGAGCAATTTCAATCTTCACAAAAGACGTGTGATTTCCAAATGCTTTACATAGGCTCAACAAGCAGATGGACTAAGTTTCTAAGGCCAATGCCAGAAAAACTCATCTAGCAGTACCAAGTTCAGCCCTCAATGTCCCAATTGTCCATTTCTAGTGCAAAGAAAGACCAAGTTTCGGACATATGGGACAAGCAACAATGCACAGTTGCACATACAATAGCATATCAACACCGAGTTTGCTAATTCACAGAGACTAAGCCAAACCAGATGCGAAGCAAAATATACAAATCAAACTTTCGAACCCCAAGTACTCAAAGAAGAAGATTTTACTTCACACTGATGCACTTCCAAGCGAACTAACAGCAATGGGCAACCATAAAGAACGCAGGGAGTACGAAAAAGTTGCTTACTTCGCTATTCTCGTATCGTTTCTTATAAATTTGAAGATGTTCAGTCATTTTCCCCACTTCCTCCTCCAACTCGCGAACCCTAGTTTCAGCCTCCCTAGCCCTTTCATCCGCTTCGTTCCCAAAATCCATCAGTGCCTCGCGATCCTGATGGTAAAGTAAACACTCTCCTTCCCATTTCTTACACTGATTCAACAAATTCCCACACTCAGCAGCCAATTTCTGGTTCTCGTCCACGAATTTCTTCAAAGCCTGAGCATTTATACTCGCCTCGGCCTACAAAAAGCAAAAGTATATGAGATTCAGCGATGCATATATCCCAGAAATCTCCCAAAAAGAAAAAGAAAAAGAAAACGAACCCTAGCGCGGTCGATGAGTTGATCTTTCTCTTTCAACCTGGAAACCAAGGCAAGATACTGATCACGAAGGCGACGCTGCGATTCTTCGGACGTCCGGAGCTTCTGCTGCAGAGTATCCGTAGAAATCGGAAGCCCTAACGAGTGATCAATCGACTCTTTGATATACTCGTCGACTTCTCGAGGCAGATCCATTTGCACCCCTTTCTGCATATTTTCCCACAAACCGAGAAATTTATCGGGAAGAAACAGAAGAAACTGTTGGGGAAGAAATCTAGGGCTAGGGTTTGGAGAAGGGGGAGAGGAAAAGAATTTGGAATTCAAATGGTACGAAGAGGCTAGCCGTTACAATTTAAAAGGAAATCTTGACATAGTACGGCATGACACGTGGTACAATTCTATTGGTTGATCTGTCTCCTCGTTTCAATTTGTGAGCAATGAAGCCTTCTCAGGGGAAGCCCAGCGCACTGGAAAGGTACCGAGAACTAGAAGATTATCCTCCAATTGATTAATCAATTTTAAATAATAAACACATGGATTTGAGCATAATTAATCCTCCTATCTTAATCTAATTAAAAAATAGACGATAGAGTGACCAAATCTATACATGGATCCGAATAAATAATAATTATAGTATTCGAATTTGTATTCGATTCGGTATCCGATCGATTAACGGTATTCAAGTCTGAATTTCGTAAAGAAATTAAGAATAATTTTATAAATAAATGTTATAAATATTTTTACATTCTTCAAAAAAGAAATCAAATATTTCCATATTTTATTTTAAAAGATTAATGAATATTTTTGTAATTTAGTATTGCGTAGGGGTGAGCGTTTTAACCCGTGACTCGGAGGTTTGAAGGTACCCGACTTAACAAATACCCGAATAAAGGTACCTGAATATTAACGATGATGAGATCGAGTATTAATAAGATTAAGTTTTCGACTCCCGAATCCGAGTGGGGTTCAATTATTTTACAAGGGGTACCCGATATATTTATTAAAAATCTAAAATATACTTTATATATATAATATTTCTGTCTAAATTATTCTTATTATTTATTAAAATACTTTTACTTTAGTTCAATTTTTTTATGTTCTAAACCTTTCTATACAAAAATTTCATCATTCCAAATCTCATTCTATGTAACCGAATCAACCATTCATCTCTCTCTCAAAATTTTACTCATCTCTCTTCATCGTGAATTTTTCTCTTTATACTTTGACCTCTCTCATTTGTATTTTCTATATCTATCATTTTATAGTTCAAAATTTTATAAATCGTATGGGTCCGGGTACCCGCGAGTACAAGACCGAGAATCTCATTAAACCCGAGCTACAAGTACCCGGATTTTATGAAGCCAAGACTGAGATAATATTTTTGTAAAACCCGTGGTAATGAAGATGAGACAGGATTTTCTAAAAATTGGGGTATCCGACCCGTACCCACCCCTAATATTGCGTTATTCCACTTAATGTTTGACAGATATTAAAGGTGTATTACCTAAATCTGACAGATATAACTCGGATATAAGATTTTTGGATCCTTGAAAGTATTGCGTTATTCCACTTACGACGACTAATACTTAAATGTTTCCGTATCGATTTCTTGATTTCTAGAGTCGGGTGCGGATCTCGAAACGGGTCACGGTCCATGGGATCCGCAAGATCACACAGGACATTCACTCAGTTGAATCGGACGAGGAATGTATCAACGTATGTAAGGCAATATAACCGAAGAGCGTTGTCTCTCTCTTTCTCTTCTCTTTCGGATTCGTTTTTTGGAAGATCGATCGAAATTTTCTTGTTTGCGTAGTCACCCATTAATCAATCATTAGATATGCAAGCGCGCACACACACACATATATATAGATAGATATATGCATCATGTATATTCATGTTCTCGGAGTTTCCAGTAGTTAGAGAAAAATGTTCTTGATCAACATAGAAGTTTCCCGGTAGTTCCTGAAAAAAAAAAGAATTATCAAATATTGTGGTTACAAATTGAATTCAATCAAATTCATAGACGATAAATTATTAAGATTGGACGAATCGGTGATGAGTGGAGTTGTACTTGTTCCATAGTTTAAATGATCATTGGCTTCTTCAAAGTCAAAATGTTGGACGAACAAGCAAACTAATTACTCGGACAAAAAAAATTTAAATAATATGTCACAATCAAACGTGATGAGCAGCTCCTTGTTAATTCTACCATATAACGTCGTCTCCGCCATCTCACATTTATTCACCAAACCTTTACGACCTTCCCTCTCTTTCTCTGTACACGACGACGCCGAGAGAAATATCGACCGTTGGATCATGCCACCACGCGTTTTATCCGACGGTCATGGATTACCCACACTGCTGTTGCCGCTGTTACTTCTCCTGTTCTTGCCGTACGTTGTCGGCCAGGCAAGAAACGTCAGTCCGTACAACGAGACAAGATCTCATATCCCAGCGATTGTACTTGGAATGCTTACGATCTCTTTGATCATTAGCATGCTTGCTTTCTGCTTCTGTTACAAGTTTTGCCTCTCGCCACCGGCCACCGACGACATCGAGCCCGGAGGAGGGTGGCCGAGGAGGACGGCCGGACGTGGTGGACTCGACACTGAGGTCATCGAGTCGTTTCCGGCTTTCCGTTACTCGGAGGTTAAGGGCCTTAAGATCGGAAAAGGCGGTGAGGAATGCGCAGTGTGTTTGAACGAGTTTCAGGACAGTGAAAACCTGCGTCTTATGCCACCTTGTAGTCATGTTTTCCACGCTGAATGCGTCGATGTCTGGCTCTCTTCTCGCCCGACATGTCCCGTCTGTCGGGCGAATCTGTATCCGAAATCTGGTGAGAGCTTTCCGTACCCGTTCGTGGACCCGGATACAGATCCAGAGACGGGTATTACGGGTAGAAGCGACCTGGAATCCCCCGACGTACATTTGATAGATAGCATTACATGGATCGGCCGGAACAGACCACCTCGGTCACGGTCCACAGGGCTATCCGGTTGGCGAATCTCAGACATGATATTTCCGAGGTCCCATTCCACCGGGCATTCCTTGGTTCAACTAGGTGAGAATTTAGACAGATTTACTCTACAGTTACCTGAGGAGATCCGGAGACAATTGATAAGGTTGAACCGGATGGCATTACCTGAAGTGAGGAGCTCGAGGCGCGGGTACAGAAGCGGCAGCGTGAGGAGCGAGAGGAGTGCTTTCGGGTACGGAAAGCGTAATAACTCGCAGCCACGGGCGCTTTCTCTGTCTTTCTCTTTCTCTTTTGGAGCTGCCTCCGCCCGAACCTCCCCTAGCAGGGTCGATGCGGCTGCGGCTCCACCACTGAAGAGTCAATCAAGACCAGTCAATTTACCATTCCAGAAGACAGCTCAGAGCAAGGACGGAGATTTTGGTGAACGATCATTCGAACGGCTCACGGGCTCAGGCCAGATGGTCTAAGTCTAGATGGCCGAAAATTTCACAGTTGTTGGTTGCAACTTGTGTTTTTCTTTTTTCAACTGAAACAGGTAAGTCAGAAATGTCGAGTTGCCCACCCGGGCTACAGTTCCGGTAAGTGGAGTGATACACAAAGGATGTAGTGTAGAACAACTAAACCGAACTAGAGCAAAAAAAAAAAGGGAGCCTACCAGGTGCATTGGACATTCCATATGTGGTCAAGACTATTTTTGCAGTTGCTTGTATTTTGTAGTATATGATGTTCAATTAGCATCGTTCGAATATCTTGTATAGTTTCTCGAGGGATGCAACCTGCAAAACGATTAAAGGAATGTGATATATATATTTGTAACCATTGATTTGCTGAAAGAAGTTTTTGGATTTTGACTCATTAACATGTGGAAACGCTGGCTGATTGGAGAAAAGCTACCTTTACAAAAGTCCCGTTTGAAGCCATGGAGGTCGGTGGCTTTAAGAACAGTCTCATCGACGGAAATAACACGTGTTGGATCGACCATTCACGTTGAGCCCATGCGTTTTCAGCATCTGAAAGAAGGTTGTCTTCGAGAATCTCCTCCATCTCGACATCACCCCCTGTGATAGTCCAATGTTAATAAGCTTTGTTAACACAACAAGATCATTTCACATGTATAAAAGTAAAAGGACCAACCCAATTCGTATCTCCATCTAGTGGATTGTTGGGGAAGGGAATATACTAGGCCGCCTTACCCCTACGTTTTATGTAGAGAGACAGATTCGAACCCACGATCTCAGACCCCACGGTAAATGGTTTTACCACTGAGCCAAGTCGGCCCTTCCCACGTATAAAAATAAATGAAAGAAAAAAAAAACATGATCAACACCAGAGAGTTTTACCTGAATTAGGATTTTCTTGTGAGCTCCCATTATTTTTCTTCTTCGTGTAAAACTGAATACCATCGCCTGATGGGTTTGGCAAAAGAGGAGGATGCAGGGCATAAAAATTCCCAATTGCAGCAGCAACTCCTTGGAAACAATCCTTCTCCTCCTCCCAATTGACCTACAACGGACGCCAATGTCCTATTAGGCCCCATTGGTCTCAGTAACATTTCTATCAGGAAAAAATCGAAATCCTTTCCTGGAACTTACATCATTGCCCAAGCATAGTACAAATTCCGGGACCCGGTCCATGTCAGGTGTATACTGATCAAGTACAATAGGAATCCGTGACAAATTTCCATCCGAATCTATGTTAATGCCGAAATACTCCTCTAACATTTCTGATTTTTCCTTGAGGAGTTCTGTATTCATCTGTGGAGAAAATGGCATTTGAGGAAACAAGTCAAGTGAGAGACAGCTGACAAAAACCCAAGAGCAAAGGCATTCAGTGATCCTTACTGAATAGAAGACAATAGTTAACAGAAAATGTAGAACGAGCAAAAAAAGGTGACCATACTTCAGCAATCTTCTTTTTCAGATCATCTTCCTCATCGTTTCCTGGATCCAAATCTTCTTCTTTCAGAGCCAATAATATCAACTCGGACAGAGGCGCTGGATCACTAAGCTGAATTCCATTAAAATGAGCAAAGCGGCGAATAGTTTGTTGATACATGAGCTCTTTACTGCAAATTCAAGTAAAAATGATATAACAGTCTGAGGTTTCTCGGAAGGAGTAGAGCTGAAACAAGTCAAACAACTCCCACACAGAACATTAAACCCTCAAGTGTAATAAGTTACCTGAGGTTCACCACATTTGCTAGATATAGATGAGTATTATACTGAACTAGGGCAAAAATATCATCTGCCATTCCAACATATGTGCTGTTCTTTACAATGTCCAGCAGACCTAAAATAAATCATATTTCAGAGAAAAAGAGTTTCCCTGACCAGTTCAAGTAGGACTCTGTTTGGAAATTTAACCAAGAAGCTACCTGAATGGCAGCTGCTATCAATCTCTGCAATCAGCTGCTGGACACTGGAAAGATCGGCAGTTTCCTTTGGGTTCCTTCTTTGCCTCACAGAAGACCTGAAAGGCCAGTGATAATAAGAGGACACAATTAAGCATATCTGCATCAGAAGTCGATACAAAACAGTAGTTTCATGGAAAAAAGAAGAAGAAAAGAATAATAAATCAACTGTGAATATAATGAAAGGTAAAAAAAACAAACACGGGATACAAATTCGTTTTCCAAATAGCACTACAGTCTTCGCATTTTGTGAGATCTTACCTAACCACATTCAAGCGAGAAACCTTCTCAGATTGACTCTGGGACATGGGTTGCAGATAAGCATGCAGCCTTCCAGCTGGGTCTGACGAATCTATTCTGACCATTTTCTTCTGCACAGGAACCTTCTGCAATTTTTGTCCTAATCAAGGAGAACATAAAATGTTTGATGAAGCATATAAATAAATGAAAAAGAATGCATCAGAAATGCCTTTGGACATAAAATGTCATTTGACCTTGTAGGAGAATCAGTACCAGATGGCAAAGGAGAAACAGGCAGATCGCTTGGTGTGGCTATTAGAGTAGATTGAATGAGTTCTGCCTTCTGTTGCATAAGAAATATGGAGGAGCAGGTATGGTTAATATATAGCGATTATTACTTTGAGGACAAATAATTCATCAGGTTTTTTTACAAGCATACCTGCTCTTGAAATGTCCTAGAGTCATTTGTGTTCCTCAGTTTTGATTCAATCTCTGACTGTATCTTCTCAATTATGACTTCCTGGTTTAAAAGGCTTACCTGCACACAGGACAACAGCTTCCAATTACTCGCAGGGTAAACAAGAAAAAGTACATTTCCAGAACCTGAAGAAGTAATGATTGTGTGCATAATGCATCAATCCAGACCACCTATTGGGCCTGATACTAGATAAAACTACAAAAACCAGTACCTCTTTCTTTGTCGGATGAATATTGATATCAACATGCTCATATGGCAACTTGATTGACATATATACAAAAGGTTTTGATGCTTTTGGTAATGTTGCAGCATAAACAATTTCGATAGCTCTCTTCAGGGAAGAGCATTCAACCAATCTATCTGTCATAGACAAAAAAAATGGAAAACTAAACATCGCATTATGTAATCCAGTGCTAATCAGACACAGCTCTTTATTTTCTGGAGCCAGAGAAAGTCCTCACCGTTGATGAAAAGCACCAATGTGGTCTTCTTAGCAATATAGTTCAAATTTGAGACATAACCCTCCATTTCAAAAACACAACCAGAGGCATCTGAGCAGGAAATTTCAACTTCCATCAAGTTCTTTGCAACCGATACCCCATAAACAGATCTGATAGTGTCCAGCCTCGAAGACGCTGCCACTGAGTGGACATCGGCCCTGACAGCTCCATTCTGGTGCGACAGCGTCACTAAGTTATAAGCTCATCCGTCTCAAAGTTAGCTCTTTTAAAATGTAGACAAGTTTAGATTGCAAGGAAGCTCACCTTTCGACAAGAAAAGCTCACATTCTTGTGATGAATGGCAAACCGACTCAGCAAGTCTACTATTTTGGCATAATCATCAGCAGAATTTTGAAGCGTCTTTCTTCTAGCAATCATATTGTAGAACAAATTCTCCACCTAAACGTGCAGAAATCAGAAACTGGCAAGAACAAATTCCAAGATACGGCTTAAAACAAATAAAAAAAACCCACCATTATCTGGGTTCCTTTGACAGCAGCACACGCCTTTGGTTTATGCTCCATTACACCATCTCTGTACGATACCCTAAACAACAATTGCACACAAATTAACCCCATGTCTGCACTTCAGTAGGAAGAAAAAAAATTCTACGTTAATCATATGATCGTCGTTTGATACCTGTAGCCATGCAACTGGCCTTTGGTGATTGTGGTTACTGTAACATGACCGACATAGGTCATACTAGCCAATGCCTCTCCTCTAAAACCCATCGAATTGAGTGAGAACAAGTCCTCGTACTTAGAGAGCTTTGAGGTCGTATGTCTCTCGCACAATATCGGCAAGTCTTCAAGCTAAAACAAACAACAAGAAAACTAAATGCTCATCCAGGAATTTAAAAACAATAGTGACGACAAACGTAGAATCGTCGCCAGTGTCAAACAAATAAATTGAAATTTTTGTTCCTCTTAAACAAACAGAGAATTGCCATTTCTAAAATGAGCTAGAAAGCAACCGTACTCTGATGCCATGGCCGTCGTCGGAAACTTGAATGAGCTTCAAGCCACCTTCCTTGACAACAACGCTGATTGAAGTGGAATCAGCGTCGAGGCTGTTCTCCACCAGCTCCTTCACCGCCGATATTGGCCGTTGGATCACTTCCCCAGCCGCAATCCGATTGACCACCGACTCATCAAGACGATGAATCCTCGGTGGCTCTGTCGACACAACCTCCGCCGCCGGAAACTCTTCCTCCGCTGTATCTGCTGCAAGAGGCGAACCGTCGATCATCTTCTCCCCAAGTGTTCGTTCCCTCCGTGCCCCCTCCGGGCAAAAACCTCGCGCAAGAAGTAAGCCGACGTTGTTTACATCATGGGCTCAAATTAGGTCTATAGAAGGCCCAAATAAGCCCATCAGTCTAATTAAGACGTCGTTTCGCAAGCCAGTTCCGTTCCGTTACCATTGGTTCAATTCGTTGTATATACTTGAAATTATAACAAAATAATAACCAAATCCAAATTTAATTTAGTCATTGAATCAGAACATTATTCTACGGTAAAAAAAAAATGTAAAAAATTTGTTTATCCTACTTACGAGTAATCATTGTTTTTTGGGTACATACAAACCAATATATCTACCAAATTAACTCATCTTGAGATTGGATGTTCTGCTTCAAACCGGCAATTTCGGTTAACAGACAGAATCACAGAACCGGTTAAGTAAACCGGTGGTTTCTTATGTACTAATTGCGTAATCCTGATTACTGAAGTTACGTATATCCAAAAATTGCGGTAAATTGATGATGAAGCCATCAATAATTGCGTAATTTGGTGAGAATTTCTGAAAAGTCAAAAGACAAGGAGATTGGAATGAAAAACCCAGAAAAGCCTAAAGCGACGTCGTCTTACTTCCGCGCTCAATTTCGGCCACAAACCGGACAGGTCCAATCCCCAAGTCATGACTACGACGTCGTTTCGGTTAGCTGCCACACGCGAAAGATATGAAAGCCCTGGGTGAAGACGAAGGCCATTTTGGGGAATTTATCCAAAAGTTGCGTGTCGGACTAAAAGCACCTTGTCGCCATCTTCAACACGATAACTTCAGATACCTACCACAAAGCATCCTCACGAGTCACGTCTGCTCTCAAGAGAAAAGACACAATTCCACCGAATTGTGAACAGTATTCGTGGCTCTTCTTCCCCCTTCTATAATTTTTTTTTTCTCCCTTTTTGGTGAATATTTACGTTTTCTGTGAACAATCATCGTGGTTTGCGATCGCCTACCGATTCTCCTTTTGTGGAAATCAATGGCTGAAGCGGAGCGATTGGGAGGTGGAATCGTCCTGAGTTTTCCGGCGTACGAGGAGGACGCGTCGGTTAATTCTTCGCCTAAGACTCTTCCCCGGCGTCTACGTCGCCGTCTCCTCGAGCCGAAGAGCTCCGTCTCCGCGAAGGACATCGATGCGAAACTCCGAGATGCTGATCTCCGGCGCCAGGTAGGCGTGGGTTTTTCATATTTTAACGTGTTTATGTGTATATACATATATAGATTACGATTGATCATGCTCTTTTGATTATTTATTCTGGTGATGTGTATGTGGAGTGGAACGGACTCGGTCACCTTGTTTAATTTATTACTTAATCCCGAAATGGGTTTCTGTATTTGATCGGATTTGACGGGAACGATCGATCAAATATGGGAAGTCCGTAATGTTTTTTTTTTGTGTGTTTTTTTATGGTTGGTGAATCGAATTTTGAATTTTTGCCGACCCTGATTTTGCAGCAATACTACGAGTCACTCTCAAGTAAGGCTCGGCCTAAGACGAAAAGCCCGACGAGGGCACCAGTGGAGGATCTCAGTCAGCGACTCGAAGCCAAGCTTAGTGCTGCTGAGCAGAAAAGGTGAGATTTTTTGTTTTTTTTTTGCTGTCTCAATCATGTGAATCCCCAGATTTTGTCGGAATCAAAGTTGTTTTATGGAATACGAATGCTAATTTCTTGGGTTTTACAGGTTAAGCATTCTCGAGAAAGAGTTGGCTCGTCTGGCTAAGCTGGACGAGATAAGGCAAGCCGCTAAAATGGAACTTGAGCAACGTTTCAAGAAGGAGCGTGACGAGCTCGAGACAAGGGTCGAAGCACGTGTCCAAAAGGCGGCTAGGAATAGGATGCTTCGTCTGAAAGCCGTTGCCCAGCAAAGGGCAGCGAGGAGACAACGTGTGGCTCAGAGCTTGATGCAGAAAGCGATCAAGGAGAGCAGGTACAAGGAGCGTGTACGGGCAGCTATCCATCAGAAAAGAGTAGCTGCTGAGAGGAAGAGGTTGGGATTGCTGGAGGCAGAAAGGAGAAACCGGTTGGGATATCTTGAAGCGGTTGGACTATACCGAGTGTGTGCCATTGCTGATTCCATTCTCAATCAAAGGGAAATGGAACGGAGGAAGATGAAAGATCGTCTTGAAGATCGACTTCAGAAGGTATGCTTGGTTTTTCTTTTAGGTGGTATTAGTTTCTTCCATGAAACCCATCGTCTTGTCTTCGAGTTTTTTGTGGAATTTTCATGGCAATTGGAATTGATGTTCTATAATGTTTTAGGCCAATAAGCTAAGGGCTCAATATTTGAGGCAAAGGAGAGGACTTGCTAGCTGTCTGCATCAGCCGTCAAAGATCTTGCTGAAGAAACAGGAGCGTCTTGCTAGAATGGTGGAAAGGTACAATCTGGTTGTCCAGAGTATTGTCTCGAGTTTCTTGTCTAGGTTTTGTTTTAATGAGAACCGGTTTCGATTTCAGATGCTGGAGAAGATTTACAAAATACAAGAAATCTACCCTCATGTTGGCCAGATCTTATCGCAGCCTGGGAATTGATGAAAAAACTGTTGAAGCAATGCCATTTGAGTTGCTTGCTCTTCAACTCAACTCAATTGAAGTAATCCGGACAATGAGAGCATTGCTTGAGCGCTTGGAAATGCGTTTTACTCTTTCACAGGGATCATCCATGGAAAACATCAATAACCTTCTTAAGCACTTTGCTTCCCCGACTTCAAGAGGGAACTCACCCAATGCCGTGAGTAAAAGTCAGCAAACATCGGTCAAGCCCAGGAACAAAGGATCTCAAAAACCTAAGAAGATTGTGAGATACCCGGCAAGAGTTCTTCTATGTGCTTACATGATCAGGCGACACCCAGATGCAGTTTTCAGGGGAAGAGGTGAGAACGAGATTGTGTTAGCTGAATCTGCAGCTGATCTTATTCGGGAGTTTGAGTTGTTGATGAAGACTATATTGGACAGACCTGCAACTATCCGACAGGACAGCACATCTTCGGTTGCTCCTTGTCCAAAGAATTTTAGATCTCAGCTAGGAGCTTTTGATGAAGCATGGTGCTCCTACCTGCGTAGATTTGTAGTTTGGAAAGTTCATGATGCTAAGCTTTTAGAGGAGGATTTAGCCAGAACTCGCGAACCAGAGCAGCCTATTGTGAAGAAACCCGGCCTTTCTCCAAAAGCCAGGGAGAATGTTATGGACCGTGATATGGATGCAACCCAGAAGCAGGTATTATTACCATTTCCTGTCCTTTGATGTCTCCATTAGTTATCTGTTTTTGCACCATACCTATAGAAATGTTAAGATTTCACATCTTCTTGTTAGATCGGTGATGAACACAAGCTCACTGGGCGGGACATCAATCCTGTTATTGGCACGAACCCATCTTCTCCGAAATCTGAAAATGCTAAAACTAATGGACCAAGAGAATCATTGGCCTCATCCTCATTTTCGCCTGGCTCTTCATCTCTTAACTCGGGTAAAAAAAATCTTGTTAAAGTCAGATTCTATTGGCAACTCCTCTATCTAACAGAACTTTACCAACACAGGCAATGAAGGTGGTTCCAATCCAGACAGGGCGGCTAATAGCTTTGATGCAGCATTGGGTAGTGAGAACGAACATATTGTAAATGAAATCATCCATGACAATAGCAGCAGTATCGTTGATAGCTTAAACCCTAACAAGGAGGATATGAGTGATATTCAGGTTCTTAAACATTCTTTTTCTACAAGTCTATGATATATGCTAGCTTTGATATTGTGATTTATTCAGCTCTTCTCTCCCTTCTTCGCTTTTCTGTGCTTCAGGTAAAAGTTAAGGAGACAATGGAAAAGGCTTTCTGGGACAGTGTTATGGATTCTTTGAAACAGGCTCAGCCTGATTTTAGTTGGGTTCTTAAACTTATGAAAGAGGTCAGAGATGAACTTTGTGAGATATCTCCTAAGGATTTGAGACAAGAGGTTGTTCAAACTATTGATACCAATGTCCTCTCACAGGTCTGATGATACACTGATGCCATGTCTTAGTTGCTGGTAAAACTGAAATGCTTTACTCTAATTCTCTTTCTTCTTGACATGATTCAGTTGCTGGGTTCGGGAAACGTCAACGTGGATTATCTCGGGAATATTCTGGAGTTTGCCCTTGACACTTTGCGGAAACTTTCTGCTCCAGTGGATGAGGAAGAGATCAGAACCACCCACGGTAAATTAATGAAAGAACTAAGAGAAATGGCCGAGTCTAAAAGCCAGTCGAGTTCTTCATTCGCAGTCTTAGTGGTTAAGGGCTTACGCTTTGTTCTGCAACGGATTCAGGTACTTACAAGTTACATTTCTCTCTCTCTCTCGTCTCTCTGATCATAATTATGGTCTCTGAATCCAACTCTATGGTTGTTTTCCTTTTATCCACCAGGTCTTGAAGAAGGATATAAGCAAAGCTCGTCTGAAAACCTTGGAGCCACTTCTAAAGGGACCAGCTGGTCTGGAATATCTGAAAAAGGCATTCTCCAATTGGCATGGTTCTCCAGATCAAGCTTCCTCTTCCCTTCCCTTGACAAAGAATTGGCTGATATCTCTACGAGGAGAGGCGGAGAACGAGTGGAAAGAGCACACTGATTTTCTTTCTGCTCTTGAAAGCAGCCATCCCGGATCTTCCCGCTCCCAGGGCCTCCCTCCCACCACTATGCGGACTGGGAGCAGCCTCTCTGCTGGATCTCGGGTCAACTCCCCGATACCATCTGCATTCTCAGGTTTAATGTTAATCTATTTCTCGGGCAAAATTTGTTAACTTTGGACTGTGATTGAACCCTACTTATACTAACAGACTGCCACCAAACCATAGGTAGAAGCCACCCTTTAGCTTATAAACTCCAAGATAATCCCGTATTTGGTCGAAGTGTAATGATAAGGTATTGATCTAGCAATAGTGGTTTTACGGGTGATTTTTTTCAGGAATCGAACTGTCGGAGTGCAAGGGAGAAACTGTGGATCTTCTCATTAGGCTCGGTCTCGTGAAGTTAGTGAGGGAAATAAGTGGACTGACTTTAGAAACTCTCCCTGAGACACTGCAACTCAATCTCTCCAGGCTGAGAGCTATTCAGTCCCATATCCAGAAAATTATTGTCGTCTCGATCAGGTCGGTACAATTTTCTTATCTTTCGCTCTCTGCAAAATCCCTTTATACACGGCGATGCAATGCTATATAATTCCCTTGTATATGCCCTTTGTTTCGTTCTTGCAGCGTTTTGATTCTTCAGCAAACCCTCGTAAGCGAGAACTCGGTCACTAACCCGGGAGACATGGAAATCGTTGTATCCCGATGCGTTCATCGGTTTTATCAGATGTTAGACACCAAACCTGATGCGGGTCTCGCAGAAATCACTGAAACAGTCTGCCATTTTCTCGATGGAACCAAACCCTGTGACGATGATGATGCAGAGAAGCTCGAGGCGAGGAAGCGAGTAGTGGCAAGCATGCTGGTGAGAAGCTTACAAGCCAGAGACCCTATATTCTCACGAGTGGCTCAGACCGTACACACAGCCATAAGAGCCGCCGTTCTATCTGGAGATAACCCAACGAGGAAGAAGGCGGTGGAAGTAACGCTCCGACGAATCGGAGTGACCCATCTCTCGGACAAGGTGATTGAAGTTGCAGACTCTCTGGCTGTCGTGGCGACAGTGACACGTGGCGTCCATGGATCTTGGTACGAAGAACTGATGAAGGAGAAGAACAAGACGCCGAACTGAAGGACTCTGTATAGAAGACACTACACTAAGGTATGGTTGGTTATTTGTTGTCCGTACGAAAAGATGGTGCGTTTGTAAGTATGTGACGCGTAAAAACTTTAGTATATTAACGATTTCGGACATAGACATAGCTTCTGTCATATGTAATTAATTAATTAATTAATAATCATACATATATAAGTGTTGGGAGCGAATAATGTGTCCCCTCCTAACCGGAATCTCCGGTTTTATGTACCTATTTCACTGATTAATTGATTCGCTTCAATAGATCCCTCTTCCTAAACAATAGGCCCAATAATGCTTAAGATGGGATTAATTAATTTGGGCCTTAATAGCGGCCCAATTTTATGTAGGACCGATGGGCCTCAAGTGGGGACCACCTATCCTGTTCGTGTCCATTGTTCATCTTCGTTGAGCTTATGGCGCAGAAACGAGCGAGAGGTGAAATTTTTCTCGATGGGTTTCACTGTACTCCGATCAAATATCTTCTCGACCCATTTGCCGTTTAGAGATCACCCGGTCGAAACCCTAACCCGAATCCGAAACTCGGGAGTTCCGGGTCGGATCGTCTTCCGGCTCCCGACCTCTCACCAGCTTCAGTTTCGCGGTAATGTCGCCGGAGCTGATGGTTCCGGCGCCGTTAAACGACGACGTTTGACTTTGGCCGCGAGCTCTCTCGATCTTCCGCTTCTGCCCTTCAACATGAACGAGGTAAGCACAGCTAAAGAATCTTACGGGAATGTTTAGGTTTGTGAGCATGTATAATCTTTCTCTTTTTCTGGTCTTGGGTCTGTACTGGGATTCATACCCCTTGTTTCCCACATGATTCTAGCTATGTTCCAACAGGTTCTTGTTCCGACAGAGAGTAAAACGCTGCATCTGTATGAAGCAAGGTACTTGGCTTTACTTGAAGAGGTACAATCGTGATTCAAATTGCAAAATCTTCAGCCTTTGTTTTCTCCTTTTGATTTCATGCACTTAGTTGATGTTGATGTACCTGTAGGAGCTTATACGTATAATTTTATGTTTGATACGAAGTATCTTCTGGATTGCATGGTTGTCGTTTCAGATAATTGATAATATATCAACTGTTCCTTAAAGGTTTGGACTGTCATTTCTACCATTTGCTCTATCATATCATCATATCAACATCTATTGTTTGTAACTTGTCGTTGCAGTCATTACAGAGGAAGAACAATCTGTTCGTGCATTTCGTTTTGGATCCCGTTTCGATAAGTCAAACAGCAACCGAGGCATCTTTTGCTGCCAGATTCGGCTGTTTGGTCGTCATAGAAAGTGTAAAGCTTTCCCCATGACAACCCCCCCCCCCCAAATTCTGCCTTAAAACGCTGCATCTGTATGAAGCAAGGTACTTGGCTTTACTTGAAGAGGTACAATCGTGATTCAAATTGCAAAATCTTCAGCCTTTGTTTTCTCCTTTTGATTTCATGCACTTAGTTGATGTTGATGTACCTGTAGGAGCTTATACGTATAATTTTATGTTTGATACGAAGTATCTTCTGGATTGCATGGTTGTCGTTTCAGATAATTGATAATATATCAACTGTTCCTTAAAGGTTTGGACTGTCATTTCTACCATTTGCTCTATCATATCATCATATCAACATCTATTGTTTGTAACTTGTCGTTGCAGTCATTACAGAGGAAGAACAATCTGTTCGTGCATTTCGTTTTGGATCCCGTTTCGATAAGTCAAACAGCAACCGAGGCATCTTTTGCTGCCAGATTCGGCTGTTTGGTCGTCATAGAAAGTGTAAAGCTTTCCCCATGACACCCCCCCCCCCCTAATTCTGACTGTTCTTAGCAGTCAAGAGTCAAGACTGTTCCTTGTTCGATGTCTTTTGAGTTTTGAAGCCATTGCAGGTTGAGAGATTAGACGTCGGTGCACTTGTCTGTATAAGAGGCGTCGGTCGTGTCAAGATATCCAGGTTTTCAGTTTCGGAAGTAAGTGAAAGGTTGAGAAATCTCGGGTTTAATGTTTCCTTCTATTATGATTCTTGAATCTATTAGAAACATAATTCATATAAACTCTAGAATCATATGATCTCTCCATAATTTCCCAATTCATCGTGCTTTATCCGACTTCGCATCCACGTTAAATTCGGTTGTTGAAAAATGGGATTATGATATCAGGCAGATCCTTATTTGTCCGGGGAGGTCAACCCAATGCGAGACTATCTGGTTCTCGAGAGCGATGAACTGAACTCTAAAGTTGCTAAGCTGAAGGAATCTATCAGAAACCTAAACAGCTTGGAGATCAAACTCAAGGTTCGAGACTAGTTTCCGCATCATTTTCTCGGAATCTTGACGGTTTAACTTCGCTGTAACAGATGTAGCAAGGGAATCTATTTTAACGGGATTTGTTCTTCGAAGTTTTGTTGTTCATTCATCTCCTTTGTTTCAACAGGCTCCGAAAGAAGCGCCGCTACAAACTCGTATATACAATTCTCTGAACTGGGCTGAAACCGAAACGCCATTAGAATGCGACGAAGCGTTCTTCCCATCTACTGCAGAACGTGTTTCCTTCGCAGCACTTCAACCCGTTTCGGGTATTTCTCCTCTCTCTTTCTTTGTTTCAAAATCAAAAACTGGTAACTCTGTCGCCATTCTGATTCGGGTTCTGTTTTCGTTTGCAGGATCGACTGAATCGGAAGTAACGAGGCTGCGAGAGG
The DNA here is from genome assembly GCF_000463585.1 of Tarenaya hassleriana. Lineage (NCBI taxonomy): Eukaryota > Viridiplantae > Streptophyta > Magnoliopsida > Brassicales > Cleomaceae > Tarenaya > Tarenaya hassleriana. Next base: position 6,974,405 of record NW_010960187.1, on the reverse strand, counting down.
AGAAGATAAGAGCGATGGGGATGAAGGATACAGTGAAAAGGATTGAACTTTCAATGGAACTGATAAAGGAGAACATATCTTCAGTTGCGGCCAAGCTCGCTATCCAATCTTTGGGTATAAAGCCCTAAACCCAAGCCTTCAGAATCAGGAGTCAGGACACACTTCATGTACCATCATCCCCTATCAATTCTTTCTTTTAAATAATTTTTTTTTTTGTGGGAATGTAAAATGTGCACTGATCCCCCAAAAGGAAAGCATAATATATATATATATATATATATATAATAAGCGAATTTATTGATTGTTATTATGCAATATTAGATTCCGAATGATTTTTTAAAAAAATAGTTCGATAATGATTAAGTTAATATTGGGTTGTTTAACAAAATCATTTTTAAATATGTTATTTTTTTATAACGAAACTCTAGTTCCTATTTTTCGGACACGCTCACTAAGTCACTAGTTATATATATATATGGGTTTTTTGACCTATTTTGAAATTGAATGGATTATTAAAACTCAATTGATCTTGGGATTATGATAATATATATATACACTTGAATGTATTATGTGACACTGCTTCAAAGTAATGCAAATGTTAAAAGTAATATAAAATTTTGTTGGAGATGAAGAATATTTTTTTGTAAAGATAAGTTAATCTTTGATTTAAGTTGTGTGACTCAGACTCTTACGGTTTGGATATTTTTCACGACAAAAATATCTCTAACCCAAGTTCCAAACAGAGTTTTGGTTTCTCTCTCTTGCAAAGACGGAAGAATGGCTGCGTCGCTGCCGTCTCTTTCCTCCGCCGTCACTGAAGCTGTCTCCTCCGCTCCGCCGCCGTTACTCAGCCGCCGGAGCCTTCACAACCGCCGTCTTCTTCCTCCGCATGCGACGCCACTCCGATCTCCTGTACGTTTCATAATTTCGTCATCTTTACCCCTTCTTTTCCCCTGAATCATAGCAACTGAATTCGCAAGAAGTCGGTTTCTTCTTCTAATTTTTCCGGCTTCTGTTTCCGATTATACCCTTTTTTTTTCTTGGGTTTTTAAAGAAATCTCTGTAAAATCATTCGGCCTTTTTTGGATTATTTTCATATTCGATTTAAATTTGGTTAAATTGGTTTTTAAAACGCCAATGTTCATCCACATAATTTTACAGTAAACATTATTATTTGAATCAACAAACTTGACAATGACGATCCATTTTCACCCTCGGTGTTACAGATGAAACATGTTGCGAGCTCTTCCATGAAGAAGTCTGCCTTTCACGTCTCTGACGGCGCCGTTAACGTAGACGCGGAAGTAGAGGAAGAGGCGTGCGAACTCGTTAACGGAGTGGAGCTATCGATAGACGGCGTCGAGGCTTACTTGTTGAGAGCCGTCAAGAACAACAACAGAACTGGTTTGCTTCTTTTGTCTGATATCTTCGGCTTCCAAGATTCTTCCACTCGTGACTTCGCTTATCGCATCGCCTGCAACGGCTACAAGTACGTTCTATTTACATTTAACAAAGCTCTTAAATCCTTTCATCTAGGAAGGATGCTCGTCTCTCGGGTACCCGACGGTCTTGCCATTTCAGGTTTTTCGGTTAGAACACCCGATTCCGATCTCACGAGAGTTGGGTATTCAAGTTTCGGATACCCACGGGATATGGCAATACTCACGGGGTATTCGGCCGGCAAGGTGAGAGGGTGAAGTACCCGACGAGGCAAGGGGAATGAGGTGATATGGTGAGATATGGCAAGCAATGAAGGACGTATTCTCGACGAAGGCGTGGCCCAAAGGTCGCCTCCTCACCCCTTCGCCCGTTCGGAATTCCCCTCTTGCAAAGTTGCCATCTCCTCGCCTTCTCTCCCTCGGCTCAAGTTACTTACTGGTGCGGATAATTGGCCGATGAAACCTGAACTCAAAGCCGCGGTTCGATTTCACAAACCACCACAAATCCAACCTCGTACCCCCTCGGACGAATATTCGAATTTTGAGTATCTATGAAGTGGATACCCGAAATTTGGACTCAATGTTCTGCCCTACAATTTCATCTAATCATCTGTTTCAGTCAATTGTTAGCAGTATCTAAACATAAATTTGAAAAAACCTTAAAAGTTATATATATATATATATATATATAAACAGTAATATGTATATGCGCATATATGTGTGTGTTTTTACTTTTTTTTCTTACATTACCTCTCGCAGTGTTCTTGTCCCGGACTTGTTCTGCGGGGATCCATGGACCAAGAACCGACCAAGATCCACATTCGAACAATGGAGAGAGCTGCAAGATCCGAACAGAATCCAACAAGACATAACAGCTTGCACAAAATGGATGGTTGATGAATTCGCAGCCGCCGGAATCTCCAACAAGCTCGGACTGATCGGATTCTGCTTCGGCGGCGGTCGCGTTGTCGATGTCTTGGCGAGCGATCAATACGCTTTTTTCAGCACCGGCGTTTCGTTCTACGGGACCAGGATGGACTTGGCGGCGGCCGAAAACGTTAAAGTACCTGTCTTGTTCGTTACCGGAGACAGAGACCCGCTTTGTGAAGTAGAGGGTTTGTACGAGATGGAGAGGAAGATCGGGAAAGGGTCAAAAACCGTGGTGTTCGAAGGAAGAGGCCACGGCTTCGTTCACCGGCCGGAGACGCCGGAGGATGACAGAGATGCGGAGGAGGCGTTCGCCGTCATGAGGAATTGGTTACATGAGAAGTTGCTTTGCCTTGTTAATAACGAATGACCATTGCTTATTGGGCCTGAAATGGGCCTATCTCTTGGGCCTGAACAATGGGCCTTAGTGTTAGGTCTATGTATATGTAAGCGTGTATAACATTCTTCCATAAAGATTCCCAGCTAAATTTTAAAATGCTTAGGCCAACATTATATGTCTTTACACGACCGCAATGAATATGATTAGTCGAAGCCTTAAACAGAATTAGTGGCGATGATTAAAGGAGCAAAGCCATGGGGAAATGATATTGAAGACAACGAAGTGTGCACGTGCAGAAAGCGAGACTCCTAAATAAACTAATCATTAGTATATATATAATTCTGGGTCTGATTAATTAATTTTTTATTCAAAATAATTTCAAATTTTATTAATTAAATTTTGTACATATATAAAATTATCTCTCTTACTATATTTTTAAGTCAGTGTTACCAAAAAAAGACGAAGAAAGGAAACATAATGAGTAATGACAGTCAAAAGAAAAAGAGAAACAGTAACAGTATACGTTATTATTATTATTATTATTATTAATCCATTCTTTTTATTTAAAATTTACACTTTTTAAAAATATATTTTAATTTTATCTAAGGTGGCGCACATCCCAAGATCAGTTAGTGAAAAAATATTTAAATACGATACAATTAGAGAAAAAATGAGATATTCTTTAAAGGTTTGGGAAATTAGTATCCAATAACAAAGGGAAAAGACAAACACGTCATAATGTTTACAATGACATCAAACAATCTGAAAAAGAATTACCTATTTATAATATAAATAATATATATAAATGTATTTATGTGTATATACAAAATAATAATATTGTTTGGCACGAAATTTATACAGTTTTGTGAAGAAATGATCATATAATGTTTTTATAGACATTCAGTTCATCATTAGGATATGCTTTTGGATAAATAAGAAAAGGAAATAAAGTGGAAAAGGCAAAACACAATGGGGAAAAGCAGTCATTAACTTTGGTGGAGAGAGAGAGAGACATTGGATACCTGTCCGTTGAGTCCCTTTGTCGTTCTTTTTGACCATCTTCTCTCCCTCTACCTGAAAAATCGCTGCGACCTCACTCTGTCCGATTCTTCCACGCTCTCAAAAAAAAAATTACGAAATGGTTGAAGATTCTGCTTCTGCAACTCCACCACCGTCTTCTCCGGCGCAAACTCCGCCGCCTCCCGATGACTCCAGACAGCAGGAATCCACGAAGCTCGATTTGG
>NW_010960187.1:6969618-6970265 GCF_000463585.1 Tarenaya hassleriana | reverse complement strand
CACCATTGATAACCTGAAGGAAGAAGAACCAGACCTCATGGTGGAGGAAATTGCAGCGGAGACGGTGGCTCCTCCGTTGCAGCCGCCGATGTCCGAAACACAGCCGTCGAATCAGTTGGTTTCGGATATTGATACGCCTGAGCAGGAGATGTCAGAGACGAAGCGGCTGAATCCGGTGATGTCGGAGACAGAGACTCCGCAACAAGTGAAGTCTGAGACAGAGCTGGCGAATCTAACGATGTCGGAACCTGAACCTCAACAGCAGACAGCGGTGCCCCATCCCAACTGAGCAGGTGATGCTGGCGACGGACCCGCCGCCGCAGCAAGTTACACTAGAGACAGAGCCGGAGAAGCTAACGATGTCGGAACCTGAACCACCACATCAGGCGGCGGTGTCGGAGTCAATGCCAACAGAGCAGGTGACGCCTGTGACAGAAACGCCGCCGAAGCAAGTGACGCCGGAGACAGAACCGGCGAAGCTAACGATCTCGGGACCTGAACCGCCGCCGCAGCAAGTGAATCTGAAGACAGAACCACCGCAGATTGCGGCTGTAAAGGCTGAACAACCGGAGACTTCGCCGCCGCAGCATGGGACGCCGGAGACAGTACCGCCACTGAAAGCGGCACCGGAGCCCGAGCGGCCAAAC
>NW_010960187.1:6907545-6969603 GCF_000463585.1 Tarenaya hassleriana | reverse complement strand
TTGGAAGCCGCAGCGGCGGAGCCCGATACAGAGCTGCCGGAGCCAAAGCACAAGATCCCCGGCGACTCGGATACAGAATCGGAGACTGATAAGCCTACTTCGGTGGAGCCTGAACCGGCCAAACCGGCTAAACCGGTGGTCGTGGCATCTAGGTCTCTAGCTGAGATGATGGACAGAGAAGAGGCCGAAGCAGCCGGAGAAGGACGCTCGGAAAACTCGCCGGCGGCGACACCCGCTTCCTCCGGCGATGAGGCTAAACCAACGATTCAGATTCCTCGTAGCTTTGGCTCATTCAAAGAAGAAAGCAACAGAATCTCCGACCTGTCGGAATCCGAGTTGAATTCCCTCCACGAACTCCGGCGGCTCGTCCAAGAAGCAAACACCGACGGTGAAGATTCCGGCGGAATCTCCATCTGGGGAATCCCTCTCCTCAAAGACGACAGAAGCGACGTCGTTTTGCTGAAATTCCTGAGAGCGAGAGATTTAAAGGCTCAAGAAGCTTGCACAATGCTCAGAGAAACACTCCAATGGAGAAAAGAGTTCAACATCGACGAGCTAATCGACGAAAACCTTGGGGACGATCTTGACAAGGTTGTGTTCATGCAGGGACACGACAGAGAAGGTCATCCGGTGTGTTACAACGTGTACGGAGAGTTTCAGAACAATGATTTGTATCAGAAGACGTTTTCGGACGAGGAGAAGAGGAACATGTTCTTGAGATGGAGAATTCAGTTCCTAGAGAAGAGTATAAGGAAGCTGGATTTCGTGTCGGGTGGGGTCTCGACCATTTGTCAGGTGAATGATCTGAAGAACTCGCCCGGACCTGGTAAGAAAGAGCTTCGGCTGGCGACTAAGCAAGCTGTTCAGCTGCTTCAGGACAATTATCCCGAGTTTGTGTCCAAACAGGTTATACTTTGTCCATTGCGGATCCTGTCCTGAGCCAAGATTGATTGTCTAGATCAAGAATTTCGGTCGTTTAGAGCTGATCATTTCGCTGTTTTTCTATCACCAGATATTCATCAACGTTCCATGGTGGTATCTCGCATTTTATAAGATGATCAGCCCATTCATGACACAAAGATCAAAGAGCAAGCTTGTGTTTGCAGGTCCTTCAAGATCCGCGGAAACCCTTTTCAAGTAAGTAGCACAACTTCTGTCTGTAAAGCTTTGGGTATTAATGTCTGAGAATTTTCGGTCCTTAGTTCTCCTAATTTTTGCTGCTCGAAAACTAAAGTTGGAAACTTTTTTGCCTGTCCTAAAATGGTTGATTCAGATATATTTCACCCGAACAAGTCCCGATTCAGTACGGCGGTCTAAGCGTTGATAACTGCGATTGCGGCTCGGAATTCACCAGGGACGATACCGCCACCGAGATTACCATCAAACCAACGACCAAACAGACCGTGGAGATCATCATATACGAGGTGAGCTTCTTGCGTTTGATCTTTTTCAATATAGATACAAATGCAACCAAATTATCAAACTCGTATCCATCCATGTCAGTGTCAGATATTAAGTTCCATTTGTGTACGAAAGCACGAGATTTCGCGTATTTGGTCCGTTGCCGTCGTTCATCGTGAATCATTTTTCTCGCAGAAATGCACGATCGTGTGGGAGCTACGGGTCGTGGGATGGGAGGTAACATACGGAGCAGAGTTTCTACCAGAGAACAGAGAGGCGTACACAGTGATAATTCAGAAACCTAGGAAGATGTCTTCGGAGGATGAACCAGTTGTGTCACAGAGCTTCAAAGTCGGAGAATTGGGCAAGATCTTGCTCACCATTGATAACCCGACTGCAAAGAAGAAGAAGCTTGTTTACAGGTTCAAGGTGAAACCTTTGAGCGAGTAGGAACAGAGAGCAGACAAAAGAAGAAGAGATCAAGAGACCTTTTTGTTTTTGTAAGTTCTTTTGAGCATTTTGTCTTTGGGCTTCGGTGTCGTTACTTTTGTGTGCAATGCGATCCATCGTCATATTATGTTTGGTGCTTTGTTTTGTTCCAACTCTATTTGATTTATTTTCTTGTCCTAAATATTTTTTTTAATCTTTGCCAATGACCTAACCCTCCATCATCATTCATCATGTCATGGCACATTCATATTCCAAATGTATCTCTTTTGATTTTATCTTTGCAGATATTAAGGATGTCATCATTCCATTTTTCGATTTTATAATTGATTTTTTGTGGATAAACATAATCTATTAAAGAATTGGTTGTTTTCGATAAAAATGTTACATTTATGTTCAATTGGAGTTTGATATACTAATTTTATAAAAAAATTAAAAATTATGACCATTCTACTTTTGTATTAAATTCTATTCAATTACCACCATTTATTATTCATTCCCAATTTGATTTGACTTTTTTGTTATTAATCAAATTGGTCAATCTATTATACCATTATTGAATTATAGTACTTCTCTGACTAACATTTCATAATATTACATGTATGCGTTTTCACTGGCGAACTAAATCTTGAACTCCCGGGTAATTTGCAGATACGGTTAAAGGAGAGATTTTGGTAACTTCCTGGTAGCAAAAGATCTGCGGGGATCTATGGGATGATGGCGACATGAGATCGTGGTTCATCACTCGGCGACAAAATCATAAGATATGGTGCTGTCGGATATTTGAAATTATTAATCATCATTGTTATAGAGTTATACCGTGAATATTGTTTAAAATTAGTTCGACGACGATGAAGAGCTCAGAAGAAAAGGGGAGTTCGAATATTAAGAAAATGCGAATGAAAAATACGTCGAATTTCAGATGATATAAACAACAATAGTATAAATATTAATCGGATGATTACTGATGATGGATTTGTACGGAAAAAGACGAAGCTAAGGAGGAGGACTTGGAAGATTTTGATCGGTCGGAACCATATGAAACATTTTTCATCTACCGATAATTTAAAACTATGGCGAGTTCAAGACAGAAACGGAACCCTAATTCGATCAGGATCGCGATATCGCCCGTCGCCGTCGTCGACGTCTTCTTCTTCGGTGTCATCTTCGCCGCAATCGTAGACGGATCTGACGAGCAGCAACTGATCCTCCAAGTATCTCTGGAGCAAACCGGCTTCTTCTTCTTCTTCCCCTCCTCCGCATCCGCATCCTTCCTCGCACCGCCGGATCGCGATATCGCCCGTCGCCGTCGTCGACGTCTTCTTCTTCGGTGTCATCTTCGCCGCAATCGTAGACGGATCTGACGAGCAGCAACTGATCCTCCAAGTATCTCTGGAGCAAACCGGCTTCTTCTTCTTCTTCCCCTCCTCCGCATCCGCATCCTCCCCCGCCCCGCCGCAGCCGTCCGTCGTCTTCATCGGTGGCGGCGGAAAGGAATACGGCGGAGGAGGATGATTTCCCGGTCCTCGATCGGCGACGAAAGAGGCGGAAGCGGGAAAAGATCTCGGCGGCGCAGATCAGAGGGACAGAGGCGCAGAGGAGAGGGAGGAGAAGAGGAGAGCAGATGATGAAGAAGACGAGGCGGCTCCGCCGCGTTCGAAGCCAGGAGGCAGCGGTCAACATGAAGACGGCGCGTGAGACGAGAATCGAAGGCGCGTGGAGGAGACGGCGATATTCATGGCTCGAGCGATCGGAGAAATCGCTGTCGTCCTCGTCTTTTTCGGTACCACAGAGCAGCTTTGATGAGTACCGGAAGACTATTATTTTTTTATTTTATACCAACTCAGACCCTCGTCACGTCACGTGACTTTCTTTTTTATTTTTTAAAATGTCGAGATTCGTTTAACCGCTAATATCGTGATTGTCAATTGGATCCTGATTTAAGCAACAGAATCATATTGCTGTTTAGACTTTAGAGTGTATATTTCTGATCAGTGATTAATAACTACTATTAAAATCATCAATCCTAATCCATACAATTAGGCAGTATATTTAGGATTTAGTTCTGTTTTTCTATATCCATGTTACCCGATTTTCATTCAATTTTTTAATTAAAAATACTTTTTTCTTCCAAAAATCGGATTTTACTCTCATTTTCAGTTTATTTTATGATTTGAATTTTAATTAATTTAATTCTAAATCAAATCGGAATACCAAATCTACCCTTGTGACACATTTCACATTCCAAATGTATTTCTTTTGATTTTATATTTTTATGAAGCCCAATGGGCTTGCGTTATCTGAGATTCAGTATAGGTCCATTTATCTAGGCACCCTTGAGCCATTCAAAAGCCTCAGCTCCATTAGCTTATGGGCTTTTTGGGCCACACATGGCTTTTAAACACATTTAATAAATTTATTTAAGAAAACTATAAGAAATTTATTAACGTGATGAGTTGGAATCCAGCTAAATCCGATATATGCGGAGCCCACGTGCGTGATTATGTAAGCAAAAAAGGACTGAATCTAATTTTTAATCTTTATACGTAAAAAAGGTGACAAAAAATAGTAAGAAAAAAGATAAATAAAATAAAATAATATCCATATCGGTCCAAAATTCTTTCAAAGTTTGGTGGTCCGACCTGAATACACATATCATTTCATGAATATAACACTGTATTTTCGTTGAAAAATAAAATACAGTATGACATGTGATTAGCTTTTACAATTTTAAGTTAAAATACGTAAACAACGAAATTTCTACGTGGAGGAAATACAAACATTCTGTTATTACGGGAAAAAAGTTTTAATATTTTATAGATCTGTAACTTATAAATTAATTTTGAATTTAATTGAAATTGTAATAATAAGCTAATTAATGTATAAAAATATTCAGAAATGTTCGGTTCCGACTTGAAAAATCCTCTCGCTCTGTTTGGCTAAGCAACAAAAAAAGGTCACATTTTCGAACACGACCAATAACTGAAAGCGGTCTGTCTTATCGTTTGTCGCCGGGAAGTGAAACACACGCGCTTCGATCGCGAGTGACCAAAACATAACCCTTTTTTTTAATGTACTCAAATCAAATCCATTAAAAAATAAAAACAATGACGTTAACCTCTGTCTGCTTCTCTGTCATCCGCCGCACGATGCCAGCACTTTTTTAACCGTTGATCTTAGTCTGACTGAAGAATATGTTAATCCAACGGTTGGTATTACTCTGGTGATGCATGGTAAGGTTTTTTTCTAGAGAAATACGTGAGAATAATATTGTCTGTTGTTAAATTAAAAAAATTAAAAATAAAATAGAGAGAGAGTGAGAGAGTGAGAGAAAAAAAATGTAAAAAAGAGGGATACGTTTATTGTCTCCACTGAAAAACGAGAAAAGCGGAAAATTACCGACTGAGCCAGTCGCCGGTGAAAAAGCAGATGCAATCTACTCCTGTCGGCAGTCGCAGCTCCGGCGGCGGAGGGGGAGAAGGGGGAGGAGGAGGAGGAGGAGGGGAGGGGCCTCGCGGTGGTGGGCTGTCTCGGATCCGTTCAGCTCCGGCGACTTGGCTCGAAGCCCTGCTTGAGGAAGACGAAGAAGATGCTTTGAGACCCAACCTTGGCCTGACCGAGTTACTCACTGGAAACTCACCCGGCTTACAGCAGGGAGCGACGACGAGTCGGAACACGTTCGCGTTCCCGAGTCCGACGGAGCAGGGATTGTACCAACAGGCTGGGTTTCACCGGCAGAACAGTTCTCCGGCGGATTTTCTGATTGGCTCCGGTGTTGGGTCCGATGGGTATTTCTCCAACTTCGGGATTCCGGCCAATTACGACTACTTATCGGACAACGTCGACGTTTCGCCGTCGAGTAAGGCTCCGAGGGAAATGGAAGGCCACTTCTCATCATCTCCTGAGTTTGCTTCTCCGATGGTACGGCCTTTTTCTGAATTTGTGCAATTTCTGAAATTTGTTTTAAGAATCCCCAGCCACTTATAGATCATTTCTAAGTTTGGGGTCAACTGTAGCAAGTCCTAATCGAACTGAATAAGGGTTTCTTCAGTTTTCACTGTCTAGTTGTTTGAAATTACAGTCAAAATGCTTGACTCATAGATTAAGGTTCGGGGAGACAACAGTGATACGGAGAAAAGAGCAGTCTTGTCTTAAAATGGACCTTCAAGGTTAATCAAGTTGACAACTTGCATTTTGTTTTAATAACAAAGTTCTGCAAGTTGCAGTTTCCTGTAGCTGTAAACAACTGCATAATGCTTCAATCGGTATATGTCGGAAAAGATATGAACAACGATGCAAAGTCGACATGTAGATAAAAGACCCCAATCACTTAAGTACTTATGTATCATGTCTCCCTTTGTTACACTTGGAAATTTCATGATACATACATGGGTTCAATGATATGAGCGTACCAGACACGTTTCTGGGTTTTGTATAGAGAGAGTTGGTTGATTCTGTTTTTCGATTTTCTACGAGTAGAAAGGAGAGCAGAGCAGTGGGCAAGTTCCGGTCGGGGTATCGGATATGAACATGGAAAAGCTTCTGGAGGAATCGGTGCCTTGTAGGGTTCGTGCAAAACGTGGCTGTGCAACTCATCCTCGTAGCATAGCTGAAAGGGTAAAAGATCCTTTTCGATTCATCGATCTGTATATATATGTAATGTAACTTGAAGTTTGGTGCTTCTGGAAATTTCGTTTCATTCCTCGTCTCGAATACATTGGGCATGTTTTTTTTTTGGGTAAGGTTCGAAGAACGAGGATAAGTGATCGGATAAGGAAACTACAAGAGCTTGTCCCTAACATGGATAAGGTAATCCTGTTTCAGCTATTAGCCCGGGTTTGATATTAGTTTTGGGTCGACGATCATTTCATATACGATTGGAGTACAACGGAAGTTTGGTTTAGTAAGCTTAGGCTTGAAGGATAATCAATAGGAGAATGTACTAATGATGTCCACGAGTACCGAATTTATAACATATGGTATCATTTTTTCGGCTGAGCTGCTGATTTTCAAGAATCAAAACACATGGGCAGTTTTGAAACTGTTGTGTATTGGATTGGTAGTAGCAGATATAATCCATAACCGACCCGGTTTGGTCCATTTGACATATATTTGATTGAAGTTCATGGACATTTTCAGAGGATTTTGCTCAGCACATTGTGTATATCCTATATGAGTTTTCTTAAATTCTGTTCTGTATTGTTTATAATGCATTCCAGACATCTCGGAAGTAGTATTCGATATCGATGTAGAAACTCGGGTTTACTTGTAATCTTGCAGCAAACCAACACTGCCGATATGTTAGAAGAGGCCGTGGAGTACGTGAAGTCTCTTCAAAGGCAGATCCAGGTATTATCATGTGTATTTATATATACATGTGTGCGTGTGTGTGTGTGTCACTACCAACACAAGCTTTTGATTTCTTCCTTAAAATAACACCATTATGCAATTAGGTTGTAATAAATTTACCCCAAGTTGCAAATGTTACGATATTTATATCCGACTTTGGACCGTTTATCAAAAGGTCCTATAAACGGATATCAAATCTTAATGCCTCCATTTCAAGTCATACCATATATTATAACACAAAACGTTTCACGTATATTCCTTCAGGAGTTGACGGAGCATCAGAAGAGGTGCACATGCAGACCCAAGGAAGAACAATAATAGGGTTTGCTTGGAAATATTTTTCTCATATGCGATCTCATATGATAATATAAATATACATACATACATATATATATATATATATATATCATTGTATCTGCATCTATGGAACCCAAGTGACCTTTTAGATTACATATAAAACGTTGCTGTAAATTTTTTTATTCAATAAAATATATTCTTTAATACCTTGAACGAGAGCTTAAATAATGCAAGGAGATGTTTTATTGTATGTTTCGTGCATTTCCATTTCATGTCCTTTTAGGGCTAAAAACATCAATCATTACCTTGAGATCGTTCTATGGTTACTGCGGATATGCTTCCTAACAACAATAATCAATAAATTGGTCGACCTATACATATAATATATATATATATATATAATAGAGAATATTCTGTGGTATATTCTGGGACAAGTTTAGTGCATGGACCATTCTAATCTCTAGCCACACGCAATGGGTGTCGCCGTGCCATAGCTGTGTGTTAAAATTAGGGATGTCAAAACGAGTTCATCTCAGGAGGGAGCTCGCGAATCCGTCTATATTTTTTTGATCTAGATTTAGAAAATCTGAGAAAAAAAATGGACCGAACGAACCAACTCGTCACGAATCATCGCGAGTCAGTTCGACAAACCCCAAGCCGGTTGGGGAGCCAAAAAAAATTATTTTTATTTTGTAATATTTTTTTAATTATGTTAAAAGATTTATCAAATTTAAATTATTTTTTTATTATTTTTAAATATAATAATAATTATTTAAATTATTATTTTAATATTTTTTAATTAAATTTGATATTTTTATTTTTATTTGATTCGCAAACTGCATCGCGAACTAGAGCGACTTGAATTGAACTATGAGTTTTTTGACCCGAATAAAAACGGGTTTAACGAGATGGGTTAAAAAATGATATGTCTCGAAACGGACTGACCCGATTTGATATAAACCGATCCGTTTTATATCACTGGTTAAAATGGATATCTATCGCGTGAGTTAACCCATATGTTTTTAGATGGATTTAAAAAAATAAACCGAATGAGTCAATTCGTTGAAAGCTGAGTTACAAACTGCCTTCGGGATAGAATCGTTTTAAAAAAATTTAATATTTTTTTTTATATTTGTTGTATTATTTTTATTTTTATTTGATTCGCAAAATAGGACGACTAGAGTTGAATCAATATTTTTTTTGCCTCAGTAAAAACGGGCCACAATCCAGACTCAAAACGAATTGATTTGGACCGATTCGAGTTGAGTATGGTCGAACCAATCCGTTTTATGTCGCTACCGTGCCAACAGTACGAATTGGAACATGATATAAACTTTTCTACAAATTACTATCATGTAATACATATATATATATATATATATGGGCTTAATGAAAGGAGCTTTCGAATATTTGGCCGTTATTAGTTGTGCTTCCATTTGTGTTCGTTGTGTCATTTGTTAGTTAGTCTATCTACCATCAATATTAAAAGGTGTGTTTTCTATTTCTGAATGTTAGTTGATTGGATTCTGTTCGTTTTGGACAATATAGAACAAATCATTTGATATAATATATATAAAAAAAACATATTCCAATAATATAGGATGATACCCATTTTATCTAAGTTTTGGATAGTCTCATTGGCGTGTATCCAATAGAAATTGGATATATATATATATATATATATAACAATTAATTTGATTTTATTACAATATGTTTTTCCTTAAATGATATTTTTTTTTTAATTTATAGTGGTTCACTACACCTTCGACTCTAAACCGTTAAACCGGAAGACAAATTTTTATGAGCGGACAGACGACCCTAAGTAAAAAAAAGTTGACTTATAGACATAAGAAAAAGGCGGTTGGTCCCTATGGAATCGCCGGAAGTGATACGGTACAAGAATTACTAATTAGGCCCCCTCCTTTCAAAGACGTGTCGACTGCTTTCAATGCGGTCAATATGTATCACCAAAAATATTGATATTACAATTACGAAAGTTAATATTGATTTTATATAATTTAGTTAAAATAATCAAATTTTATTTTAGTGATATTGTACATATTATATATATATATATACACTTCGTCTTTTATTTTTAAGATGAATAAGCAAAGGATATTGTAACTTAAACAAGTTGCATGGTACATATACCACCATCTAGGTTAAGCGGGCGACGAAATTTATGGTAGAACCTCAACCTGCGCTAAAATAGTTAAAATACTTCAACCTCTATTGCTTTAAATTATTTTTTAAAGAATATAAATTATATTAGTCAAAAACTATATAACGTATATATATATATATATATAGTATTTGGGTGTAACTTAAAAGATGAATTTTGATGTGGTTGAAAGAAATTCGATATGTGCGCCTTACATTTTTTTTTTTGGCAAAAGCCTAAAACTTTAATGGTTCATATCATACAATGCTTAATTTAATTCTATAAGTACAATATAACCTAGTTTTATAAATATGAAAACGACATTTCCGCGTGGACTAACGAATAAAATAATAAATTTTCTATATGACCACGATTAATCGTACACAAACCCATTTAATATACTATACATTTGGACTCATCGTGAAGATACCGAGTCTGTAATTACTGCGAAAGCCAGGGGCAAGTTCGTCAGCACACCTCTATAAGAGCAGCGTCGGCTCTTATTCTTGGAGTCAACGAGCGGAGAGGAAGATGGAGAAGGAGAAGAGAGACGCGTTGAAGGCATTGATCGTGTTAGTGTTGATTTCCGGATTTACCCTCGATTACGTGGCGGGGGAAAGCTACTGCAGAGCGCAGAGGAGGGTGCTGGTGAACGCGTGCAAGCGTTTGCTGTTGCGTTTGACGCCAAACGCCGAATGCTGCGATAGACTGAGGAAGACGCCCACGAGATGCGTTTGTCCGATTGTCACACCGCAAATGGCTGCCCTGATCGACGTTAACTACGTTGTCGGCGTTATCCGAAGCTGCGGCCGGCGAGTTCCCCACGGTTTCAAGTGTGGGAGTAAGTAATACGGTACCCTTTATTTATATAGTGCAACGAAACGCTACCGTTTTTTTACGCGTTTGCGTTTGCGATGTGTAGGTCTCACGGCTCCATGATGATGATGATGATGATGATGTGATGGTGAGCTGCGGAGCGTTCTGAAAACGCCCTTTGTTTGGGTTCTGCGTTTTGTGTGTTGGTCAGCGTTTGCGTTTCTTGTGTGGTCAACGCGATCATAGTGGTTTGGTCGCGTTTGCGTTTCTCGTGTGCTCAACGCGATCTGGTTTGATGGTATTGTTAGTTTATTTTCTAAATAAATAAATAAAAAGGGGTCCTTCCTCCTAAATCTTTCCAGGTTGTAATCATATCGTTTGTTTGGTCTCCCTTGTTGAAACTTTAAACCTTACAAGTATAAATATTTTTTCAAATACTTAATTGAAAACATTGGTATCTCTATTTTTATATATAATATTCATTACAAAATTTTAAACATATATTAAAAAATGAATAAAAAAATTAAAATTATCCGTAATCAGTGTACAACCACATTTTCTTTATAAAAAAAGATATTTTTGTAATAGAAACAAAAGATGTAAATATGTGAAAACCCCAAAACAAAGTAATATATAAAGTGTTGTGAAATCAAAAGAAAATAGATGATCAATGAAATTAGATCGTAAATCAGAATCCAAAACCAATCATTTAAGATAGATAGTGTGATGGAGAATATAATTTATTCTCTTTTCAAATTATAAAAGGATTCGAAATTACTCTGCACGTGAATAATAAGTTGGTAATGAAATTATTAAAATCTTGCAATAAATATTTTATCTATAGTATAATAATAGAGCATTATTTATTTAGTACAAGAAGGGAGATTTAGCAGTTGGGAACGCGGCAGACGCAGGTGTCGTCAGGAGAGGAGACGGAGTAGCAGAAGCCATGAGAGCCAACTCCGTACGCATCGACGCAGTTTTTATGGCATTCGTTGACTTTGCATGGCCCCTTCCCTATGAACTTGTGGCAGCTTCCCATGTTTATCCTCTCCCCCTTGGCTTCTCCTCCTGCCCTTATTTTTGCCCTCCCCCCCCTGCCATTATTTTTGCACCCAAAATTTACCACCAAAAGAAAGAAAATCGCACAATAAAATACTTTTAGGTTTCTGTAATTATTTTTACATTGGCTCTGTATTTTTTTTTTAAAAAAAATTATGCCTATCTAATAGTTATATTAAGTTTAAACAAACAGAAATGAGAGGATTGATGGAGAAATGGGAGAAAGCTTACCAATAACTATGAGAAGGCTCAGAGTGAAGAAAATCAGCAACGAAAGATTTCTCATGATGCTTGATTGTTTTTTGGAACCTCCTTGTGTGAACAGATGTAATGGTAAAAGACACTGTTTTATTTAATTAGCCGGGACAGGAAATAATATGCATATTTTGAGGGGAAGAAATCTTAACTGATTACAATATCATATCAATATTTAATTATTTATGATACCTGTGGTAATGCATCGGATGCGGATTGAATTTGATTGATTTATAACTATATACGATTATCGTTACATTGTACTACTCTCACATCACATCATTGTAAACGACGCCACTTGCTCAAAACGATGGCGTTTTGGATCGTATGATTCTACGAGTAAGATAGGGCCCAAACAAGAACCGAGGCCCAATAAGACCGCTACTCTTTGGCCACTAAACCGGTGACCAGACCGGATTAGACACCGGTTCTTTGGTTCTCATGGCAGACTTCACACCCTATAATTGGGTGGACGATTTAACCCGAAATTGGTTAATTTGTGGGTATCCGAAACGCAAGTGCACCTATGTAGCCGAGCATAAACTCAGGTGACATGTGGATAGAAACTCAAATCTCGGGTTCGGGTTCAAGTTCTCGTTCCAAGGTTGAGGAGGGCATCGTCGCGAGGGTGAGACTTACAGAGGCACGAGGCCAAGGTTGTCAAGAGCTTTTTTTTTTTATAAAAGGTCGGATTGATTCAACTTACATTGTTAGACGCGACTCACATTGCGAGTCTAAGGACTGCGTCGCTGTAAGCCATCTCACCCCGCGCCAATCAGATACCTGAATCCTCACCACACCTCACAGAGCGCGGATACCGAGCCTTAACGAGACCGAGACCTATTGACCTTGAGATCCGAAAGGGCGAAACCGAGGTCAAGTTGCTTGAAAATATCAGATGTCAGTCCACGCCACACCCCTACCCTTTCGGGAACAAAATAAGAATTTTAAGTCCACAACATTTTCCAACACCCAAAACGTCTTCCGCGGAACTGAGAAAAAAAGAAACAAAGAAAATATCGCACGTATTCACAATGGAGAAACGATGAAAACAACGGTTCCGAACCCGTCAATTTCAAAGATCGGCTTTCGCATTCTTGTAACTGTTGTTTAGGACCTGGTGAAGCCGGAAAGCTTCGCCCTGGTTCCCGTTCAGAGACCGCCGTTCCAGACAGCAGGCGGTGAGCTGCCGCATCAGTCTCTCAAGACGCGAATGCAAGTAGTGGCTGCTCTTGTTCGGGTTCGTGGACAGAACCGCCGCATTCACGGCGTCGGCTACCAGCTCCCGCCGCGAGTCTTCTAAAAGGTACCCGAGAGACGATTCCTGCGGATGCTCGTACGCTAGCAGAGCAACACAATCCTGAACACAAATGGACGTGAAAGTAGTATTAGTTTTTACTTCAACTGAGTACCATTAGAATCGAAGTAATATTATTAGCAATGGTACCTGAACTATATCTTGAAACCCGGTGACTCCAAGGAACTTTGCTAATTCGAGTCTCCCATACTTGACTGCTTCTTCAAGCGCTCCAACCTGCATATATATCGTATATTTCCATAAACTATAGCTAGAGGCATAATCTCGCTGTAATGGCAGCTAAAATGCAAATGAATTCCCAGAGAGACAATGGAATGGAATGTGTTATGGAATTGTAATTCGTGCATCATAAGTTTTTTTTTAATCAATGATTAGACTTTATGCTTCACATAAGATGGGTTCTCTTCCATTCTTCTTGCTCAGTTCGAGGTTAACATCCAAGATCAACAATATGGTCAAGTAATTCAATTCAAGCAATTCATTTTTTGTACAGTAAGACAGAATCCATAGAGCTTCTTCATTTTAAAAATATAATACTGAAGTAATTTAAAACATGGAAAGGTTAGATGAACGAGGAATGAAGTGCGTACCCGTACTAATTCGATAAACTTTTGACAGTGGAGGAGGAAGCAAATCACTGATTTATCATCCTGCAGAAAGCACAGCTGTTTAAGACTTGATATGTAACGTAAACCCCGCGAATCATGGTGATATTAACTATATGAATCAAAATAATATGACTAGAGAAAAGACGGTCCACCTGTACAATTTGGGGATAGCCTTCCCGGAGTTTAGCTAGAGCAGTATCAATCTCACCCTTCCTGATAAGCTTTTATCAACCAAACTTTGGGTAAGGCAAAATTATAGGAGAGTTGCAGTAATGAAGTTTACCTATTGAATCGGGACCAGATACTCAGAGTCATAATGCTTAGGAACACCAAGTCTTCTATGTTAGACAATTGACTGTATGGCTCTAAGCACGATCGGAAAAAAAAACAATACCTGTCTAAGAATCTTTCTGTCATTCAATGAGTATGATACATCATGCTCATCAACGCCATTTTCTTGCGCTAAGTAGATAGGAGGAACTGTACTTTTGGTAGCCAAGTCAAAAGCATTGAGTGTGTCCTCATACCCATAATGAAGCAAGTAGGAGCGTATGAGCCTGATAACGAAATCACGCACAAAGAAAAATCTTGATAAGACAGGCAGTAAATTAGTTAAGAATTCTTTATTACTGCAGGAGAAAAGTATACTCACCCATAACTCATGTTTGTAGGTATGGATATCTTTTCAATTGCCATTTGTTGCTTATTCCTCTCTACTGCTTCATAATCCTGAAACAACAAAATGAACTCAACATCACAGCCAAGACATATACATATCTTTGAGGGAACTTACTTTCAAATTAACCACCTAATAGAAACGACAAAAGAGGAAGAAATGCTGCCAATTGCCACATTTTACCTAAATTTTCATACAAAAGATTTAAACAGAAAATCCTAGGGTCAATAGTTCAAACAAAAGGGAACAATACATAAATTTGTATTATTGCTCCACTCCATGTTAAAAACCCCATGAGCAATATCTTTACACCGGTAGCAAATATGGAGAACACGATGATGGAGAAATTTTCTCTCACCTTTAGTTCAAAAGCAAACTTCTTTTGCCCGAAATTGACATAAACCCTGGCAAGATTGAGAACAAACACAACAAGTTTGTGATATCATGCAGTTCACATGCAGGAAAGCTAACATTAGAGATGCATATCAGCAAAAGAGAAAACTAAACATACTCCTCGTTTTGGCTATGTACAGCTACTGTAGGATATAGAAGACCTTTAATGTCTTTGGTCACTGTCCCTACCACAGCCCCATTTTTACTGTCATCAAAGAAGTTATCAAAGGTGTCAACAGGTAAACAGACACAGGAGTTGCTAACAGAGAGAATTAGAAATTTGACATGAAATGGAGTTAATCTTAGCCTGTGTTTTGATTAATCATGGGACGAGTTCAACTAGCAATACATATGAAACACTTCTGCCTTACGTGAAAAAGAATTCCTGTGAAGCATAGTTTATACCACCACCAACAGTATCACCAGTAGTGTAAGTTGGACCAAAAGCTTCGCCCTTTCCCTGTCCACGGTATAGAAGCCCATCATCTCCATGGTAGCCACAGCTGTTCGCTTCCCACCTACCATTTACAGAAGAAATCCAAGACAAACAGCAACTGAATTCCGATTTGCACAGTCAGAATACCTATTTAGACAACAAAAAGATAATGCATAGCCTGTGCAAGAATCACTCAGCACACATGACAGGCCACCACAAGAAGTGAAACATCTCAGCATAATTTCCTTCAACAGGACAATCATCCTCCCCGCAATCCATCAAGCACCCTGATTTCACTAGTAGGGCCAACAAGCACAAAGTCCTTTTGATTCCGGATTCTCCTGAACTAGTGTCTCTCGCTAAAACCCTGATCAGACCCGAATAGATTAACAGTTTCCAACTTCCAAGATTCCAGTCTCACTAGTTTCCCTTTGCTTTCACCTCAACTCCCATAAAGCACGAAAAACACGACTGAATTTAGCAGCAAACACAAGACCCATCACAAGAAACTAAACCTTTGCACTAACCCAAAGCATAAACCAGCCACAAAATTACAAGAACGCAGACCCAACTTGAAAGACCAGAGAAGATAACAATACCCGGGCTGTCTGCGCATTCTGAAGTTCTCCTTAGTGAAACCAATCGCGACCTGCCCTTTGGCTCCAGCATCCTTGACATAAATCTCGAAGTAGTAGACTAGCCGCTTGAACGGAGCTGGTTTATTAGCCTGAACGACACCAACATCGTGCCCGTGCAGGTTAACGCTCGTGTACTTGACGGAGAGCTTGTCGGGAGAGACGACCAGAAACCCGCCGGAGCTGTTGATCGTGTTGAGCTCCGTCGGCGATTCTTCGCCGTCATCCTCCACCGCCTCCGGCAAAGCGGAGAGCCGAGCGAGCTCCAAGAAGTGCGAGGTCAGATCTCGGCAATTGCCGACGGTGGCGTCGCCGTTTCTGTGAAAGCAGTTGTCGGCATTCGTCGTCGAAGCAGGAGAGTTCATTTGCTCCGATTTGGATCGCGGAAAAACCCTAGAGTTTGGATTTCGAGATGGTTCGAATCATTCGAAATTTCGAAAGAAGCAAAGATGAAGATTTCTTTGGACTCTACAACGAGAGAATGCTAAGAAGCCGATTTTTTTTTTTCAGATTTCTTCTCTTCCCCGAAAATCTGCTGGGAAAAGAATCTCCGATACAGTAGAAAAAGCTTTGCAGTTTGCCTCCTCGTAATTATATCCTTTTAATTTTGGCCCCGCTAGTTTCCGATTTATCTGCCTTCAATTTATACTTGTTTTATTTTATTTTTGGTAAAATTTACTTGTATTATTGTTCGGTTCCATTATCAAATTCAAATTTGATCCATCTTACATTGCATTGAATGAGCCAAGGACTTTCTCAATCAATACTGAATACTTCTATTATTAAAAGTAGTCAATGAATCATCTTAAATTTATGAATTTAATATCAGTTTAATAGAATAAAATAAAATAAATAATGAATACTTCTATTTTAAAATTATGAAAAGTTTAACAAATTATGAATATAATTTTATACATTTGAGAATAGAAAAGAAGAGTGTAAGGGAAAAAATTTTAATTTTAATTTCAAAATATAAGATAAGAATAAATTTGTTCTTTCTTAAGATGCTTTTTATGATAAAATTTTGTTGTAGATAATCATGTTATATAAATTAAATTATATTAGTTTGTTTATATTTGAATTTTTATAGAACCAAATTTCAGAAAAAATATATAATCTTTTGTTTTTTAAAAATAGAATTTTTTAAATCAAAATTTATTTTGGAGTACAAATTGTATTTAATACAAGTTCAAAATGAACCTCCCAATCAATAATTTCTTACGAGTACGAAATTACTTTTTTTGTTAAAGTTTTACTATGTGAATTTGTTCATTGGATTAGATATTTTATGAAATTTACTAGAAAATTTTCATTACATCATATATCAAATATATTTTATTTTATATGCTCTTTTTTCTTGCAATTGTACTTTTCACCATTTTTATTTAATTTTAAAGTAAATAATGTCTAAATTTATTTAATTAAGATATTTAAGAGAGAAATATTCTATTAGCTTAAATCTAAATGGTAAAGAATAACTACAATTACATTGAAAGAGGGTGAAGGTGAATCAATGTAAGATTTATAAGGAGTGATTATTGACTTATAGTTCTTTTGTTCGCAATTTTATAAACTTTACAGCCTATTCTGCAATATATTAAACATTGAGAAGGGTTTTTACCCAATTCAGAAAAAGAGGCAGAATCACGTGCGGCGCTGCGTACCGAAGCAGATATTACGTGAAAACGCAGAAGAAACGGAGACGCCAGATAAAACAAAGGACGAAAACGGCTGTCGTCACGGAAACCACGCAGTGGAGGGAGGCCAGCCTTCATTCTGTCTTCGTCCCCTATATAACGCTTGAGAGATGGACCATTGTTGCCGCATTCTGCGGGGAGGAAGGAACGATCGGAGACGCTCAAGGAGGAAGGATCGCCGGCGGCGGATGATATCCTTCTCTCGGCGGCTATTTGCTATTCACGCGCCAGGTACCGTGTCTGATTGAGAAATGAATTGGGTTAGATAAGTTGTTCATGCAATCTATGGATTCTTAGATGAAGTGTAGGTGGAACGTATTTTGAAAATCTTCTCGGTTAGGTTCCTTGGTCCTGTTTGGCTGCCGAGAAACACAAGAAAATATAGACCCTAGCAGCAATTCGATTGTTTTAGTCGAGTGTTAGGAAGATATATGAGCATTCAGAGGGGGTTTTAGGGTAATGATTGCGATCACAATTTCAGAACTTGCCAGTCTCTGTTTCAATCACCACAAATCAAGCGAATTCTGACCATTATATCGATTCTACAGATTGCAGCAAATCCGGTTTTTTCTCAGGAAACTGAGCTAAAGGAAAAGGTATCTTCCAAGGTATTCCAAATTTGTTTGATACTGGAATGCTGGATATATGGAGAACAACCTGAATGAAAACAGTGATTATTGTTGTCTTTTTACTGATCAATCATATGATTGAATCACCGATGAATTTGTTTCTTCACACATTGTTTCGTACAGGCTCTTCTTCCAGTTGCGAGAATGGAAAATCCGGGCAGTCTGTCAAATGTGGGAAGTTTTGCCCTTATGGGGAAACAATCAGTACTTCCCCCAAGAAATCCCAGTCGATGTATTTCTCCTTCTGCCTCTGAATATATCCCGGGCTCATCGCTAGAATCTCATGACCTTTTCAAGTCCATGGAGAATAGCGTGAATCACCACCATTCTTCTCCAGATAAACTTCTCGCAGATGAGCAACCTGCTTGGCTTGATGACCTTCTAAGTGAACCAGAGTCACCGATTATGAGCAAGGGCCACAGGCGTTCAGCTAGTGACACTGCTACTTTCTTGAATTTTGCCTCAATGTCGTTTGGAGAGGAAACCCAGTTGAGAAGTCATTTTGGGGGACCTTTTTGCCTGTTTCAAAGCATTGATCGTCATGATGACGTGTGGCGTCCTAACTCTTCTGGCAAACACCAGGATAGAGGATGGCAACTGCCTAACAAGAATGGCGCTAACCTTAAAAAATCTGCTTCATGCAGTGCCGTAAACAAAATAGGTACATTGGCACCTAAATCTGTTCAAAGGCAAGTTCGTGAATTGAAAGAGGGTGCTCCCGTGAAAGTGGATAATGATTCCAAGCGTGCCAAACAGTATGGATTCTTTCTCTCAATCTGCATATGCATTACGTTTGTGTTCTTATCAAATGCTGCTTCTTCTCCACTAATGTGGCTTTGGTTTAACCAAAACGGACATCTTTTTCCTCATCTCCCATGGCTACACGTTTTTACTTTTGCCATTTCACCCTTTGCCTGACTATAGAATATCAAACTGACTGGTGTTTCAATTTTGGTGACTATGTATACATGTGGGTGGCGTGACTGAGTTTAATTTAGACTAATCATGCTATTGGTTCCTCTTTTTTTATATCTCACCATCTCTGAAATTACTGAAAACAGGCAAAATGCTCATCGTGCACGTCTGAGGAGGCTCCAATACATATCAGAGCTGGAAAGGAACGTTCAGGTGCTACAAGTAAGGCCCGAAAACCAGTAACACAGGCTTTAGATAACACGAAATACCAAAATTATACTCTGAAGTTTTTTTTCACTTTGCAGGCTGAAGGATCTGAAATGTCAACAGCCATCCACTACTTGGATCAGCAGCTGATGATGCTGAGCATGGAAAACAGAGCCCTGAAGCAGCGTCTGGATAGTTTAGCAGAAATCCAAAAGCTTAAACAAAGTAAGTATCCTATATCCCATGCCCTCCAGAAGCTTTTAATGAGATCATCTTCGGGCATGTGACATTGGATAACCTGCTGGATGATGCAGCGGAGCAGCATTTGCTAGAGAGAGAGATCGGAAAGCTTCGGTTTTTGCGACTTCAACAGCAGCAGCAGCAGCAGCAGCAACCAGAGCCGCAAATACTGCAACAGAACCAGTACAACCTCTATCACACGTCCACTAGCCGAGAACTCGAGTCCCAGGTTGCAGCCTTGTCTATCTAATCCAAGAAGGTATACTGCTCCTCCATATTCAATACAGAGCAAAGATACAAAAAGAAAAAATGGAGGGCTGATTAGTGAGGATCCCCACCTCACATTTTTACAAATCCAGACCCCCAAAAACAGCATGAAATCCCCCAATCCATTCATCTTTTCTAACCCCTTAACGTTCCCTCACCTTAGTTTAACCGATCCGAACTAGGAAGAACGACCTGCACTATGATAGTTCATATCCATGTACCGTAGTTTAACCCCGGATTTATGTTTACACCGTCATCTATGTTCAGACACAGGCAGACCGCACATCCTGATGTTATGTTTCCTGCAGAGTAAGTGAATTCCTCATGTGAAGCATAACATGTTATGCATTTCATAATCTGCCCCCCATGAAGCAACTGCTTGTAAACTGGTCATGTTGTAAGTGTTTTTCCATCCTTCATTATGTATGAATTTTCCTTGGCAATGTTCATTTTTCCCCGCTTCATGTGTGTAAGTATAATATTAGTGATTATGTTCTTTTAGATTGGTTGTGATTTGTGAAGTGACAGCCTTTTTCAAACAAAAACGATGATCCTTTTCACTTTCCAACAAAAAGCGTTCCTTATTCTAAGTTCTGACATACCCAAACTTTTAACGTTGTCTTTTCCAAAAAAAACAAAGTGAATAAAAAATTAAAAATCGACCCATTCAAAATAAGGAATTTAGAAATTTTCTTTGGTGTAATTCCATAAATACTTAGATTAGATGCTATAGTTTTAGATGTGAGAAAACCTTATTGTGTAATAATCTTAGTAAAATACCAATCTTTAGATGCGAATGGCATTTTATTTTATTTTTTGTAAAAAATTAAAATGTTGTACCATTACAATTTTTTTTTTGTAAATTATCTTACCGATTAATACTTCTTTAATAAAAAATACAGAAGATAAGTTTAATTTACGACTCTTAAAAAACCATCTATCTTTTAGAAATTATGGGATTTTGTTGTTTCTTTAGTTAATGTTCTTAATTTCATATTAATACTAGTTAACCGGATGTTAATTACCGGATACATTTTCTATTATGAGAAGACCACGACGTAAAATTCTTTCCTTTTTGTAAATCCCATCCACTTAATTTCCTCAAAACTACCCATCTATATTTTGAAATTAAAATACAATAACCATCTAATAATAAAAAATAATTACCAAGAAGGGCTCAATCAATGAAAAATGGCAAAAATACATCAGGCATTTTTCAGTAATAAAATACCAACTGTAGATATAAATTTCGCTAAATTAAAAGTCCAAAGATGGAAAGTAAAATAGAAAGAAAGAGAAATCAGCCCACGCGGCACTTTAATACGCCTCGACTCTGGATCGAAGCGAAACGACAGCCACTGCTTTACCCACGTGATTACGTTAATTGCTCTAAACGACGCGCAATCCTTTCTTCCTCTCCCTTCTCTCTCTCCCTCTCGAACTCGTCAGTTTCACTCTTTCCTCCTCTTTGCTTCACTTTCTGTTTGTTTCTCGGGAAAATCCCTCCAGCTCTTCGTTTATTCTTCTTTATTTTTTTTCAATTTGATTTGATTTGATTTGATTCGACGTGTGCGGATCACCAGGCAGGTGGAGCCATACCACTTCTCAAGAGAATTTGCCAGAAATGCTTCGTTCTCATCTATTACGAGCGTGCTCTGTTCATGTGAAGCTCGCTGGATCTTCTAGCCTCCATTTCTAGGGTTTTCGGACCTCCGCATCGTCCCCTGAACCGGTTTCGACATGCACGGCCTTAGCCGGCTCGGCAATGGCCGGTCCCTCAGCGTCAGCGTCGGATCTCCGACGTCTCCGCCTTCCTCGCCTCGCATTCGCCATAGCCGCGGGGGGAGCCTAAGCGGATGCTGCTCCCCTGGCGGCGGCGGCGTGTACAGGTCCGGGAAGCAGGGATTGGTGGAGAGACTGGTGTTCGTGCTGGTTTCGGCGGTTTTCAGACGAAAAGGCGTGCTTCTATTGGCGCCACTTTTGTACATTGCCGGAATGTTGTTGTTCATGGGCTCGTTTGGATTCACCGTCCTCGATCTAGGGCATGGTGTTGAGATTATTTATAAACGAGGTCCGCCGGGATCGGTGTACCGGAGTCCTAAGGTCTTCAAACGGCTATGGCCGATGATGGAGGCCGACATAAATGCAACCCATCACAATGCAGTAATGTTTTCCGCCTCGTTTCCATTTTCTAAAATAGATAGAGCTAGATAAATGAATCCGTATCTTCTTCAATGTGTTCTTGGCATGAGTTGTAGCTGAAGTATAAGTTTAGGACCCGTCGTTCCTTTGATGATATTGTGTTAATCTATCATCAAATTCTCCACAACACTTTGCTATACCATGGATTTCTCTGGATCATTCCGGTTGTTTTCGGCTCGTGCAATCTTAGGATAAAAATTGGAAATAAGCATTCGGTGACGTAGTATTTCTGATCATACAGTTGATGACAGCATGGAATCCCAATGTCCAAAGCATATGGAAGCCGTGCATCAGCACTAATGTGTCTACATCAGGTTCCAGTTCTTTACGTCTCTGTTGATGCTCAGTTTGAAATAAGGAACTGTGCTGTGCGTGCTTATGTAACTTTGTCAGCCTTGAGCCTTTGCAGGATCAAATTCTAATGGCTTTTTTATAATCGAAGCAAACGGCGGTTTGAATCAACAGCGTTTGTCGGTATGTCTGTTCTGTGAGACTCGAATATCCACTGTCCATTTATCTGTGCACCGTGTATGTGCGCTAAGGGTGATCAGAGTTGCGTAGCATCGTTTTTTAATTATTCTGCAGGGATGGTTGAATAATTGTACCTCTTTTTGACACAGATATGCGATGCAGTTGCTGTGGCTGGACTGCTGAATGCAACTCTTGTCATCCCAATTTTTCATTTAAACAGTGTATGGCGTGATTCCAGGTTATTGCTGGTTTTGCTTTTGTCCTGCGTTTGAAAGTTTCATTATCCATGATCGTTCTGATGACTGAAGGCTAGCCTTTTTAGGGGTTAATAAGGTCAAAGCTTTGGCTTCTCTAGAGCAGGATTACATACATATTCATGTGCCGCTTTCCCTTTTCTTGCCGCAGCAAATTTGGAGATATATTTGACGAAGACTTCTTCATAGATTCTCTTAAAAATAATGTGAATGTGGTGAAAGAGCTCCCCAAAGACATACTTGAGCGCTACAACTATAATATAAGCAGCATCATGAATTTGCGATTAAAGGCTTGGTCAAGTCCAGCATATTATCTCCAGAAGGTGCTTCCACAACTTTTGCGTCTGGGGTATGCCCCTCACCATCTTTTGCCCATGCTGATTTTTTTTATCATGAAATATTCACTAAAATTTTGTGCCAAGGTCGTGATGTGTTTTTTGTTACTTCATCCAAGATGAAATGGCTTGATAGCTTACGAGACTATGGGCTCTCTTTCAAGGGGTGTATTGTGATTGTAAATCAACTAGGAATGAGATTTGGTTATTGTTTATCAGTTCTGTTATCTTGTGTCTCGCTTTAGGGCTGTTCGTGTTGCACCCTTCTCCAACAGGCTAGCCCATGCAGTTCCTGCACACATTCAAGGGCTTAGATGCCTAGCAAATTTTGAGGCACTGAGATTCTCCGAGCCCATTAGGATGCTCGCAAAGAAAATGGTCGACAGGATGATCGAGAAGAGCTTTCAGAGCGTAGGAAAATATGTTTCTGTTCATCTCCGCTTTGAAACGGTTTAAAATCCACACTCCCTCCACATTTCTTCAACTGCAAGTTCCTTGTTGCCTCTTCTCATGCACTTATTTTTCTTCTCTGTTGAAGGATATGGTCGCATTCTCGTGTTGTGAATATGACTTTGGGGAGGCTGACAAGCAAGAAATGGATAAGGCTCGAGAAAGAGGGTGGAGAGGAAAATTCAGGAGAAGAGGCAGAGTAATTAGGCCCGGTGTAAACCGTGTAGACGGAAAATGCCCTTTAGCCCCACTGGAGGTATCAGACCCTCTCCAAGTTTTCTTAAAATTTGAGCCTGCTGACTTTACCCGCAACTTGATGACAGATAAGGAACTTTACCTTATTGCAATATCGTGTAAACGTCTGCTCTGCAGGTGGGAATGATGCTTAGGGGCATGGGTTTTGACAATAGCACCTTGGTTTACGTTGCTGCGGGAAACATTTACAAGGCAGAGAAATACATGGCTCCTCTTAAGCAGATGTTTCCTCTTCTCCAGACAAAGGATACTCTAGCTACTCCGGAGGAACTTGCTCCATTTAAGGTAATCAAACTTCGACCTTTTCTGTGTCCATATAACATAGACACCATTATGATCACCCATCGGTCAAATACATGATCGGTTGCTGATTTCCAAATTTGCGCGACTCTTTTCCCTCCATTCTTGGGTTTTAGCATGAAGGTTTGACCAATTGGTTGTGGGAATTGATATGATTCCTTTTTCTTTTTTACCAAACATGAGGATCAAATTGTGACATTGTACAATAACCTATGTATGAGCTCTCTCTCCC
Organism: Tarenaya hassleriana; assembly: GCF_000463585.1. Classification (NCBI taxonomy): domain Eukaryota; kingdom Viridiplantae; phylum Streptophyta; class Magnoliopsida; order Brassicales; family Cleomaceae; genus Tarenaya; species Tarenaya hassleriana. The sequence goes on along the minus strand of NW_010960187.1, from coordinate 6,945,295 downwards.
TGCATGCGAAGTGTTAGGTTTAGTGTCTCCATCCATTGGTTACGGTATCGGTATGAACCTAGTATGGAGTTGATTTCTATCAAACAGGGTATCCTTGTTTCAAAAGGAAAATAACCCGAGCCCCGATTTCTAAAATCTAAAACTAACACTTGTTATTAAATTGAAGGGTCATTCATCAAGATTGGCTGCTCTTGATTACACGGTCTGCCTCCAAAGTGAAGTGTTTGTTTCCACCCAAGGTGGTAACTTCCCTCACTTCTTGATGGGTCACCGTCGCTACCTTTACAAAGGTCACGCCAAGACTGTCAAACCCGACAAGCGAAAATTAGTTCAGCTCTTAGACATCCCCAATATCAGGTAACCCTTTTCCTTCAACGCCATTTGATAAGTTTTGATGTTAAGTGTTGTATCTTTTTGAATGGTAAAGATAAGATTTTGATGGCTTTTTTATGAACTAACAATTGGTGTTTGGGTGATGATGATTTTGAAAGATGGGACTACTTCAAGAAACAAATGCAAGATATGCTCAGACACAGCGACGCAAAGGGAATCGAACTGAGAAAACCCGCTTCGTCACTTTATACGTTCCCGATGCCCGATTGTATGTACAAAGAACCTGAACCCGAGACCAAGACCGAGGCCGAGGCCGAGACCCAAACCGAGCCGACCATATAAATACACAGGACAGCCCAAAAAAAACTCACCTGGAAAGTCATCACCAACACGAACAGTGTGTTAGTAAATCTCACCCTCTCCCACTATACATGTATTTTAATGTTGTATCATCCATCGTCTTTTTCCAGTTGCTCTCTTCTTCTTCTCAAGAGTTTGAGAATATAAAAAAAAAAGAAAAAGATTCTTTTACCTCTCATATCTGAATTTATATGTACATAACATTCTTTTTTTTTTCTTTTTTCTTAACATTGAGACAATTTTTTACACCCATATTTTTTTTATTTACCATCCTACATTTGTTTGTTAAAAAGATTTAGATTTATATATTATCTTTGTCGTCGAGCCTTAACAAGGTAGCTGCCTTAATGGTGTGTGACTGAATCATCTTTTTCAGACTTAGAATTTTATTTTATTTTGGTTGGGAGAAATGACAAAAAGAAAATAGAGGCATTGATGTATGGGGCATCAAAAGATGGTAGGAGAGCCCTCTTGGACCCCGGTTTCTCTAACAAGGTAAGAAACTGGCAAATCATCAACACTATGGTTTTGAATTCCCGTATCCTTTTTTAATCATCTAACACACGGTAAATAAATAAATAAACATAACATACCATGCCCCACCACCACGAAATGGAAATAGAACTAATAAAGGATCATTTATTAATCTTGCCCCGTCTACCTAATTTACCTTTTATTATTACTAAAAAAGAATATTTGCGTAAACAAGAAAATTTTCTTGAATTTTTAAAAAAAATAATTTTACAGCAGATAAAAACTAAAAAATTGGTTTAAAATATATTTAAACAATACTTAATTATATAACAATGTATTGGAAAACGAATATTTGATGGGTTGTTTGTTTTTAATCGATAGTATATTCAACTGCGAAACGCGAATCAAATATTAGAATCAAACGAAAATGCAAAAGGCATAAAAAGATGAAGAATTTACTTTAAATGCAAATTGTTGTAGCAAAATATCTGTACACGGAAAATGTAGATAGAGAAGACAATTATGCAATCTAAATGAAGTATAAATCTTCATGGTCTGTATATATCAATACATTTATATATACAGATAATATTTATCATTTTAACCGACTCAAAATTTAGAAAATGGAAAGAACAAAGAAAAAATATATAAATTATCCATCCTTTTATTTTTTGTATATAAAACTTTGAAAAATAAAAAGCAAAATCAAATCTAACACACGAAAATAGAAAGAGGAGAGAGAAAAAAGGTTACCTACCAAATCCCCACACACTCTCTCTCTCTCTCTCTCTCTCTCTCTCTCTCTCTCTCTCTCTCTCTCTCTCTCTCTGTCACACGCAACAACTTGGTCAAAGTCCCCTCCTTTCATACGCCCTCACAGATCCTACTCTCCTGCCTCCCTCCTCTCCTTATATTCTCCCCCTCCTCCCTCTCTCCACGAACTCCTCCTATACACACACATATACACGTATACATAGACACAGAGAGAGAGAGCTTCATCATCATGGGAAGGTCGCCTTGCTGCGAAAAGGCCCACACGAACAAAGGGGCATGGACCAAAGAAGAAGACCAGCGTCTCATCGATTACATCCGTAAACATGGCGAAGGCTGCTGGCGTTCTCTTCCCAAATCCGCTGGTCCGTTTTCCTTCTCCTCTCTCCAGTTTCTTCTTCCGCAAAAATAAAGCTTGGGCTTCATTACAGTTTCTCCGAATCAGACCTAGAGAGAGAGATAGAGATCTCTGTTTCTGGGTTCTCGTTTTTTGTTCCTGTTCTGATGAAAAGTTCCGGTTTTTGTTTCCGTTGCTTATTGGGTTCGATGAAATCCGCCGCTTCGTTTTCTGTTTTTATTTGTAATTTTACAGAAGAAAAAAACATGGGTCTGATGGATAGTGTCGATGTTTTTGCGTGGAAAACAGGGCTGTTGCGTTGCGGCAAGAGTTGCAGGTTGAGATGGATAAATTATCTTCGGCCCGATCTCAAGAGAGGAAATTTCACCGAAGAAGAAGATGAACTCATCATCAAGCTCCACAGCTTACTCGGAAACAAGTAAATTTCCCTCCTCTGTTTGTTTCCCGAGAAAGTCTGCAACTTTTCCCGGAAAAAAAAAAGACAACAACACCAGATAACCATTTCATCTCCTAACATCATGGGTTTTCTTTTTTGTGGTGGGAATTTTAGGTGGTCTTTGATCGCGGGAAGATTACCCGGGAGAACAGACAACGAGATCAAGAATTACTGGAACACTCACATAAAGCGGAAGCTTCTCAACCGCGGGATCGACCCTCAGACCCACCATCCGATCAACGAATCCGCCGCCCTCTCAGACCCCAAGACGCCGCCGTCTCAGGTAACTCCGGCAGCTCCTCCCCAAAACGCCGCCGTCCCGTCCACCTTCCCCTATCTCAACGCCGTTAAACCCAAAACGGAATATTCCTCCGACAACGGAGCCGCCTCAAGCGGCACGACCACAGACGAGGAAATCCGGCAAAACTCCGACTGTTATCACAGTTATAATACCAACTCCGGACACGAGGAGCTGAATCTGGAGCTCACACTAGGGTCCCGGTCGACCCGGTCGGGCGAGCCGGGTCGGGTCACGGGTGCCGACTCGGAGCCGTGGTGGGCTCCGGAGACCGGCGAGACGGAGACACGTGGAGTATGTCTGTGCTGTAACCTGGGCTCTCGTGAACCTTGTAGGATTCGCCAAACGGCGAAATGGGTTCCCCAGAAGACGGATAGAAAATTTTAAAAGTTTTCGTTTTTTGTAATTTCTGTTCATATCTTTAGTCTTTTCATTGCCATAGGTGATAAAATATGAAAAAAAAAAAAATTCAAATCAATCGATTTGCAAGAACAAAGAAAAACAGTGAAGCATAATTTGCTAAAATTTGTACCTGAATGTGTCATAAGTTTGCAGCAAATTAACTGCAGATGTTAATGTGCTAATATGTAAGCATATGTAAACATGTAATTTGATTATTTTTTTTATCTTATTAAATAAATATATGTATTTAATTTTATATTATTTTTACTTTGTGTATATATTATTTTACACTGTTTTTTGTTCTGATAATTTATCTTTCTAATTAAAATTTTATGTTAAAATTAAAATTTAAAAAATCACATCTAATTTTGGATAGAGAATATATATATATATATATATAGTTGTATAAATATTATCATAGTGAAATTTCTGTTGTTTCCCGCTAATCAATGTCATAATGATGTTATTTGATTGGAAAATGAAATGGTAAAAGGTAGATGATTAGGAATTTAGGAGCAGCTTATGGATTTTTATTTAAAAAAACCTTGGCCTCTATATATTCGAATAAAGTGGTATAAGACAATTAAGAGAATTGAGGGTAATTAGTGATGTCTTCTAGAATCTCAGTTGACTAATATATGATATTTACTATAATATATTACCAACTTGGCCAATTCATTGCGAATGTCAAAACAATGTTAACAAAGTAAGATCTTCCCGAACCAAGTGGGAGAGTGCATGTGCAATGGATATCAATCGGACATGACATCGTTTTCCCGTTACATGGATTTAACAAATAGTCAAATACTTTCTATATATATATATATGTTACTTTTTATATTTGTATATAGAGGTTTATATATCCAAAGAAATAGTTTATTATATTCGTAATCAGTGGTCGATGCAATATTTTAGGTTCTGAGATGGATTTGGTTCAGAAATTTCACATAAAATACAAATTCAGATTTTTTTTAGAGATTTTATTTATCTACAGATTTGAATGTGAAATCATTTGAATGCAAATAAAAAGTGTGTATCTAATTTAATTTGTGTATGTATGTATGTATGTATGTATGTATGTATGTATGTATGTATGTATGTATGTATGTATGTATGTATGTATGTATGTATGTATGTATGTATGTATGTATGTATGTATGTATGTGTGTACATTTACGTTGACACACGAAATGTAACATACTAACATACATAAGACTTTTTCTTTCTTTTTGCCTAACATACAATTATTATTTATTGCAGCATATATTTGGTCTAGAAAAGACGAGCATTTAATGAATTAGTAAAATTATTAATTAGGATATATATATATATATATATATATATAATTTTACGTAAAATTTAATTGTATATAATTTTTAAGATCTAATTAATTGAAACGAAAATTAAAATGATAAAAAAATATTTTTTAAATAGTTATTTTAAAAATTAAACTGAATATAAATTCAAGTAGAATAAATTTTATCATACTAGATATGATTTTTATAAAATTAAAAATCTAAATTAGAAAATTCTAAACTAAGGAAGGTGATGAGATGGAAAAGAAAAGGAATTTGAAGAGGCCACTGATTGGGGAGAGAGAATATAAAAAAAAGGGAGAGGACATGTGACATGTTTGGAGAGATTAATGGACTTAGACAATATAAAATTATAAGTATAATACAATATCAATAATGAGATTGTGAAAAAAATTTATCAATAAAGATATTATTCTGGTTGGATTAAAAAACAGCCCTATTTTTTGAAATTATATATAAAAAAAATGGTGGGGAATGGGATGCAGAAAAATAATTGAATAAATAATGTAAAGATAAATCATGTGAGGAAGAATAGGATGGTAGGGGGAATGTGAGATTTAGGTATAATCCAGCCAAACATCATACCCACTTTTCCGGTAATGAAAAAAGCTAAATCATTATAAAATTCCCTATGAAATCGTCGGTAAGTAGTTAGGTAATATAATGTAATATATAATATTAGATTATATGATACAACCTTAATATATATGCACCATATACAAGCATTCACGAAACAACAGGCAAACATATATAACCTAACAAAAATATAATCATGAGGACAATAAATACTAATAGACATGTATATTTCCTTTCGAATATATAAAAACGAATTAAATAATATATAATTGGATCAAATCACATTTCACATCTATCTTGTCAGCATTGATAGGCAAATTGTGAGAGGATTTAGTTGAAATCTGAAGAATTAGACAAAAAAGAAATTGAACTTGCTAGGAATATTGATACGCATCTCAATATTTACATAAATATTAAAGATGGGTCTAACGAAGGTCGGCCAACATGTGGGTATAATAACTAATATGAGCTGCCTATATATTTTCCAATTATTTAAATTTATAATCACATGCTATTTTATAGTGTCACCCACATTATATGCTCTGATTAGGATTAATTAGGTGCGGTTTAATTGTACATTCACGTGCATGCATGCATGCATGACAGCCAACAACTCTTTGCACACTTACGTACACACGTACACATGAAAATTGGATCCAACACAGAAAAGTCTAACAAAATTCCGACGATTTCTCCATGGTTAGTAACTATATATTTACATGCATGGAGAACATAATGTACAATGCCAAAGGGATGTATACTGATTATGTAAATTTATAATTATGTAATTATGTAAATACACCAATTGTTTAAAGATTTCTCGATCACGATCATTGTTTCGATTAAAAAATATATATGTAGAGCTTGTATGAGAGACTAATAGATCATCAATCACCTAATGTAAAGCCATTTGTATGATATATATTCGAGTGTGGACTGTTTTATGATCAAGCAGTTGGCTAAAACATTTCACATGTCGCATGTGCATGCATGCACGCACAAGCCAATGTGCAATGAGAGGTCGTGCGTAATGTAACCTATTTTTTTACTAGAAAATATGAAAGATTCGCATAGTAAAAATTATATACCATTATTCTTTATTCGGTTTAGATTTCTCTGTTTATATGGATAATTAGAATTTTTTACAATTATACTATTTCATCTCTATACATTTTAATATTAAACCCCGATAAAATAACCAAAATTTACGTGTCTCCACCATGATACATGTTTTGCCATTTTTTCCCCTAATTATAAAATATAATTTAACGTTTAAGATAGGAAAATGATTTTAAAAAAAAAAAGTCTAAGACGACGAGAAAGCTGACCGAGAGTGACTGAAACGAAGAAGAAAAAGGTGGTAAAGAAGTCAAATTTTCCTCATACTTTAGAGCAATAAATAGAAACCGTGTTGTCTTTCTTGTGGCTGCATGCAGTTTGATTTGAAGTCTTAGGAGTATACGTAGATGACAATTGCACGCACTTGACAAATTGAGTATATAATGCAATGGAAAATCCAAAAAAAAAAAATTAGATGATAGAGATTTGAGAAATAAATCATTAGAGGCTATTATAACTATTTATTATCAAATGTTTAGGATTATAGCACATAGAGACAACGTATAACCCCGTATATTATATATATATATATATATATCACTATACTGTCTATATATATAGTACAGAAGACATCCTCCGAGATCTTGCCCAAACGTTTCGGTTCTCGTGACCCTTCACTTTCACAGACGCAAACGCAAACCGTTAATGTACATACAGATATAGTAGCAGCAACTACTAGCAAATGCAATGGTCGGTTTTATTAGTTGCCAATTAAGTTCGAGATGAAAGAAGAGGGTGATGGAGACAAGACAAAGGTTGGTGTTGGGTAGATAGATAGATACATCTTTGCAACTACCCCTTGTATTTTCTTCATCAATGCCCTTCCCTACTTTGAAATTATACACACACACACATGTATATATGAATATATATTATAGACATTCATTCATAAAATCTTTAAAAGCAACATTATTTCGCTTGATTGATACACTTTAAATCGATTTTGCAGATATTTGAATAAAGGGTAAAAGATGATTTGGGGGAATTTTTAGATATCTCATGATCAAATTAATACATGAGGCGAGAAATGATAAATGTTACGTATGGGAATTCACTTGAGGTGGACTAGGGAGAAAAAAAACTTATCATAAGCACCTTTATTGCCACCGTTAGATTTCCATAAATAAATAAATAATATAGTTTCTGGTGGGATCCCTTTTTTTTTTATTCTCTTTTCGTGCCTTGGAGGCCTTCCATTGATTTAGTGAATAAATATCTCATCCCATATATAAATACAGTATCTACCTCATATATACACACACTATATATATCGCTAATATTGACGACAAAAGATCGAGAATAATAATCCAAAAATTGTTCTCAAAAGATTTCAGAAGATGAGGGAGACGAGATGAATGATAGATGTGTCAAGAAAAATGGAAAGGGATATATATATATATATATATATATACATATATATATATATATTCATTTATTTATTTATTTTGTGAACACATTGTTAGATCGGGTTGCCACTTGCCACAATACATCTTATTCTCATACATCTCTTGTCAGCCAGTTTTCCATAAATAACATATTTATAAGAAAAAAATGTTTTCCAATATCTTTTTTTTTGTTAAAGTCTAAGACACTTTATAATTGGGTATCTATTTATTTATTTTGACAAATTTTTGAATTTGAATTCTCCAGTTTGATGTAGATTCATGCATTAGCCGTTTAATTTAAATTTATTTTAAAATACTTCACTATACGCGTATAAAAGTTTATTATTATTATTATTATAAGGGATAATCCAAGAATCAAGACAGTGTGGACTGTCTGTGGAGTTTGGGGGTGAGCCGGCCGGTTTTCTGTTCTACCCACGTCTGGACTAAAAGTTTTATCTTCAATATTTTAATTTAATAACTTGAAAATTATATTTGAATTTATTCCTAGTATCAAAAGATTACGTTCCAGAAATTTAATCTTCGAAGATATTAATATTTGAATCTTATTACCATCATATATATATATATAGTTATATTAAGTTCAAATATAAAAAAATTATAGTGAAATATAATCTAACTTTTTGAACACCAATATATATATGTATGTCAACTACGACAACATGGTCTATGCGACAGATATAATCATAATTATTCAATTTTATGGGTTTTAATTTACTGTATTTTAACAATGTGAACATAAGATCAAAGGCTAGAACGAGATTAACTAGGAGCGAAGCAAAGCATATTTGCCCTAAACCAAAATTAAAATAAAATAAAATAAGATAAGAAAGAGCCCTCACCTCACCTTATCGCCGCAATTTGGAGCGGATTTTAAAGACTTTAATATAAATCATCATTAACCAATTTACTTGTCTCCACCACCCAAGGCTCAACACACACACAAATATTAAAGTTTCCTTAATTTTCATTACATATAATATTAATTATTTTTACATAAAGTGAAATTAATGGAGTTCACGAAATAAACGCAAAATTATTTGATATTCCGTGAATTATTATTATTATTATTATTATTGTAGCCGTTTATAAACCACCCAAACGTAAAAATATTTTTTAAAAAATAATAAAAAGATATTGAGGGAGTGGAGAAGGCCAAAAGGAAAAAGGATAAACACTGCAAAAAGTGGAGATTGAAAATTTGGAAAAGATAAGGGGTTGGTAGGATGCTGACGTCACCCTTCTCACCCTTTCCTTTGTTGTTGTTTTTTTTTTATTTTGTCGTTTGTGCGTGATGTTTTTTTCAAACTTTTTGAAATATATTAATTATAATTCTGAAGTAAAGTAAATTATAAATTATTTGGACTATTTCAATCATCAGGTAGGATAGTTATTTCTCTGAATTAAATTTCATTTAAAATATACAAAATTTTTAAAATATTAATAAATAAATTTCCGCATGAATATATATATATATATATATATATATATTTATAAAAAATCTGATCCTACAATAACGATAAAATTTATGATCCATTGAGTGGTAGCAAAAACATTAAGGTTTTTTAGTTCTTTTTGGAATCACGAAAACCCTTGGACTTTGGAATATTGATGTGATTCGTGTCCTATCCATAAAGCTATATAATTTATGCTATTTTTTTTACTACCAAGATATACACTTTATAATATGTTAAGATGATAAAATATTTACTGCATGGAATTTATGCTGGAAATTTGTATATGATGGAAATAAAATTTCTAAATTGCACGGGTCACTGGTTTATTTTCATATACATAATATACTCTCTTTTTTTATCATTTTAGTTTGATAATGAAGTACTAATTTATCAATAATTTAAATTCTATATATCATAAATACCGCCTAATATTAAAGTATTAGATTCTATGTATCAAACAAGCTATTTGTTCTTTTTCCTTGAAAGTTAAAAGGAAACACCCCTTTTATCAAATATCTCCAACTTGGATGCATCCGTTCGAATATAGAATGGGCTTCACAGTTAGGCCCATTTAAAGGCCACTTTTATACGCAAAGCCCATTTACCGCCTAGGAGCCCATTTAAGGCCCAACATTTTATAAACAAGCGCTATTTGGCCCAAAATTCACATTCCAACGTATTCGCGTGTACGATTTCAGACACTCTTGGTTATGCGTAATGCTAAAAAAAACAATCGTTGGCCTCTTTTGATTTATATTGTGACCATTTTATCGCATGCATGAAAAAAACCCTACCTTACACACTACGTTACCATCTTGTCACTCTTTACAAAATAACTTAAACCATCTTTCTTAGCCACAAAGAATCACCAGAATCCCAGATCAAAAGAAGGCTTATCCTTCTCCACATCATTACAACGCAAATGCGAACGTAAAACAGTGGCTTCGGCCTCTGCCTCTGCCTCTGACCTCTGTTTCAATAGCAGCGTGGCCTGTGCTTCCACCGCATCGAAATCCAATGTCTCATAGAATGCATCATCATCATCGTCACCATTTTCCAATGCATCGGCATTGTCTCTAACTGTCTCAGAGTGTTCCAGTGAAGCAAACTTGTCCTCTAGATTGATCATCGGGACGTTTCCCGTGTTATTATGTAAGCCGAATTTCCTCTTTCGAGTCTCTGTTGCTGTCGTGTCATGTTCCCCCGAAACATCATCTCCTTTGCTTGTCATGTTCAGGTTTATGTCCGAAGGTTCTGAATTTGTTCTCGGGGTCCTTAAAGAAGACAGTGATCTGTCTGAAGAGCTTTGGTTCTCGTTTATTATCGTCAAGGGCCCAACAGAGACGGGACTCGGGCTTGATGAGGGTAAATCGAATAGCCTCCTTGGAAGTGGTGATTGGCTGAGCAAAGAACGTCTGCATAAGGAGTTCTTAAAGGCTTCAGTTCTTGCAAATTAGATAGAACAAAGATTTGCTTGGTATACAGTACACAATGATCTATCTATATATATATACCTGTAAATGGCCATCATGTCAACTTTGCCAGAGTTAGCTTGAGTACTAGACGTAGGGTTTGTTCTATCATCTATGAAACTATCTTCGTACGAGTTATCAGCCACATCATCCTTCTCATCAGCCGACATTTCGGCTTCTGAAGAAACCCTGGTTGTAAAAAAAACATCTCTCATGCTTTGTCCTCTCTCAAGCTTTGTGAATGCGAAAAAAGGCCAACAATGTTGATTGCAGAGAAGATAAGAACTTACTCGGCTTCCTCATCGATGAAGACTCTGACATTGGCGTCTAAGCAGTTCTTTTTGCCTTAAAAGGAGAGTGACCAAGTGTTAGCAGCCCACAAACGTCACTTGATAAGCAAACCGAGACACTAAAGGTATATGGGTTTGAGCAAAAACCCATTTCTGAATGGAAAATGATGGTATGCGATCGGAAGTGTGTAAGAAACTAGAGATAGTAAATATAACGTCATTTCTAATAGCACAAAACCAGTTACCTCCGACATGCTTTTTTCCACGAAAACTAGTGTGAGGACGAGATCTTGCATGATTCACTTCTGCCATACCAGAGCCGTTCTCTTTCAAAGTTGCTGCGCAATCTCCAAGCTTACGCAATCTCTTTAACTTGCGAGGCTGCCTGGTGATTTCTGATTTTTCTCCAGAACTTAACCGCCAATCCTTGCTAGCATTGCTGCTTGTGATATCTGCCAAGGGAGTTCTCCATTCCCCCGGAACGGGAGAAACCATGAAGCAGTTCCTTCTTTCACTTGCCAAATCTTTCTTCATCTGGGGAGTTTTCAATTCATTGCTCCCAGACGTATAGTGAGACTCCCCACCTTCTTCATTCCTTCTCTTTGATTTAGAAGGCTCTTGTGCCAAATCACTATTAAACCCGACAGGTGAAGACAGCTCTGGAGGATCAAGTTCCTCTTCCTCTTCTATGTTGTTTTCTTTCGTAGCCCCTGCAAAAATTGAATATGTCAGAAAAAAAAAGTGTTAATCTAGCTTTGAACAGGGACCCTGTGCAGTGGAGCCTTTAGAACATGTAAACGAGAAATTAAGAGACTACACCGACCTTGATCATAGACGGGTGAATCAGGAACAACACCACTCTTGATAAAGTTAGTCAGCCTCGGACTAAGCTCCTCTTCGTCAAAATCATCTTTATCCGATAATATCAAGATTTTGTCATCATCAATCTCCTCTCTTCTGCCTTCATCCTCTGAAAGATCATTCTCTAAAATTTGAGCCTCTTGTACCGGAATGACCCAATTTGGCGATTCTCCTTGTTTAAAGTCGTGTGAAATGTCAAGGTTTCTGGCCTGAGAAGCTTTCATAATAAGATCAATGTCGGATGCATTGAGGCCAGAATGTCCTGTTTTAGTCAAAGCAGTACACTTCGAACATGGCACATAAGCAGACAGTGAAACGGGAACAGGCATAACAAAGACCTTCCCCAGATTATCGACGGATACACATTCTGAGCCGAAAAGATATTGATGTGTTGGTAAAGATTCTTCATAATCTTTCTCAGCGGTCACTAAAGTGCTTGTGGGAGATGCTGCAGGGTCCTTAGCTTTTGTTTGTGATGTGTTGTCTAGCGAATCGTCAAAAAATGGCAAATCTGCACATTGGTTTGACAAAATGAATGTGCTATGAAGCATTCAGGGAGAGTGCCTGATTTTCAGGAAAATGAAATGCAGATGAAACAGAAAAAAGAAAGCACTTGAATTGTAATGATATCCCAGCTCTAGGTGTGGGCATGAATATAAACACAAATCTCAGTACTGCAGTTACTTATGAAGAAAAAGGCAACGAGTTTTCACGAAATCAGGTACGTGCAAATTTCCTCATGTTCACAGTTTATTATGATCCCACATTGACCAGATATGAGATTGCTAGAAGTCTAGATTTATCCCATTAAAAGGTAACTTTAAGGGTGAGCTCTACCAATGAACCCGTAAGAAAAAGTATAAACCTAGGGTAGACTTATCAGTGTTAAATCAAATCCCGGGCAAAAGGTTCATGTCGAAAAAAGGCAACCTACCATATAACAACCCGGACATGTCAAATTGGAGTCCAGGGATTTTTTAGCAGAAGCATTGGTTGATTGTTTAGAAGTGTATGGGTACCTCCTCTTATAAGCTAATTTTCAATAGTTAATTCCGTACACGAATTTGTGAGAATTGGTAATTGACACAGTATAGATTGGTTCCTATATGCTTTCTCTCTTCTTTTCCAAGTGTTATCTAAAACTAATCTAGTGCCACTTTGAAATGATAACAAAGCAATGACTTTCTTAAGCACAATGGTACTCCAACGAGATAAATGAGATTACTTTTACCTTTTGTGCCATCACCGACTTGCAAGGCTGCATCAAACCCATCTTTGTTGCTCAAAGGGGCTTCATCCTGCAACTGTTAGATCGAGATTCTGCATGAAGAAAGCAACCTTCAAAAAGGATTTCACACCAAAATTAAGAGCCAAACCTCAGTGAAGAAGCTTTTGTTCTGTTCAGAAAATGTTGCATCCTGCAAGCACTGCATGGCATCAATCAACATTCCTGTCCTATGTGAATGCATTACATTGTGCACTTTGGAAGGCAATGCTTGGAAGTGAGGGAATGCAATCAACGACGGTCTCCGCGTGCTTCCTCCATCTTGGTTGAAATACTTGGCAAGCAGATTCGTCTCCGCAGGTGTAAGTTTTTTCTGGAAAGCAGGAGTCTCAGAGGTGGTGCCAACATCTTCTTGCAGCTTCTTTCCACGAGGAACAAATTGTTTGATTGAAAGCTCAACAAACTGGACTTCTGGTTTGAAAACATGGGGAATCTATACCACATTATGGTAACTTAAATGAGTTAAAAAAAAGTTGATGACTTAAGTTGCCTGGTGAAAAGAGCAAATACTGTCAGAAAGGTCATTTAGACAGCTCTTACCATCCTCGGACTTGGATGAAAATCAAAGCTATTCATTCCTCCATTTCGCATGTGCTTTTTTATAGACCGACCATTTGCTTGCTTTCTCGTATATGCCTTTATTTCTGACCCTTCACAAGCGAGAACTAGTAAAGGCTTGTCAAGGAATTGCATAACAATGTGCTCCAACATAATTTTCACTGGAAATAAGATGGTGAAATGATCGAGAACATATGCATAAATCAAATGACATGTTGACAAAAAAAATCGTTTAAGGATATCAACTCGTCCATCGTGCTTCCTTCCAGTTCTTCCCATGCGTTGAATCATCCTCAATGGCGAAACATTAGCATCAAAACATATAACTAGATCAACTTCCATTATGTCTAGGCCTTCTTCACCAATAGATGTCGCAACAATGACGTTGAACCCACCAGCTCTGAATTTCTGTTTGAAATATGATTGCACCATGCAAGAGATGGTAAAGAGAAAACAAAGCAAAGCAGCATTGCAGTAAACAAGTGCAAATTAACGGGGAAAAAAAAACAGAAATACCTCCAGAACTGCCTGCTGAAATAAAGCTTGGGCTTCATTACAGTTTCTCCGAATCAGACCTAGAGAGAGAGATAGAGATCTCTGTTTCTGGGTTCTCGTTTTTTGTTCCTGTTCTGATGAAAAGTTCCGGTTTTTGTTTCCGTTGCTTATTGGGTTCGATGAAATCCGCCGCTTCGTTTTCTGTTTTTATTTGTAATTTTACAGAAGAAAAAAACATGGGTCTGATGGATAGTGTCGATGTTTTTGCGTGGAAAACAGGGCTGTTGCGTTGCGGCAAGAGTTGCAGGTTGAGATGGATAAATTATCTTCGGCCCGATCTCAAGAGAGGAAATTTCACCGAAGAAGAAGATGAACTCATCATCAAGCTCCACAGCTTACTCGGAAACAAGTAAATTTCCCTCCTCTGTTTGTTTCCCGAGAAAGTCTGCAACTTTTCCCGGAAAAAAAAAAGACAACAACACCAGATAACCATTTCATCTCCTAACATCATGGGTTTTCTTTTTTGTGGTGGGAATTTTAGGTGGTCTTTGATCGCGGGAAGATTACCCGGGAGAACAGACAACGAGATCAAGAATTACTGGAACACTCACATAAAGGAACTTTTTGGGACTGCCCTTTCAATGTCTTGCCTGAAAGATGAGAGATCAATGAACAGGATTAGCTAACAGGAAATCTTGATTCGTAAAGCTCCTGGCATAACTCTCCATAAAGGCCAATTTTTCAGTTAGATGAAAAAGAAAGATAAGCATGAGCGACAAACCTGAACTTTGACCAATAAACTCGGTTGCTTTAACCACATCTCCAATATTATCTAGTGCGCTCATTATGTCTCTGAAGATGAATGCAATCAGGTCAAGCCCATAAAGCAAGAGAGTAAACAAACAAGCTGGAAGAAACAATGAGATCTTAGATCATTTCACCTAACACTTCCTCTGAAATTTGAGAAAACAATGACCCTTGATGACTTTGGATCCGTCATTTCTGCAACCAATACCATACACACATCATTATTCAGTCCAGCCTCAAAGCAGAAAAAGAACAAAAGTACACTTTCCTAATCACATTGTAACAGAATAACAGAAAGCAACATACTGAAATGATCAACTAGCACTTCTAACATCTTCGACAATTTGGGGCTTGGTGCCCCATTTGACATGCTCTGTTGCATCAAAAGCTTTGCTTTCCTAATGTCTTCATTTTTACTCATCAGCCTAGCAAATGGCCTGCAAAGGCAATGGCTGTAAAACTTGTTCGAAAGTACAGTGAAACTCATAAGAAATAAGAACTAATCCATATGAACAGTATTCTTATTGTTTTCAGAAATAAGAACTAAACAACAGAGCAAAGAACATACCCTTGCTGTAACTTCTCTTCTAGCATCTCATATGCTGGCCTTATTCCATGACTCGAAAGGAGCTTACGTACGTGATACAGAGTAATAAGAGCTGCAAAGCAAGCTTCAACATCTCCGTGATTTACATGGGGAAGGCCTGTAGGAGGTGCTTGGCGAAATTTATCCCTTGCAGTAAGTAAATCGCACGGACTAAACTGTCAAACATGACGGGAAGAGGTATGATCACTAAAATAAGCTGTTGAAATTCACATGAGAAATATTAAAACTATTGCAGTGGCAAAGAAAATCAGACGATCTAGATCCTTACAGTTTGATAATCTCTGTTTTGAATAAGTCCAAACGAACTGAGCCTGGCTGCATAAGGACGTATAACATCTAGCAGGCGTTTATTTATCTCATCAGCATCTCGACCCAAGGGAACCTGCTATACCAGAACGGGGCTAAATAATAGGAAATGAATTTAGAAAATAACAGATTTTGGAAAGCAATTCAACCAACTTGCACCTCAATTAGTTCCACTTTTCTGTTGTGAACGTAAGGGCTAACATCATGGTCACTCTCATTTCGATATTCGAGTGTGGATATCTGCAAACTGTCAATGATACCTTGGATGGCCTGTGTCTTTGCTGACAATCAAGGTAAGTGTTAATGGACTGAGGATACAAAATGAATGAAGTCATACCAAAAACAGTCACTTACACCCAGGAGTTGCACTGAGAGCCAGTATTCTCAACTTCACCGGTACTGCCATCAACTGAAGATTAAAGAGCATCAGCTACTACCTTGGTCATTTACGTACACGAAGATAAAGAACACCAAGATAAGGCAAGATGCATGTCTAGAGGTGCAAAACAAGAACTATCAAGAAGTAGATGACAAACCTCACGAACTACAACACAGTATGAATAATTCCCTGATGCTCGATGAGCCTCGTCAATTACCAAGCAAACCAAGTAGTTCACATGACATGAGCCTGAAAGAGGTAAGTAGACTAATCAGAAGGAGCGGTGAATTCAGCTTTCTGACAACAAAATAAATCCATAGTTTACAGTAGATCCATTAATTGAGTGATCACTTCAGATAGTAGAAAACAAAATACGAGTACATTCACTTCTGAAGAATAACCTGATTGTATATCTTTCTCGAGAACTTGTGGAGTGACAAAGAAAACCCGTTTGTTTTTCCACAAGCAGGCCCTCTTGGCAGGACTTGTCTGACCTGTCATGTCAATTGTCCACTCCTGCAGTCAGTTTAACCAACATCTTCTCAAAATGCATCTATGGGTCTGATTAAAACAGATTCCTAATATCAGGCGATGGAAATCCATCAGATTTTTTTTTTCCTGCAGAGAGTTCATCAAGAAAGAATCACTTACTTGGGGTATACCCACAACATTATGGCATGCCTCAATCTGCTGCATGACGAGTGGCCGAGAAGGCGCTGCAAAGACAATTTTACCTAGGACCAACATAAACAGCCTCCAGTTACACTTCTATTTCAGTTATTAGAGCACCATTGTTCTTTGAAAGAGAATACTTTCAGGACATTACATGGAAACAGAAGCCGGCGCGAGGGGTCTTACCTTCTGGAAACCATCTAAAGTAATTGTACATGACGACAGCAGCTATAAGTGTTTTACCGAGCCCTGTCGGCAACGCCACCAATGTGTTTGAAAACAAAGCAGTCTTAGTTATTGAGAATTGATAATCTCGATGAGGAACGTTCACTGCATAGAGCAAAAAGCACCAATCATAAGCACGCCAATTTCATCACAACCATTAAAATCAGAAGAAGATCATAGGTAAGCTACAAACTCAGCAACCTGGATAAATCCAAGTTTTAGCTGCCTCTGGATCAATATCGACGCGAGGATTCTTATCATCGTCGTCCACAAAAAATTCATTTACTTGCGGATTTGAAACTATTCGATTGCCCGGTGGAGGTATGCCCGTAGTCCTTCCAATAAACCTATCGAGCGTAGACTGTTTAGTAGCCACAGGTTTATTGCCACTGCCGAATGCAGGACCGCCCAGATTGTTCTTCCTAACAGAAGCATCGGTGGTGGAAACGAAATGGGACGATGAAGAAAGAAATGAAGACGGATGAGGAACAGAACAAGAAGCATTTGAGGTGTTCTTCTGACAAGCCAAGTCGATTTCTCTCACCGCAGCTTCCCAATCGAACTCCTGAACGGAAAAATCAGAATAAAGGAGAGAGGAACAAACCAGGCGCTTTAGACATAGAAAACAACAAAAACCCAGAAAGTGAAACAGCGGAAATTTTCAACTCACGTCTGCTTCTTCGACAATTTCTATCGGAACCTCGGAACCCATATCGGCAAATCACTTTATCCTTTCCCGGGATCTATTCTGAACTCGACCCATCATCCGGAGTCTTTCTATGTCACGATTTCCCCACAGATATTCGACACCGCCGTCATAAACTGAGTGACTATGACGGTGTTCTGTCGCAGGAACCCTCACCGGAGAGAGGGAGAGAGGGAGAGAGGGAGAGAGACGCCGAAGATTGGCGGGCAAATCTTGGAAAAAGAAGCTTTTTTTAATTTCCCAAACAAAATTCTTAAACTTTCAAAGCCCCATCGGCTCATGCCGACCCATACATATAATGACATAAACATAGGCCCAATAAGATTTATAAGTTGTAATATAGGCCCATATCGTTGTTAATTGGGCCTAGGTTAAGGCCCGTTATACTTGGGGGTTGAATAACACTTGGTGGAAGATCAACACGCAAGGAAAAAAAAGTTGTGCGGCCGCCTCCGGGAAGAGAATTCTTCTTCGTTTTGAATCCCTGCGTAGAGACGACGGAGACGATGGCTTTGAACAATGGTATAAGATCCGCCACGAAGCTGTTCGTTTCATCTGAATCGGCTAGCTTGAGATCAGGTTAGCTCGTCTCCTCCTGAAGAATTCTTTTGATTTCCCCCTTTTTCTGTTTGGTTTCCGAGAAAATGATGGAAAATTATTAGAGTTTAAGGATATAGGCGTAGTTGCGAAGTGAATTGCTGGTAATTTGTTTTCGTTCAGATCTAGTCGAAGGCGTGTATTTTGGATCAAGACGAATTTCGTCTTCACGGATTCTCTATCTTCCCTATCTGAAGCTTTGTGAACTGTTTATCACTACTTAGGCAATCTGTTAAGAGTTTTATGAGGCTCACGATTCTGGAGATTTTTATGAGTTTGTCTATTGTTCTGGTTAGCTAAGCATAGTAGTGAATCGGTGGTAAAGTGTCGAAATGCTATGTGAGTGAAAAAATTATGAGAGCATATCTAATAATTAGGCCAAGAACGATGCGTGACAACATCTATAATTATGAACTCTGTGAATTAGTTCTCATGCCGCTTCATTTCTGATGTTTTTGTATGAACGATATCCTTGATTTCCGTTTAAATTTCTGTCAAATGTCCTTTAATTTTCTGATTCTACAACAAAACACTTGCTTTAAGAGTTTCTCCTACCAATAGCTTCGCGGCGTGATTATGGAGCTAAAGAATTGGGTTCTTTCTCTTGTGATTTCTCGGCCTGAAGATGCTTATGTTTCTTGCTTGGTGGTCCTCCTAAGACATTTTTGTCTTACATATCCTCACATTGCAAGTATAACAAATTAACAATAATGTTGGTAGTGTCTAGTTTGTCCAGCAATTTGGAACTTTGGCTAAAACAGTCTATGGTTGATCCATTTATGATGGTCCATTTTCATGTTGATCAAATATTGATTGCAATCAGATATATCCAAAGGCTCCTCTTTAAAGCTCATTTTTTGTGCATTCTTAAAACAGATATCTCAAAAAACCCTGATCATACCCCAACACCTGCAACCTCAGCTGAAGTGTGTGATCAAACCCTGATCTTGTTAAACATCAGGCGAAACAAATGACCCATCTTTTTAATCAACCAAACCCTAAATCCCGTAACATTTTCCTTTGATCGAACAGTGATGAAAAGAGGCTTCCATTCTACCAGAGTGAAGAGGATGGGCGGTGGCCATCACCACGATGAACCGTACTACCTCCACGCAAAGCACATGTACAACTTGGACAGGATGAAGCATCAAGCTCTCAAGATGTCTCTTGGTGTTTTCACGGCTTTTAGCATCGGCGTGGGTGTTCCCATTTACGCCGTCGTTTTCCAGCAGAAGAAGACAGCCTCGAGCTGATCATATCTCGCTTGCCCACAACAAGACAGGTCTTTCTTTGCTCACTTGGTAGCATTGCCAAGAACATTATCGGTATGAGTTCAAACTCAAAACCCTCATTTTTTTTCTTTGCTATTGACTCTCTCTGCCATTTGCTGATGTCGGAAAGAGTAGGAATCTTCAGCAAAATTCCCAATAAAAAGAAAAGGCACTGCCCCACTTTTTCTTTATTTTGTTATCTGCCGTTTCATTAGAGATTATAATAATCGGCATTGTAACTATCTCTTCAGCAAATATTATATACTATATATATATATATATATAGAGAGAGAGAGAGAGAGAGATGATTAGGGTAAAAGAAAAAGGGCAAGTTTAATCATTCTGGGTTTAGAAAGCCGCTATCATAAAATTTCCTTAGATGATACATAGAAACTAGACTTTGGTGATATTTCATATGTTGCATCTTTAGCTTTTGTTACCCTTTTGTCTCTTAGATGCAATTTGATTGATCTCTTGTTTTTGCCCGACGTAAATTCTAATATGTGCCAGTCACCGTATTTCTAAAACTCTATGTTGTAATTTGGAATGGATATTTCGAGTTTTGTTTTTCTAATAACTATAATTATTCGTGTTTTGTTTTTGTTTTTTATTCAATTATTTTGATTGTTTTACATTTGGTCGGGATTATTAATTTGACTTTAGAAATGTCTTATCTAACCCGTTTTTTTTATGGATCTAGATCTGTATTTTATTCGCCCTGTTTTTCGTATTATCCATACCAAAATATCGATCCATTAATATAATTACAAAAGGGAAAAGTTAAAAGATCCCTTCGTCGAGGTACTCAGCCAAATATTCACACTATAAAATTGCATAACGTTTGGTTGCATCGTAAAGAAAAATATTGAATGCATCAGTGTTAGATAGCGATACATATATATATGTGTGTGTGTGTGTATATTAGAGAATATTGGATTAATATTTGGTTTAGCGTTCGATTTAGGTTATTTCCCATTGTATAAATATTTGTAATTGTTGATCATTTGGAAATAACACATAAAATATTCTCAAATCTCTCTTTCCTTCTCTAGAATCCAATAATATACACACATTGATTCACTGATCTGTTTGTGACAATTGTGCTAGTTTCACTTCGCCTTTTTACACAGTAAAACTGTAAACAGTGAAAACATTTATTTATTTTCCTCGTTGGGGAAAATAACTTATGTACATACGATAAGAACACTAACATAAGGAGGTTAGTGGTAGGTACATAGCACTAAATGTAATAAAATAAAGATTTTTGCTTTCTCGTACCCAAAAAAAAAACGAAATAGAATATATATGATTAATTGACAAAATTTCCATGCTCAATAATAGAGGACAAGGGTTCTATAATCAATTATATCAGATATTATTGCCGTAATGATTATTTGTTACTGTGTGTAGTTGGAGTCTACCTCCAGCACTACAGTGTAGTCTTAGCTTAGGCTTCACATAATAGCTCCTGCACCTTTTGGCGATGGATTTTTCTTTTCATTTTCATATATTTTTCATTAGGGTTTATTTCGATTTACTGTGCAGGTCGGTCCATCTTGACTTTAGAGCCTATGACATAGCCTCAGTGCAGCGTTTGTGAAATTTCATGCCACAGTTCTCATTTACTCCCAAACCCTAAATTTGTTATTTTTTTTTTAAATATCTTAAATCTTAAAAGTTACAAGGGCAAACGACTGTATAACGAAAGAAAAAACTGTACCAGGGAAAAAATGTTGCGTTATGGCATTTGTCTTCAAATCTATTTAAAATCGTGAAATGTTATTAATTTAGATCCGTCCATACAGCTACGACGAAATAATGATATCATGTAAATGTCGTGTTTACGGTATCTCCCGTATTATTTAAATTGTAATCCCAGTATCGTTATTATATTCATCTATAGATAAAAACGGTGAAAATGGTGTATATGTATAAATTGCGTTTTGTGGTATTTTTCTGTATATATTTTAGATTTGTATCATTTTTTTTATTTTTTATTTTAATGTATATAAAAACACAAGCAGGGGTTACAAAATCTAAAGTAACACAAAACCAAAGCTTCACGAGATTCGAAGTACACAGTGTGAACACTGGAATGATTTGTCGGACAGATCTCCTTGACGTGTCCCTGTTGGTCTGAAAGTGGACAACCCACCTTCCTAAATTACTAAAATACCCTTGTGGTAAACGAATTTTTTAATATTGTGCTGATAATAATAATTGAAAATATGATGAAATCCATTTGTACCCAAACATGTGGTGCTCATGCACCGGAAAAGGGATGTATCCCCCCTTGGTCGATGCTATTCATATTCATGTTCCATTCATTTGACGTGCTGTAATTAATTCTATCGTTTTCTGTATAATAAATGTATTAAAAAAACTTCAAACCAACCAAGAGAAAATGATCCAACACGAAAAATAATTAAGCGGAAAATATGTTTTTATATTATAATATGATCTACTTATTAGCTTTTGGTTGTGATTCTCATGCAAAGACGGTCCATTTCTTTTTTCTTATATATATATTTCGGCTAACGTTAATTAAGGTAGAGATGGAGGAGAGAGATTAGGATAAAAGCTACAAAACGTATCTTTTTACGGTGGGTTAATAAGGGTAATTAAGCAAGAAAATCCACGTTAATCTTGGAAAACAATCGGCAATCCCGACGCCTAAAAATGCAATATTTACATTGAAATTCTCAGCAACGACAAAAAAAAAATCCACAAAATCACACTTAAAAAAACAACAAAATCACTAAAAAAAAAAAGAGAATTATTATTAATTATGACGTCACTTCACTGTCACTGAGACCCAGTAGGGTTTTCGTCTCCTGGAGGAGAGAGATTAGGATAAAAGCTACAAAACGTATCTTTTTACGGTGGGTTAATAAGGGTAATTAAGCAAGAAAATCCACGTTAATCTTGGAAAACAATCGGCAATCCCGACGCCTAAAAATGCAATATTTACATTGAAATTCTCAGCAACGACAAAAAAAAAATCCACAAAATCACACTTAAAAAAACAACAAAATCACTAAAAAAAAAAAGAGAATTATTATTAATTATGACGTCACTTCACTGTCACTGAGACCCAGTAGGGTTTTCGTCTCCACTGTCCCTCGCCTGCCTCTGGTTCTCACCTTGAAGCTGGTGATGCGGCGGAGGAGCTTGCTGCTCCAAACTCATCCCCAAACCCACCCTCCCTCCTCCGCCGTAACCTCCGGCGACTCCTCCTCCGCCTGTCAAAACCCCCATATTACTCTCCACCACTCCCAACCCTATCTGCTGATGACCACCACCCACCGCCTGTTGCACCATCATCGACCCGAGCGAGACCGACCCAACCCGCCCACCGCCCGAGTAATGACCCGGGTTAAACGCCCACATCGACGGCGGAGGCTCTGCCATGCCGGCCCCTCCTCCGCCACCGCCCACCGGAAGCATCCAAAACGCGCTCCCCCCGTTCGTCGTTGCCGGCGCCGCTACCGCCCACATCGGTGCCGGCGGAATCATGCTCTGCGTTGCCGACCGAGCCGATCCCGGTTCTTGATCCGGTTTAGGAGAACCCGAACCCCCCGGTTCGGTGTTCGATTCCTTGAAGAGATCTTCTTCCCTGAAATGCTTCGTGAGAGAAGAAGAAGAAGAAGTAGTAGAAGAAGAATCCGTGGGGTTCTGGTAAAGCTGGTGGTGGTTGTGGTGGAAGCCGTAAACGGCGGCGTTTTGGGCTCTCCCGATGAATTTTCGAGATGGGTCTCCGTCGTAGAGCGACAAGGCGGCGGAGCTGTGGAAGGACAAAGGCGCGGATTTAGACGGCGGAGCGGAGATGGTGGTGCCGCTGCTGCGTAGGGAGACGTTGAGGGTGGCCGGGATGGTTCCGGTGCCGGTGGCGGCGATGATTGCGGGCTCCGCCTGCTGGAGGAGCCACTCGATCGTCTCTCCGTCGGATTTGTGCCCTAATTCTCTGGTTAGCTGGAAAACCCTAGCAGCGCAGATAGCTGGCATGCGGATTCTCCGACCGCGTCCGTCTACCTTCGTATGTCTGTCCTTCGACGGCCGCTTCACGCCGGTTTTTGCGGCGGGGACGACGGCGGTGTTTGCGTTCGCGTTGCTCCCGGCGGCTGCGGCGGTGGTGATTGGACCAGAAATGGAGCTCATGAATGGGACCGGTTGGACCGAAGTGCTTTGGAGATGATGGTGTTGGTGATGATCATGATGATGATGATGATGGTCTGTATTGCTCTGATTGTTGTTGTTTTTGTCTTGGTGGGACTCCATTTCTTTAAAAAAAATAGACTTCCTCGGATGCCCAAAAAAACCAGATTTTTTTTTTAAAAAAAACAAGTTTTTACAGAAGATTACTCGTGATCCACAAGAAAACCCCCATTTTTCAGCTGGAAATCCCGATTTTTTCACTTGGGAAATTGCAGATTCATCAGCAGAGAATTCTGGGAGGGGGGGGGGGGGCTTTTCTCTTTCTTTCTTGTGGGGCTATGAAATTGTGTTGACTGTTGTCTTCTGCTTTGAAGAAAGAGAGAGAAGAGGACGAAGAAGAAAGGATGACAACACAGAAGAGAGAGAGAGAGAGAGAGAGAGAGAGAGAGAGAGAGAGAGAGAGAGGGTGCCTTTGTTGTTATTATTTTTGTATGGCAGTGTCCCACTAGTTTATGCTTCTAGATATCACTATTTGCTATTGCCACACCAAATGATCACGGGTGTTTTGCTACTGCCACACCGCCCATCGAAGGTTTCATCTCTCTGCCCTACTTTTGACTCCCTTCCCCCCATTTTTATATTTCGGGATATTTACTCTTCGCCCCACGGTTTTCCATCCTTCCTGAAAGAAGCACCAGATTTTGTATATAACCTTTTTTTCCCATCGATCTTCCGAACCTTTCGTTGTGAACCACAGCTGGCGAATTCTGAATCTGGATTGCTTCATTTTCTTGCGTATTGTGGTATTAACCTTCTTAAACACGTGTCGATATATAGGAAATCTTAGAGTGTACTGCTACTGCATGACTATGGGATTCAATATATATATATCGATATTGAATTTTGAATTTAGACCGCACTCGAAATTTGTGATTTTGAGGTGATTTATGTATGTCATGGTCTTTAGATATTAATCAAGTTTTTACCTTAATTCATTTGTGCATGATATCAGTATATAGATTCGAGAAAAGAGGCGTAGATTGCTCAATTCATAAGTTTTGGGACATTTTCATCAAAATAGAGAAATAGGAGGATCTCTTTGTTGGTATTTTTGTTTTTTTGTGGTTCTTTTAGGTTGGACTTCCATGGAATTTTCTGGTGCGAAATGTTGAATGTTCTTGCGGGAGGAAAAAAGGAAAATAAGACAAGTTACTCTTATATATATATATATATATGTATAATGATTATGTATTATTTTTTTATTATAATAAATCAACGATAATAGCACAAATGTCTCTTTCTAACGTTCTCTTAATTTGGCTTCCCCCCGAAATTATCAAAAGGCTCGAGGAAGATAAGGAGCATAATGATGAGGCCAATAATTAAATCTCCAATCTCTCATTTGATCCTATTATGCAATATTCTATATCGCAATAACATTGATATATATAATAAGCACTACAGACACCATGATTAAGGAGTGCAATTATACAATTACAAGTGAATAAAGAAGAAGGTTATACAATACGTTTTTTTATTACAAAGGTTGCTATACCATTTAAAAAAAAATTCTCATAAATCCATTCATGAGGAGGGAGATTTAGTGAATTACTTCCAGGGCGCAAATAACAAACAAATCTATTAGACCACGTGTCTAAATTCTAATGCAATAATAACCACATTTTATAGATTTAAACTCTTTGTTTTCCAAAACTCGCAATTTAATTTTAAACTTGTTTTCTCAATTTAAAAACTTAGAATAATATCATATAAATCAATACACATCTGTCCAATCAAATCATGTTATATGTGAGAAATTGGATAAACATCATCACAAACAAAATGAAGATACTCATTAATATAATATCTAAACGGGAGGAAATAAAACTAATTTATGTACCCATGGCACCTGTCTTGTCTCGTGGACCACTTTTTGTTTTTTTTTTTTTTTTTTTTTTTGGTGTGAGTTAGCGATGAAAAGAACCAACACTGACTCGAAGGAAATTTAAAAAGAAAAATAGCCCCTACTCTATATTTCTACTTTAATTTATTTATTAAAAAAAAGGTTCAGACAGGAGCACGTGTGAATTCTAGGAGTAAAAAGAGTAAAACTGTAAACCAGTCAAAAGGGAGACAGATAATATATATATGGAGGGAGGCAGAGTTATAAATGCATCGTACGGTAACTGCGTTAGTAAAACGTGATGCTTGTCTGAATTTAACCCCCACGGTTCACTGCGCTGTATTTTTTTCCCTTAAAAGAACAAAACTGAGTTTCTCCTATTTAATACTGGGTCACATTCTAGCATATAAATATGTAGATACAAATTATAATCTTAAAGATAATATGATAAAAACCAAAAATTCTAAAAAAAATGAATATTTTTCATAAAAAATATATATTAAACATGAAAAGTCTACCTTTTAAAAGAATATTTTGAAATTTCAAATTTAAAAATATTTGGAAGAATCCATAATTAAAAAAAATTATGAACTTTATAAACTATTATAGACAAATACATAATTCTATTACTTCTAAATAAATACACAAACTTTGTGAAAATTGCTATTTTTTTTATGACTGTGGAGGTATTAGTCAACTACTGAAATTAATCGACTAAATCTGACGTGACTCTTCGTTTTTTACAAGCGTCGAGATATATGTCAATTTCCTCAAATTTCGTGTATTTATTTAAAAATATATTTTTTATGATATTTTCAAAATATAATAATCAAACTCTAAAAATATATTTGATAATATTAAAAAAAATTGTTATGAGGTAACAATACAAAAGAATATTTAATAATTTAATGACATATATTAGCATTGATAATTATAATTTGATTGGTTGAATTAATAAAAAAAAAATATAGTAAAATCTAATTCAATTTGAAATAAATGAAATCTCATTTTATTTATTTTTTAATTATGAAATATATATAATTAGTTTAAAATTGATTCAAATATATATTGAATTAATATAAATCACATTCAAGATAAACAATTAAATAAACTTATGGACATTATAAGATTATAATTGAAATTTTATGATAAAAATAAATTACTTGTAGGTTGGCCACTGTTGTATATAGGGCTTTTTATTTGAAAGAGAAGAGAGCACGGAACTGCAAACAAAGAGATGGGAGACAACTCAGCAATGGCATCTCCTGATTAAGATTTCTCCCTCCATTATCCCCCGCTTTTTCATTTTTTTTAAAAATTACCCTAAATTCTCTCTCTCTGTTTTTTCCTTTAAAAAAATCATATATAAAATTTACCAATTGGGCCCAATTCAAAAGAGGCTCAATTATAATGATACCCATTTGGATCAAATCAAAAGGCCCATTTGGGCCCGATGTCGAAAATGCCCAAAAACTTGAACAGACCACCGAAACATTGCATATCTTTTGGAGTAAGCCGTTAATGGCGGCGAATACCATTTTAGCGGTTGAAACGCGGAAATGATCAACATTGTGAATTCTTTGATTTTGATGTTGGTACGCTTTCAACGCAATCCATCGATCTCTAAACCACTAAACTTATAGACAACAACATGGCAACGATACCTAACCATACGTTGCCATATCCAAACGTCGCCACTACCAGAGACGCAGACGCAGACGCAGACGCAGACGCAGACGCAGACGCATTTTTTCCATTCAAGAAAGTGTCTTGGAAAGAAGACTAGAAAAAGAAGAAGGTAACATCAATGACATTTAAGAGAGAGTGATTCGATTCAGCAAGTCCAGGAGGCAGATCGCTTGAGAACAGGTTTCATCTGCTTGTCTTCCTCGAGAGAGATCATGCCGAGATGCGAAGGATCTTCGAGCATCATCTTTGCCACCAAGTAACCGGCTATGGACCATGTCTGGTTTTTCCTCGCCTGCTTCCCTATGTACCTTCCCATCTTCCCGTCGTAGTACTCCGGCCAGCAATCCCTGTGTATGCGCGCCTCTATCAGATCCACCGCCCTTCTCGCTATCTGCGGCCTTCCCGTCTTTATGCACGCTGCTGTCAGCATCCACAACAGAACTGCACAGATACCGACATTCCGACCAGACCTTTAGTTAGTTAGTGTTTCCTACTTATAAGAGTCATCACATCATTTACTGTCTTAAAAACTTCGCTCTAGCTAGATTGATCCTATATATATATATAGAAGTACCTGGCCAGGACCCGCCATTGTGGTAGCTCCAGCGGGTGTTCTTGGGGTCACAACCAGTGACGATGCGCCACTCGTGGCTCTCAATGCAAGGGTAACAGATCTTGAGGGGCATCTCCCCCACGAGCTCCTCCCAACGCTCCTCGATGAGGTCCATGATGGCCATTGACTGGTCGGGCGTGGCCAGGGACGAGAGGATGGCCACGCAGTTGCCGAGCGAGAACCACCTGAAATCCATGTGGGCCGGGCTTACGTTTCCAACAAAGTAGCCTCCCCTCAGCGGCATGAAGTCGAACACCCACTCCGGGATCGAATCCGGCATCACGTTGAACTTGTTCACCGCCGTGTGCGAGTACTCCTCTGTCTTGTACCTGCACCAGAAACTCTTCCAAGCGTTCATATTCGGTTGCTGCAAGTTAAAACCCGATACCAGCCGGTTCACCGACGGAATGCGTGCATTCGGTAGTGAACTAAGCCGAGCCCAACCTTACATTTATATACCACAAGAACTCAAAACATACTGTCATCTGATAGAATTCGATTCCGGCCGAAGCTTTAACGGTACCTGTAAATGTCGTTGAGTTGTTGAAAATCGAGCCAAAAGTAACTCCTCATGTGGTAGCTCAATGCGTGGAGACGCTTCACAATTCTCTCTATGAACTCTCTGCCTTCTTCGTCGTGCTTTAGCAT
Organism: Tarenaya hassleriana; assembly: GCF_000463585.1. Taxonomy (NCBI): domain Eukaryota; kingdom Viridiplantae; phylum Streptophyta; class Magnoliopsida; order Brassicales; family Cleomaceae; genus Tarenaya; species Tarenaya hassleriana. The sequence continues at coordinate 6,916,450 of NW_010960187.1, read as the reverse complement.
CGCTAACGCGCACCGTAACGCCATGAAAAACAGTGCTTGGATCTCGATCGGATAACCGTACACTCCCTAAAACATCAATCATTTCATCAAATGAATTGGGTCGGTGGATTCACAACCAATATTCCAAGAACGCAAACGAACGGAATCTCTTACCATCCTCCGATCGATCATACTGCAGCCGTCGGCGCAAAGCAATGTAGGGAATGTATCGAAACCTTCAGACAGGCAGAGAGATAGTATAAGCCTCATTCCTTTCTGACAAGCCGGTGTCTCAGCGAGAGACAAATCTCCGGTGGACTTTGTGTATGCCCGGAGAAGGATGATCCACCAGAAACCAGAATCACTTCCGATGGCGCTCTCTCCAAAATCGGCTACTATCGTGTCTGTCTTCCGGACAGGATCGTGAAGTACCTTGAAACTCGCGGGCATAACTCCTTCACCGAGCTTGAACCGGTCGACCCTCTTCTCCCAGCCCTGAAGCTGAAGTGTCTTCAGCAAGAAGTTTTTCACAATGTCGGGTTCTCCGTTCATCAAGAACGCGAGTGCGCTCGGTACAAAATCCCGTACAAACACCTGAAACACAAGCAACCGAGAAACATCATCATACAATGCTCGATGTAGGAAGTGAGACCGTTCTTGGGAACAGAGAAACATGTACCTGATCGTAGTTCAAGACCTCTTCGGAGGCATGGTCGTAGGCTGCAATGGTTCCGACAGGTTGGCCGCGGAAATGCACTATGGACCGACGAAGAGCGTCCAAAGCCTCGGCGACCATTGGATGTGGCTCGAAGGAGTTCCTAGCCGACGAGAGAGGCGTGTCAATTCCCGATCGCCCTCCTGGGGAATAGGTACTGTCGTGGATACTGTCATGTCTGTAACTAGCCGAGAGCTCGCTCATTGACCTCTCGTCAAACGATCTCTTCCGCTCGATTTTGAGCCTCGGCTTGTCCAAGGCCCGAGAGAGGTCGAAATCATCCATCTCGGAGAGCGAGCAATGCGATCCAACGGTTCTGAGACCGGCTGATTCTTTAGGACCATCCATCTCGGTTTTAGTGGATCAAGCTCTTTGGTTCGGACAGAACAAGATCTAGGTACTGACAGAACAAACATTTGGAAGAATCGAAACTACTGAATTAGAGGAAGATCCGTGAGATTATTGCAGGAGATAAATGGTGTTTATTTATAGCAACATTTGATTTGGAGGCTTCTAATGATCTTATCTGATACATAAACTTTCCTTTTTTGGTTCTCTCTTTTTATCTCATGAAACCGCCGATCCAAAAACACGCACGAAATTTGCAGCAAGACTGGTTATGTGCGATAAAAAACTTTCCCGGAAAATGTCCAAATAATAATCCAAAAGTAGTGCGAATCCGTCAGAAAATTCTAACGGAAACTAAAAAATATATATATTCTCCTGCGAAAATACCACATTGCATCCATAAACTTTCCCGGAAAATTACTTCCCCTAGGATCGAATTGCGGTATTCGAAATGTATATGAGACCGAGAGATCAAGATCCGCGACGAACTGTCGGAGAATAGTCAACTTCGGACAAGACATGCTATACATAGGCGAAACAAAAACAGATCTAAATCTCCGGAACGAATCGAACACGAGAGGATAGATTCTTCAACCAAAGTAAAACTAAACGTTTAAAAAAAAAATCGAACAGAGAAGCCGAACAGAACCTCAGGAGACGGCGAGATTCCACGCCGGCGGCGAAGACGATCTCCGGCGAACTCGCCGGAGAATGGGAAGCGAGAGGGGATTGTGAAGGAGAGGAAGAGGAGAAAAAGAGGAGCACAGATGAGGAAGCTGCTATTTATAGTGACACAACCAACAAGGTCTTTACTCTGACAGACCGAAGACCCAAACGGAGATGAAACGGGTCTGGTAAGAGAGAGTTTACCTGTTATCGCCGGTTAAGGGAAGAGAGATGAAGTCTACGTGGACAAAACGGCGACGTACTGATTCGTCTTTTGTCTGATTTGGCAGTCGGCACTTTCCGCTTGGGAAACTCGATTTATCGGTTTCCCGTCCCTTTTGTATTTTTGCCTTCTCTTTAGACCAATCAACCGTACCCAATTGTTAGATGTTGCACCATATATTAAAATTAAAATTATTTTTAACGCCATTGCATATAATTTTTATATTTAAAAATCACAGTTTCCGAAGTCCAAATTCAGCATCTATTACTATTCTCCAAAATTATTGGTAAATATCTAAAGATTTTATATTTTTGGCATAAATTCTGAAATACTATAGTGAATACAAATTCCAATATATTGAAAAAACTTCTAAAATAATTAATCCAATTCTTTCAAACAACAATTTGTCAATAGAACCTACAGAATTTAATGTATTATAATTATAATGATAGTTTCATCCTTTACAATAACATATTGTTTCAAAGTCCGACTTTTTAATATATTTATAATATACAAATTAAAATTTTGTTTTGATATACATAATAAAGAATAAAAATAGTCAAGTATATTTATTTCTCAATGTATCTGCATTAAACTGTATATTTATTATTCGACTAATAAATTCAATGTTTTTTTGACCGAATATTAATTTGTTTTAAATAAATACAAAATTGGCAAAATCCGAATAGTAATGTCAAATGTGTATACGGAAGAATATTAATTATGGATGCAAGTTTTGCATACATGGGGGACAAATATATGTTTTACTTAGATTTTTTACATAATACAAAAAAAAATCAGATTTCATAGACATGCAGATATTAATTGGCACAAAATTATATGTTTAATAACACAATAAATAAATCCGCAAATAAAACAATAAATAAAGCTTATCATAAAATTAGCTTAAGCACGTTTAAATTAATGCACCCATAAAATTCACTCATCAAATCTAAAAATTTGAATACTCGGATCGTATTAAAAACTGAATACAAAAAAACTATATGATATGAAAGTTTATATATTTTACTTGTACGTAAAAAATAAATTTGTTCGTAGAAAAATTAGCAAAATTAAAAAAATTAAAAAAAATATAATTTATCTATATTTTCTGATTGATTATCCTATGTTTTCATGAACAAACAAAGATGAGATTTCCAAATGGTAGACAACACGAATTTTCTCACATCATGTTAATTTTGGGAAAAAAAATATTTATTTATTCAAAATATATTAAAGAAACGTGTTTCGTGAGGTAGGAACCATGAAAGTAAAGTTAGGTGGTTTGGTTGACAATGCGATCTCAACACCCAAATATACAATTTTTTCCATAATGAAATGTTATGTTTATATTTGTTATAATAAAGTTGGTGGAATTTATCATTCCACTAACTCTAATGCTTCCCAACCATTATCCAATCATGCTTGGTTTCTTTTATCACCATTATTTAATTATCCATTTCGATCCGGTGAATAACATGCCAATTTTATTCTATACCGATAAATTTTCAACCATAAAAAATACTCAGCCAAAAAAAAAACAAATCATTTTAAAATAAAATTTTATATAATTACCGAAAAGAATATATAATAATAGAATTTACGTTCGTTATAAAATTCATTTAATTTAATTATTTATTATAAGTTTTATTAAAAATAAACTATCACATATGTATAGAGACACACTCACACTTGTTTTTTATTTAATAAAATTTTAAAAATACTTTCTTATATAACTTGAATTAAATAATTGCATATGATCTGGTTTTTTCGATAGTTAGACACGCCATGGTTATTGTTGGTGTCTTGGTTTAGACTTCCCAAGTGTTTCTTTTGGATGGACTTCCCTTTTGGATGGACTTCCCAAGTGTTGAACATGTTGGTATTTTTAGAGTAAATGAATGGAAATTTAGAATATCTCAAAAGGATTTATGTTTCACGTGTATTACAAGTATGGTGGAGGAGATAAATGCTTGTAAAAGACGTGGTATGAATTGGCTAAGTGTTAAGGATACGTCGAAAGAGTTTACGTTCGGTTTTGAACGTAAAGGTGATCTCAGAAAAAATGGGAGGGCAGCTCGAAAATATGAGCTGGCAGCCTGTTTTTTCTGAGGAATAAAGCTCATAAATAAATGGGCGGTAGCTCGGAAAAACCGGGAGGGCAGCCCGTTTTTTCTGAGCAATTCAGACATAAACGGGCGGGTAGCTCGACAAAACGGGCGGGCAGCCCGTTTTTTCTGAGCAGTTCGGATTGAGCGAAAAATCGCGATCGTTCGGGAAAAACTTCCGATTTCTTCACACCTTTCGACATTTGGAGTGTTTATTAACACCCCTGGACATCCTAACACGAAAAAAAACTGATCTAAATCGTTTTTTGAGAGATTTGAGAGCACTTTTGTGGTTGTTTTTGCAAAACACCCACAAAAGCCTTTTGTTCATCTTCTTCTTGCAATTTCTTGTGTTTGTGTTCTTAGTAGAGCAAACTAAGATCACTTCTCTCTTCATTGTATCTCAAAGACGTATTCCGGAAAGTCCTTTGCTCGTATAGGACGGAATAACGTTTTAAGGAAAGTGTATCACGCCTTGAAGAGTTATCCGGTTCCTATTTACTTTTCTGTTATTGTTCTTCTTTTTATATCCCAGATTCCTAACAATCTAAAAACGTTATCCACTCGAGGATGACTACTTCTGTGAGAGATCTTACCATAGACTTTCATAAACTCGATAAGTTCGAGGGCATGAGATTCCGAAGGTGGCAGAAGAAGATGCATTTCCTCCTAACGACGTTGAACGTCGTCTACGTGATAAGCACTCCTAGGCCGGAAGAAACCGAAGAGGAGACATTGGCAGCGGCTCGCGCACAGAACAAATGGGACAACGATAACTACGTGTGTTGCGGCCACATCATTAACGGTATGTCCGATGAACTTTTTGATGTTTATCAATACATGGATACGGCAAAGCCTTGTGGGATTCGCTGGAGGCTAAGTACGTCTCTGACGATGCCTCTAGCAAGAGATTTCTTGTAAGTAGTTTTAACTTTTACAAGATGGTGGACTCAAGATCGGTCATGGAGCAATTCCATGAATTACAAAGGATCTTAAGTCAATTCACACAACACAAACTGCAGATGGATGAAACAATCAAAGTTTCATCCATTGTTGATAAACTTCCACCGAGTTGGAAGGATGTCAAGCGTTCCCTGAAACACAAAAAAGAGGATATGTCTCTTGAACAATTGGGAACACATCTTCGCATCGAGGAGGATCTCCGGATGCAAGATGGGAAAGGCGTTTCTCCTCTTACTACAGTCAATGTTGTAGAGGATGAGAAACGTGGAGCCAAAAGACAAGGAAAGAAACCCTCCAAGGGCAATCCTAAGAAGAAGTCAAAGTCGAGTGCGACTTGTTGGTTTTGCAATAAACTAGGGCACTTCAAATGGGATTGCTACTCGTGGAAGAATAAACACGAGAAGAAGAGTGTTCATGGTCAAGGAAACAAAGCCCTTGACCAATCCACTCAAGGTAACAATAATTGTTACTTGACAAACTCGGATATGAATTTTGTTGGTATGATTTACGAGTTAAATCATGTTCAGGAGGGTGATCAATCGTGGTGGATCGATTCGGGAGCAACTCGACATATTTGTAAAGAACGTGAGCTCTTCAAGACTCTAGAAGTCATAGAAGACGGAAGCGTTCTTTACATGGGAAACAACTCGACGGTCAAGGTCCAAGGAAAGGGGCAAGTAGAGTTGTTGCTTACATCCGGAAAGACATTAACCCTTAGGGAAGTTCTTTTTGCTCCGGGTGTAAGGAGAAATCTAGTGTCGGGTTGTGTACTTAATCGATTTGGCTACAAGATGGTCTTTGAGGCTGATAAGTTTATCCTCTCTAAAGGAGGAGTGTTTGTGGGGCAGGGTTATCTATGTAATGATATGTTTAGACTAAGTATCAATAAAGTTTGCACTTCTTCTTTGTATGTTGTTGATTCAAATGTTTCTACATTATGGTATGCTAGATTAGGATATGTTCTTTATAAACGGATAAATCTTATGTCAAAGATGGACTTAATTCCACTATGTGTCATGAACGAAGATAAGTGTATAACTTGCATGAAAACGAAAATAACTCGTAATTCGTTTGCTAGCGTAGAACGGAGTTTGGAACTGTTAGAGTTAGTTCATAGTGACTTATGTTGACTTGCATGGAACTCCGTCTCTAGGTAACAAAAAATACGTAGTGACTTTTATTGAAGACTCCACACGTTATTGCTGTGTATTTTTGTTGCATGCTAAAGATGAAGCTCTAGATAGGTTTAGGGCATACAAATCCGAAGTTGAGTTACAACTCGGGGTTAAACTCAAAAAGCTTAGGACTGATAGGGGAGGGGAATACTATGATCCAACATATTTTGAATCTGTAGGAGTGATTCATGAGACCACCGCACCATACACACCGCAACAAAACGGTGTAGCGGAAAGGAAAAATAGGGTCTTGAAAGAAATGATTAATTCCATGCTTTCATATTCGGGGTTAAGCGAGAGATTTTGGGGTGAATCCATGTTAACGGCTTGTTACATTTTAAACCGAGTTCCATCAAAACGGAACAAGGTTACCCCATATGAACTATGGTACAAGAGAAAACCAAATCTGAATTATTTTCGGATTTGGGGTTGTCGGTGTTGGTTGTAATGCTCTAGGATGATCCGTGATATGACATTTTGACTTTGTATTGATTCATTGGTTTATGAATGCATTACATTCCCGTTATATGATTGGCATGTTTGTTATATTTCGGCATCCTTGAATCATTATAGAATGATTCTAAACTCCCTGGTCAGTTATCATTGTGGGAACAATGATGAATTAAGACTAGCATGAGGTGTGATCGATGCATTGAATGCATGTCACAATCATGGGTACTCGTTGTGAACAAGTGACTGGTTGACCCGCATGAGATTGTCACATGGACAGAGTCATGACTTGAATCTCATAAAGCGGTTTGTTCTTGGATCCTCAGACCTGAGATGTCTAGAGTATCTGATATGAGGAGTGGCGTGTCTTGACTGCGTCAAACGTCGTCTTTAACCGGATGATCATAACGGCGTTGATCAGATACGTTCACGAATCATATGGAGATAATAGACATGCAATATGGGACTTATCACCTCCTCAATAGGAGAGATATCGCTGGGCCCTCTCATGGAAATCGGACTATGAAAATGCGTGGCCACGCTATAGATGAAGTTGCATATATTTTACTAGTCGATTTGCCAAGACGAGAAAGCGGTTGAACTTGAAGGGTGACTCAAACCATGCCCTTGTTCAACATATGATATCGTGAGATAAAGGATCAGAACTAGAGCTGTTACACTACAAGAAAATCTTAATATAGCGACGGAATTTGCGACGGAACTTTTCCGTCGCAAAGAAATTACGACAGAATTCGACGAATTTGCGACGGAATGCGAAAATTTTTATTCTGTCGCAATTAGTCGCAAAATCTGTCGCAAATTTGCGACGGAATACGACGGAAACGTTGTCGTCGCAGAACCAAACATTATTTGCGACAGAAATTTTAAAATTGCGGATTTGCGACAGATTTGCGAGTCAAGAGTTGACGATGGGCTTGGGCTGATTCGTTCTGACTCGACCGAGTCAGAGTTTTGACTCGGACCGAGTCAATACTCGGAAAAAGTCTCTTTTCACAAGGATTAGGGTTTCTATCTTATAAGGAGGTGTTGGACGCCGTCCTAAGTAGATGATTGACTTACAGAACCCTAAGACAGCAAAAACTCAAAAGAAAATCGTTTCTTTTGAGGTTCTAGTTCCCGGGATTCGATCCCAAGTCTTGGAAACCCTATTCACTTCACAGATCCTAGCAGATCAGTTCCAAAAGCGTTTGGAATCCTTCCCGTCGGTGTGGATACGTGTAGAGGAGCTGTACTTTCAGCTCTTGGTGATTAAAACAGGCCCTGGATCGATTGCTACTTTCAGATCTTCAGGAAAGAGGTAAGTATTCGATTCCTATGGTGATATACACGATTAAACGGGGTTTTACGGATGATTTTGGTTGCGTGTGACGTTTGACTAGGTTTAGATTTGTCTTACGCTGCATTAAACCTAGTAAACCAAACCCTAGATCGATGTGATCGCATGCTAGGAATCTGTAGCCCAAAAACCCAACAGTCGGGCAATTGTAAAAGTTCCCGAACCAAAGAGAAAAACTTTGGGAGATAGAGGAATTGAATGTATCTTCATAGGTTATGCTTTACATAGCAAAGCTTATAGGTTCTATGTCATAGAACCAAACGACTACATTACCATTCACACGGTTATTGAGTCGAGAGATGCATTGTTCAACGAAAGTCGATTTTCTTCGGTGGATAAACCACTTATTTCTGTACCTAGTTCGAGTAGTCGAGCAATCGATCAAGATAACGGACAAGGTGAACCTCGTAGAGGTAAACGTATAAGGAAAGAGAAGTCCTTTGGTCCGGACTTTCAGATGTACTTAGTGGAAGGTACAAACGAGTCGATAGTGACTCAACTTGCTTACGTATATAATATCGAGGAAGATCCTAGAACGTTCGATGAAGCGATGAAATCACGAGATGTCGCTTTCTGGAAAGAAGCGATAAATGATGAGATGGATTCCATCATGAGTAACAACACATGGGTCTTAGTAGATCCTCCTCCGGGTTGTAAACCTATTGGTTGCAAATGGATCTTCAAAAAGAAGATGAGAGTCGATGGAACTATTGATAAGTTCAAGGCTCGTCTAGTAGCTCAAGGCTTTAGACAAAAACAATGTATCGATTTCTTTGATACGTATGCACCGGTAGCTAGAATAGCTACAATTAGATTGTTGATCGCTCTTGCAGCGATAAACAATCTGGAAATTCACCAAATGGATGTCAAGACGACATTCCTAAACGGTGATCTTGAAGAGGAGGTGTATATGAAGCAACC
>NW_010960187.1:6896197-6906049 GCF_000463585.1 Tarenaya hassleriana | reverse complement strand
GAGATGAGTGATTATTTGCTTGATATGCCATTGTTTAATATACTCTAAAAATGGTGGAGGATTGTTGGTATTTTTAGAGTAAATGAATGGAAATTTAGAATATCTCAAAAGGATTCATGTTTCACGTGTATTACAAGTATAGTGGAGGAGATAAATGCTTGTAAAAGACGTGGTATGAGTTGGCTAAGTGTTAAGGATACGTCGAAAGAGTTTACGTTCGGTTTTGAACGTAAAGGTGATCTCAGAAAAAATGGGAGGGCAGCTCGAAAATATGAGCTGGCAGCTTATTTTTTCTGAGGAATAAAGCTCATAAATAAATGGGCGGTAGCTCGGAAAAACCGGGAGGGCAGCCCGTTTTTTCTGAGCAATTCAGACATAAACGGGCGGGTAGCTCGACAAAACGGGCGGGCAGCCCGTTTTTTCTGAGCAGTTCGGATTGAGCGAAAAATCGCGATCGTTCAGGAAAAACTTCCGATTTCTTCACACCTTTCGACATTTGGAGTGTTTATTAACACCCCTGGACATCCTAACACGAAAAAAAAACTGATCTAAATCGTTTTTTGAGAGATTTGAGAGCACTTTTGTGGTTGTTCTTGCAAAACACCCACAAAAGCCTTTTGTTCATCTTCTTCTTGCAATTTCTTGTGTTTGTGTTCTTAGTAGAGCAAACTAAGATCACTTCTCTCTTCATTGTATCTCAAAGACGTATTCCGGAAAGTCCTTTGCTCGTATAGGACGGAATAACGTTTTTAGGAAAGTGTATCACGTCTTGAAGAGTTATCCGGTTCCTATTTACTTTTCTGTTATTGTTCTTCTTTTTATATCCCAGATTCCTAACAATCTAAAAACGTTATCCACTCGAGGATGACTACTTCTGTGAGAGATCTTACCATAGACTTTCATAAACTCGATAAGTTCGAGGGCGTGAGATTCCGAAGGTGGCAGAAGAAGATGCATTTCCTCCTAACGACGTTGAACGTCGTCTACGTGATAAGCACTCCTAGGCTGGAAGAAACCGAAGAGGAGACATTGGCAGCGGCTCGCGCACAGAACAAATGGGACAACGATAACTACGTGTGTTACGGCCACATCATTAACGGTATGTCCGATGAACTTTTTGATGTTTATCAATACATGGATACGGCCAAAGCCTTGTGGGATTCGCTGGAGGCTAAGTACGTCTCTGACGATGCCTCTAGCAAGAGATTTCTTGTAAGTAGTTTTAACTCTTACAAGATGGTGGACTCAAGACCGGTCATGGAGCAATTCCATGAAATACAAAGGATCTTAAGTCAATTCACACAACACAAACTGCAGATGGATGAAACCATCAAAGTTTCATCCATTGTTGATAAACTTCCACCGAGTTGGAAGGATGTCAAACGTTCCCTGAAACACAAAAAAGAGGATATGTCTCTTGAACAATTGGGAACACATCTTCGCATCGAGGAGGATCTCCGGATGCAAGATGGGAAAGGCGTTTTTCCTCTTACTACAGTGAATGTTGTAGAGGATGAGAAACGTGGAGTCAAAAGACAAGGAAAGAAACCCTCCAAGGGCAATCCTAAGAAGAAGTCAAAGTCGAGTGCGACTTGTTGGTTTTGCAATAAACCAGGGCACTTCAAATGGGATTGCTACTCGTGGAAGAATAAACACGAGAAGAAGAGTGTTCATGGTCAATGAAACAAAGCCCTTGACCAATCCACTCAAGGTAACAATAATTGTTACTTGACAAATTCGGATATGAATTTTGTTAGTATGATTTACGAGTTAAATCATGTTCAGGAGGGTGACCAATCGTGGTGGATCGATTCAGGAGCAACTCGACATATTTGTAAAGAACGTGAGCTTTTCAAGACTCTAGAAGTCATAGAAGACGGAAGCGTTCTTTACATGAGAAACAACTCGACGGTCAAGGTCCAAGGAAAGGGGCAAGTAGAGTTGTTGCTTACATCCGGAAAGACATTAACCCTTAGGGAAGTTCTTTTTGCTCCGAGTGTAAGGAGAACAAAAGGAAGATATACAGATATATATATATATATACATGTATATATATATAATGGCATGTATAGTGCTAATTAACTTTATAGTCATAATATAATCACATGCGTCCTGAATTCAGCCGGTCCACCAACTATCATAACATACTCTACGTATAATATAAGCTGGCCTTCGCAATAAAGCCTTATTAGTTCTATTTTAAAAAAGGACCATAGACCAACTACACATATATAATAAATGTATATATATATATATATGATAAAAAGGAGCAAAAACAAAATATATTAAGTGAAACGTCTGGTTTATTACCACTATAGGCTATAGCTCATGCAATTATTATTTAGTCAACTCTAAATTCTATGGCAAAAAATATAATATCGTCTTTAAGAAACAAAATAGTTCTTCTCTAAAGATATTAGATCTTAAAAAAAAAAAATTTAATTTAAAACTATATATATACACACACTCCAAAACAATAATTCGCGTAACGGATATAACAATAATCAATTCCAACCTATAATTCAAAGATAATTCATTTAATTTTGTCACCATGTTCTTTTCTGCAGCACCGTCTCAATATATTATAGTATTAGTTTATTATACGTTATTATAAGTTTAATACAGCTTTTTACACGAATGGTGAAAACACTTTTAGCGGTAATTTCTGAAAAAGTGTACGATTCGCCTAAAGTTTATATCTGATCTCATCCCATTTTATTCTTTCTAAGCGAATTGTAGCTTTCTCTTTAATGCATTATACTAAATTTCATTAATGCATTATACTAAGTGGATCACACGGTTTGGATATATATATTTTTTAAAATTGGATATCTTGAACCAAATCCCAGATTAATCTTGGATCTAAAATCAATAATGTGATTTGGATTACTCACTCAATTTCTAAATTTGAAGTTCGAATTCGAGACGAGACACGTCCCGTTTTATCGAGTGAACTATTTTAAATTTGGTGGTTTGGATATAAAATTATTTTTTTATATAATAAATAATAAATAATAATAATAATAATAATAATGTATGTTTTATTGATTTTTTTTTTGTTTCTTAGAAGTAAAATACCTAAAGAGGGGTGGTTGGTTAGATGTGTATATATATTTGTGGATTTTTGCATATATTTATTATCATTATATATTTGCTCTTGTAAATATTGACTTTTGTAAAGTTCCAATTAAATGTTAACGTTTACATGTAAAAGCCGATCTAGTTAATGGGCCCTTCTTTTATTCGATGGGCCCACTTTGCAGAGCCCATGTTTGGATGTTAATGTTATACGTTCAGAATTATGTCTCTTCGTATTTACTGGTTTTCCTTCTTTCATTATTCGTATCCAGTTATATCATATATAAATAAATATATGTATATATATATATATATATATATATTATAATGGATGCGAATATATATATCGTTTGGTTATTACATCATTCTCATATACATTTGTTAACTATGTTTTATTTCACTTGAATATACAAAAATCAAATACAATTTTTTGTCGTCACTAATAAATAGATAGTATTAGTGTATAGATAATTCGCATGTGATTATTGTTGTACACATCAAAGGCAACAAACTTTATTTGTTGGACTGTTGGGTTTTTTATGCATTTTATAACTTTAATATATATGTGCAAAATATATGAACTAAAATGCGCTTTGTATGTTCCCACTCGAATGTGGTACTCATACATATATATATATATATATAAGGGCAAATTCTACATGCTTTATAGATCATAGTGTGGAGAGTGGACCCATGTTTTTAAAGTTGACCCAAAATCTTGACAAAAAAAGACACACACAAAATAAATATTATTTTAATCGAGATGTGGAATGATGGAGCTTAAGTAGGGTGGGCGTTTCGGGAAACGGTTCGGGTTCGGGACGAAAATTGATCAGTTCGGTTCTTTCGGTTTTACAAAAATAGATACCAATCGATTTTTATATTGTATTCGGTTGGTTTCGGTATCGGTTCGGTTCGGTTCCGGTTTTTATTAAAAAAAGGATAGATTTTCTTTAAAAATATTCGGTTTTTCGGGATTTTTAAAGTTCGGTTCGGTTCGGTTTCGGAAAAATTCGGTTCTCTAAAAATGGTACCGTTCGGGAATTAATAACGATTTCGGGTCGGAAAAAATACCGTTTTTTCGGTTCGGTTCGATCTGGTTCCGAAGAACTGAACCAAAACGCCGAGCCCTAAGCTCAAGTCGAGTTTTTTATGGAGACATTTGTTTATTTTTATAAGAGTCCAAAAAAGTATTAATCAAAATATTGAATTTCATTTACAAAAAAAAAATATATTGAATTTTTATTAAAATTAATTAATAAAAAACCAACGGAATTATGTGTCCCCGTTTGATCAAACACACGTCCATTCATGCCAACAAGGGACTCTCGAACTAGAGATTTCTTGTAAACAAAAAAAGTGGCATTATCAATTTATATATGGGTAGATAATTTATCATTTTGCATAAATTTGGTTAGATAATTAATATGTGATTTTTGGTCGATATATTACATTATGGTTTGTAGACACTTCATAACAATCTATATCGTCTGATCATAACACACAGTCTTGAACACAATTTTCACTCATGATTTTTTTACAATATATCGATGATGTGCAAACTATATATATATATACACACACGACATTGCGATAAAACAAAATAGAATTATAAACAAATTAGTATTATATATATACATATATTTTATATGTGTGTATTTCAAGTTCAGATTCAACAGTAGACCCGCAATTAACAGCATATATTGGACAAATATTTACTACGAAGACCTTTATTTATACATAAACATATATATTACATGCATCCATACAGCTAAAAACCGAGCTAAATTAGTACATTAAATATAACAAAACACACACACACACACACAAACATATATAGCTAAATAAAAACATAAAACTTAGACTCGGTGGTTGTCGGAACTCAAGAACGAAACTAGATTTCGGAAAGTAGAGACATCACAAGGCAAGACGATCTTGTTCCGATGAACTTCGCTGAAGCCGAACTCGTCGGCCGCCTTGTCTAGAAGCATCTGGAAACTAGGGTTCTTCAAGAACCTTGTGGGGACCACGAATCTCGCCATCTCCATCCCCACGTACACTACGAAATGCCCTTTCGGCGTTTTTCTCGGCCATCTTCGTCCATCTTCTTCTTGTTTGTCTTCGTCTTTGTCGATGCCATGCATATCTACTACTCTGTTTGGCATGGTTAAATTTGACCAAAGTTTTGTACGTACTTGGATATATAGTGTTATATATACATGTGTGTATATATATATGTACGAAAGATTTGTAGGGTATAGTTTGTGTTTGTGTTTCCTTGCGAGTTCAATGGACTTTGTACCGGTTAGATATTGAGTTTATATAGATAGAAGAGCTTGGAGAAGTGTGCCAATTTGTGTACGATCACGGGGTGGCATATACGCATGGTCCATCGTAATATCATTATTGTTCTTATTATAATAACGTGGAATGGCATTAGCATCCCCCAAATAATCAATATCCTTCTTGTTCCACTAATCTAAATTAGTGTTTTCGTCAAATTATTTATTATAGTTATAGGTAGTGGATTATATATATATATATCAAAGTTCATGTGCGAATGGACGAATATATATATATAGTTTAAGAATGGATTACACTCCATAAAAACATATTTGGTGCCTAATTGCACATGGCTTTGCTACAAACAATGTCTTTAGAATTCGAAAACGCAATAGTTATGGTTTTTATATGATCTAAAAACATAATTACATGTATAATAAAATGATACATTCGCGTGTAAAATGATACAAGTCGTCACGTATCTCTGATAACACTCTGAAGTGGGAGAGAAGAGCTGGATCGCAAGATTTAATAATTCCCCAAAAGTATCCAAGGAAAAAAATCACCAATGAAATACGGTTTTATATAAACAATATTAGGGTTTTGAGAAAGTGTTTCTCATTGATCAAGACGTGTACATGATGCAGAATATATATACACTTGAGTATGCTACGATTATGGTAACTAAATAACATGAAATAAGGAGAAGAATATGCAGAATATTAACATCAAATATTTTAAAAGATATCCTTCTATTACGCCCCCGCAAGATGAGGCTCGTATGCGAGGCCAATCTTGACTCGAAGGAGATCAAAACGGGCGCGAGGAAGAGGTTTGGTGAGAGCATCCGCTAGTTGGTCTTGTGAGGAAACATGAGTGACACGGAGGACGCCATCTTGAACTAATCCACGAATGAAATGGTAGTCTATAGCAACATGCTTCATTCTGGAGTGGAATACTGGATTGGCACAAAGATAGGTGGCGCCCACATTATCACAGTATATCGCCGGAGGTGTGGAGATCCCAATGCCAAGTTCCGATAAGAGCGACGATATCCATTGTATCTCGGCCGCTGTTGATGCCACAGACTTGTATTCCGACTCTGTCGAGGATCGTGCCGCCGAGCGTTGTTTCTTGGATGACCAAGAAATGGGATGGCGACCAAGGTAGACAATATGAGCGCTTGTAGATGTGAAATCATCCCGGTTACCGCCCCAGTCAGCATCCGAGAAGGCGTGGAGATTGATGGTGTTGTCGGCTGGCATGAAGATGCCGAGTGAAGACGAGCCAACAAGGTATCGGAGGACACGTTTAGCCGCTTGCCAATGATCGGATGTCGGGCGGTGCATAAACTGGGATAACTTGTTGACCGAGAAGGCAATGTCGGGTCGCGTAAAGCTGAGGTATTGGAGACTCCCCACGACATTGCGAAATTCTGATGGATCATCAAGGACAGTCCCCGAGTTCAACACAAGAGATGTGGTGGAGGACATGGGTGTGTGGACCGGTTTGGCCTGCATCATATTAGTCCTCTTCAATAGATCAAGAATATACCGTTTTTGGGTAAGATGTAGGCCAGTCGCGGAACGGTTAACTTCAACGCCCAAGAAAAATGTTAAGTCTCCAAGGTCTTTAATGGAGAAACGGTCGGCAAGCATAGAGATGAACCGTTGGCAGCATGATGGTGAGTTTCCGGTGACGACGATGTCGTCAACGTAGACCAGAACATAGAGTATGACGTCGCGATCTCGGAGGACAAAGAGAGAGGTGTCCGCGAGCGAGTTGTGGAACCCCGAGGCTAGGAGAAACTGTCGGAGTTCGTTGTACCATGCACGTGGGGCTTGTTTCAAGCCATATAGAGCTTTGTGCAGCTTGCATACATGGTTGGGGCGGTCACGATCGATGAAACCCGGAGGTTGTACCATGTAGACGTCGTCTTGAAGGTGACCTTGGAGAAAGGCGTTGTTTACATCAAGTTGACGTAAAGACCATCCATGTGAGACGGCAATGCTGAGAACAAGCCGAATGGTTGCGGGCTTGATTACCGGACTAAAGGTGTCGTGATAATCAATGCCCGGTCGTTGATGGAAGCCTTTCGCCACAAGTCTCGCTTTGCACCTGTCAAAAGAGCCATTAGCACGTCGTTTAATCCGAAATACCCACTTACAACCAACAATGTTTTTGGAAGGATCCGATGGAACTAAGTCCCATGTCCCGTTCTTGACGAGAGCATCAAACTCCTCCGTCATGGCTGTAATACCCCGATTCCCGTATAAATTATTTAAATTATTTTCGGGAATAAAAAGAGGAAAACAAGGTAAAAATATAGAGAATATTTCAATGAAGATCTAGAAGAAAACGACATTCGATTTGACTGAGAAACAAGGAAGTTATGAGCAAACGAAAATTGAGTAGAATTTGGAAATTCGGAATTCACAAGTTATTCGAGGTACGGACGTTTCGAGTTGTACCTCATCTTGTAAATATGAGTTTCCAATAATCTATTGATTGGACATGAAAGAGGACGGGACTGCTAAAGGCGGAACGAACGGACCACGAACGAGCGAGGAGCTGGGCCGAAATTGGGCCCAGACCGTCCGTTCTAGGCCCAGAACGGACGGTCTGCTGAACAGAACACGCAAGTGGCCAACTTGCTGCCTTGGGACGCGTTTTTCTCTGCGTTCCCGGGGCCCACCGGCGTCAAATCTCCGACCAATCCGCTCAGGGCGTTGCAGGCTTGACCATGGGCCTGGGTTCGAGCCCATGTCGCCTGCCCCACGCGGCTAAAAACACCCCCAAAAGCTGGGAGACAGCCATTCTCGGCCAAAAGAAGAAGAAAAGAGAAAGAGAGGAAAAGAGAGGGAAAGGGGGAGAAAGAAGGAGAGCCAGGGCCAGGGAAGCTCGGGGAAGCAAGGAGGGACATCCCAAGGGTGTCTAGGAGAGGTTTCCGGTGAGGAACATACCGGAAAACGCCACGAAAGCCGGCCAAACCAGATCTGAGTAAAACAGAGGTGAGTGGCTCGAGTTCCATCTGTGTGAGCTCGTTTTCATCGATGTGATTGTGTTATTTCGATGGTTTGTTGCTTGGATTAGATAGAGGACACTTCAATGAACATTTAGCAACAAACGGAACTGAATTTGGTTGAGAAATGAGGGAGATATGGCCAAACGAAGTCGGACCAGAAAGCTGTTTTCGCGAGAACGGGGCTGGAACGGACGGTCTACTGGACCGGACGTTCTGGAAGTCCAGAACGGGCGTTCTGACTTCCCAGAACGGACGGTCTGCGTTCCAGACTTCAAAAATTATCCCGAGAGGCCCCGGGACAGCATGGGACCCCTGGAACGACCGTTCCACACCCTGGACCGACCGTTCTAGGGTACGAAACCCCTTTTTCGGATGATTTTCGAATCCCGCGTGCGTGAGATGTGCGATGCAACGACTGGAGTGACTCATTGCGTGATTATTCTGGGTAGTTTGCATGGCGTTAATCGGTATCTCGGTCGGGACCGAATACCACGATACGCGTGATTGTATTGGGAAGATATACACGTTGATTGCCATGTTTGTAGCTCACTCGTGCGACGAGTGCAGCATGATTGTGTTTGTGATATAGTCGTGTGCGACACGACGGCCAACGTCATGGACTTGACGGGCGTGCGAGACGCCCCTAGTCATGGACTTGACTAGGGCTATGGCAGAACCCTATGGTGGACTCCATACGGGTGTTGTGTTTATTGTGTCATGGACTTGACACGGCCAACGTCATGGACTTGACGGGCGTGTGAGACGCCCCTAGTCATGGACTTGACTAGGGTTATGGCTGGACCCTATGGTGGACTCCATACGGGTATGTTTGTATTTCCGTTGTGTCATGGACTTGACATCGGAGGTCACGCGAGTGACAGGCGCAGGAGACGCGCGTAGTCGCATGTGATGCGATGGCCAACGTCACGCGAGTGACGGGCGTGTGTGAGACGCTTCTAGTCATGTCGATATGACTAGGACCTTTGGCTAACCCTATGATGCGATGTCATATGGGTATGATTGTGTTTGACATATTTGTGACTGATGTGATGTGATTATATATGTATATCATTGTTGTTGTTGGTTGTGAATTATTGAATTAACACCGTTCTCGCTGAGAACGGGTTTACCGGGTTCAACCCGGGCTACTCACTAAGCAGTTGTGCTTAGCCCTCGTGGTTTATATTTTTCAGATCACGAGGATTACGCCTAGCGCATCCGGCAGACGACGACCTGAGAGAGGCAGCATCATGTACGGGATTTACATTTTGGGTTACGGAACTTGTATTTCCCACATTTTGTACGGTTAAATTATGACTTTTCGGACATGTGTTGTTTTGCGATACTGATCGCTTGTATTTTCCGCTGTATAATTTGGTTTGATTAAAAATGTTTTTGGATTTCGTATTTTCGCTTCCGCAAATTATTATTTTATTGTTATATCGTCCATGTGGCACAGCCTGTAT
>NW_010960187.1:6864545-6890676 GCF_000463585.1 Tarenaya hassleriana | reverse complement strand
GTATTTCCGTTGTGTCATGGACTTGACATCGGAGGTCACGCGAGTGACAGGCGCAGGAGACGCGTGTAGTCGCATGTGATGCGATGGCCAACGTCACGCGAGTGACGGGCGTGTGTGAGACGCTTCTAGTCATATTGATATGACTAGGACCTTTGGCTAACCCTATGATGTGATGTCATATGGGTATGATTGTGTTTGACATATTTGTGACTGATGTGATGTGATTATATATGTATATCATTGTTGTTGTTGGTTGTGAATTATTGAATTAACACCGTTCTCGCTGAGAACGGGTTTACCGGGTTCAACCCGGGCTACTCACTAAGCAGTTGTGCTTAGCCCTCGTGGTTTATATTTTTCAGATCACGAGGATTACGCCTAGCGCATCCGGCAGACGACGACCTGAGAGAGGCAGCATCATGTACGGGATTTACATTTTGGGTTACGGGACTTGTATTTCCCACATTTTGTACGGTTAAATTATAACTATTCGGACATGTGTTATTTTGCGATATTGATCGCCTGTTGTATTTTCCGCTGCTTACTCTATTAGTTGAAAAATGTTTTTGGATTTCGTATTTTTGCTTCCGCAAATTATTATTTTATTTTATATCGTCCATGTGGCACAGCCCGTATACTGTACACGGGTTACGGGTGTCACAATGGCCTGTCTCCAGTGAGGAGATTTAAGAGCTTGAGATATCGTCGTGGGTTCTATGTCCGGGGGTTGGATAGTGGTTGTGGTATTGGCGAATTTGGACGATGGTTTGGTGATTTGATTTTTGGATCTTGTTGTCATGGGATGGCTGTTTCTTGTGGGTAAAGAAATGAGTGGTGGTTCTGTGTGCGAAGGTTGGGGCACGGTTTCAATGGTGGTAAGCTGAGGTGGTAAGGTTGTGGTAGTTTGGGTATCGGTTGTGTTGGCCAACGAGGATAGGTGGTGAGGTGAATGCATCGGGGAAGAGGAGCCAGCGCTCGGTGTTGTTGCGGAAGCATTCTCCGATGAAGGATCTCGAACAGGGGCTGCATGCGGTGGAGACGACGATGTGAGTGTGCCACTGGGAACAAGAGAGTGAGAGGGAGAGTAGGAGGACAGATCTGGTTCCGGCGAGGAAAGAGATGCTGTCGAAGTTGATAGCCTAGAGAAAGGAAACGTAGACTCGAAAAACGTAACATGACGAGAGGAATAAACTCGACACGTGACAGGATTAAGACACAAGTATGCACTTTGTGTCAAGGAATAACCAACAAAAACACACGGGGAAGACCGGGGATCGAGTTTATGGGTGGAGTAAGGACGCAACCAAGGGAAACATAGACACCCAAACGTACGGAGTTTGAGATAATTTGGGGCTTTTTGGAAGAGCATTTCGTAAGGAGATATGTGACCAAGAATTTTGGTAGGAAGCCGATTAATAAGATACACGGCTGTAGGAAATGCAAACGACCAATGAGACCGAGGAATCGAGGCTTGAGTGAGAAGAGATAAGCCCGTTTCCATGATATGACGATGTTTCCTCTCCGATATCCCATTGTGTTCGGGAGTATGAGGAGGAGTAGTCAAGTGTGTGATACCGTGGGAAGAAAGAAATGAACGGAGTGCAATGTATTCGCCCCCGTTGTCGGAGTAAAGGGTTTGAATTTTGAGTTCGAAACGGGTTTCCACTAAGGACTTGAACCGAGGAAAGATCTCAAGGACTTGTGACTTTCGTTGGAGTGGATAGAACCACGTGTACCGGGTGAAATGGTCAACGAAAATAACATAGTACTTGAGACCGTCAAAGGATGTAACGGGAGAAGTCCATACATCCGAGAAAACTATTTCGAGTGGGCGAGAAGATTGAAGAGTAGACTCGGAGAAAGAAAGTTTATGTGTTTTATTGATGCAACACGGTTCACATAACAACGAAATGGAAGACTTAGATGACAATGGAAGAGAAAAATTGGTTACAACTCGATGAAGGACATCGGAGGAAGGATGTCCTAGCCGTGAATGCCAATCCAAAAGAGATGTTTTTATTGTAGACAAAGCAGTAGATAAATGAACCGAAGGAGAGGAGGGACTAGTAGGCCACTCATATACACCGTCTTTAAGGTTTCCGGTTGTGATTAGCGCCCCCGTTGTAAGATCCTTCACCTGAAAATGGAAAGGAAAGAATTCGACGGAAACACGGTTAGTGGTACATAATTGGTGAATTGATATAAGGTTCTTACGTAGGCTAGGAACACAAAGAACGTCGGTAAGGGAAAGAGGCCGAGAGTGAGAGAGGATAGACATAGAACCCGTGTGAGATATCGGATGGTTGGAGCCATCGCCAAGCTCGACGTCCTCCCTACCGTAATAAGGAGAGTGCAGCGCTAGGTTTGCCAAATCCGAGGTGATATGATGCGAAGCACCCGAGTCAAGGAGCCAAGTCGGGGAAGGCGTAGGAGTAGGAACAGTGGTGTGATGAGCTCGAGGTTGCCAAGGCTTAGGCGACGGAGGAGCAGAGGTGTTCCCGATGAGGGCACCGGGAGGAAGGAGATGGCATCGTTTGGCGCTATGCCCTTGAGTGCCGCATAACTGACACTTCCCTTGATAGCCAGTAGTTCTCCGATTTTGTCCCTGTGAAGCTTCATGCGAAGACTTCTGTTGGTGATGCTGCCAATGCGGTCGTGAGGAAGACTCACTGTGACGCGACTGTGTGTTGTTCGCGGTGATAGGCAGAATTGGTGGAGCAGAGTCGGCACTTATGAGAATAGACTCATGATTCAGGAGCTTTTCATGAAGCTCAGTGAAGGAGATCGGGACATCGCGAGCGTTGACAGCATCAATAACGGGCTTGAATTCATCGCCCAAGCCATATAGAACAAGGTCTATGAGATCTTCATGATCAAGGGGTTTGTCAAGGAGGGCTAGTTCATCTCCCTTGACCTTGAAGAAGTGCATGAATTCATCAATGTTCTTTGCTCCCTTTGTGAAGCGCCGCATACTGTCTTTAATCTGCTTGATGTGTCCACGGCTGGATCTGCCGTAAGTGGAGGAGAGAATCGTCCATGCTTCGCTAGTAGAGGCTGCTCGAGCAATGAGAGCCTGACAAGACACCGAAAGAGAACCAAGTAGGGCTGAAAAGATCAGCTTGTCTTGGCGAAACCAAAGGGGGTACGCCGGATTCGGTTTGAGAATTTCTGCCTCGAGAACGGTTGGAGGAACATTGTGTTCGGTCTCCAAATAATCCTGAAGATCATACCCCTGAAGTAGTGAGCGGAATTGCAGGCTCCATGTGATGAAATTGGTGGCCGTGAGTTTGGTTATGTTTGTGACATTGATTGTGATCAATGGAGAGAGGAGATTTTCGGTGGTGGTGTTTGTGGTAGGATCAGTCGGCAATGTGGAGCCAGCGGAATTGGCTGCATCGGCAGACATGATTAAGAGGAAAAAAAAAAGAGCTGATGTCGTGAGACTTCTATGGCTCTGATACCATAAACAATATTAGGGTTTTGAGAAAGTGTTTCTCATTGATCAAGACGTGTACATGATGCAGAATATATATACACTTGAGTATGCTACGATTATGGTAACTAAATAACATGAAATAAGGAGAAGAATATGCAGAATATTAACATCAAATATTTTAAAAGATATCCTTCTATTATTATATAATGGAGGCTATCATAATCCATAAGGTGTATATACATACATACATACATACATATGTACATATATTCACCATAGTGATTATATAGTGAGGATAAGGTAAGGTTTACGTCCACATGTAGGCGTACGTGCGTAGCTTGGTCCTAGTGAGAGTGGCGGAGAATAATGGTCTTCGAGTCGACTTTTCCATATCCATTCTCATCAATCATCTCTTACGTTGCATGAGAAATATGGGAGAGAGAGAGAGAGAGAGAGAGAGAGAGAGAGAAAGAAAGAGGGGAGAGAGAGAGAGAGAGAGAGAGAGAGAGAGAGAGAGAGAGAGAGAGGGAGAGAGAGAGAGAGATTGTGTAGCTGTGCATGCATGCATGCATGGTCGTGGTTGATGGATATAGATAGATTCACTGGAGGAATGCACATGGTTTTCTGCAAATGGTACGAAGAAGATTGCTTTCTCCATACTTTGTTATACACATATACGACACACCATCATTATCCGATAAGGTTTATTATACGTAGATCTCTCTCCTTCATAATATATAAATTGACCTTGTTTCACACTAATGAATACGATTATACGTATATCAACTCGAATTTCATATAATCACAAGTACATAAAATTGAATTGAAATGGATTCAATAAGATATGTAATCGAAATAAATCCGTTTTAAGATATTTGGATATTATTATTTTCTTAAAAAAATTAGATCATTCTAATTCGAAAATAGTTGGAAATATTGAAGCATAAACTGGTTTCCAAAAATAATTTTTTTTAATAAAAATACATAAAAAAAACTATAAATCCCAAATAAAAAACATAAATTTATATTTTTTTTTAAATCGGAAAAGACTGAAGGCTAGCAGTTTTTGTAAAAACATGGAGAGAATAAATAAAACGCGAAATAAATATGAGAAGACTTGCGTATATTTATATACATATGTGTGTGTGTGTATATATAATAAATGGGATGTAGGGTAGGGGAGGAGAGGGTTATGGATAGTACTGGTCCGTGATGAAGTGACCATACTGTTTTGGAGCCATAAATTTATTCCAACGCACTTCCCCTTCCGTTTTGTACGGATTCCGTTTGCCGTTTGGATACCACACCGTGTTTTTTTTTAATCATATATACATATCTATATTTTTATATATACACACACATATATACCTAATTTTCGTTACTTAATATTTTATAACAAATAACTAATTTATATATATATATATTATAATAAAAAATTGAGTTCTAAATAGGTCTATTTGACTTTTATAATCGAGTTTTTTTTTTATAAATTTGGTCAGAATTTCATAAATATTCATTCGAAGATTCAACGACACATTATCTAAATTTTGAATAATCAAATATCATTTTCAAACATGGTAATTTTTCTTTTCACCTTTAAAGGACCCCAATTAATTACGTATCTTGGCACGTAATTAGTTCTATAAATAACCAACACAACTCTTTTTTTTTTCTCTGCATTTTGCACAAAATTAAAATACCGGACTTTACATAAAACCGAATCTGTACGGAACTTTTGGATTTTTTTCAATCTAAAAACTATAACACTTGCGAGAGTTATGATTCGCAAATATAGACAAAAATAAATAATGACAAACACATAATTTATTTTGTTTGAATTAGGATGGCAAATAATTTTATTGATTTATTTTTTTTTCATGAAATTTGGACGACATTCGACAGGATCTGTTTTGCTCTTAACCCATCTCTTGGTGTGTATTTTTTTTTAGAAATGGACATTTAAGTTTAGTTATAAATAATTCAACGGAATCGAATAGACTAAATTAATTGAATTGAACTGAATAATAATAATAATAATAATAATAATAATAATAATAATAATAATAATAATAAATAAATAAATAGATAGATAGATAAGTAAAGGAAATTTCTTCAGACAATGCCCATTTTTGTTAAAAAAAAAAAATCTTCAGAACCACACTCAAATGTGATATGAAACCCGAAAGTTTCCATATATATTTTTTATTTAAAAAAAGCGATATCACAAATATCCACCCCCAATATTTTTTCAAATCTCCATTAGTCCTAATTCAAACACTTTGGATTACATTTTGATAGATACGTACGCGAAAATGTGTCTGTACATATATGTATATAGGATATTAATGATGATCATTTCCATATCAAAAATTGCCATAATCAGTACCTTTACTAATATAGTTGGTGTGTATATATATATGAATATAATATGGCACAAGTATGGTCTTCAATTTCAATAAACTCTTATCCATCTTATATAATCTCTTCCAATTCAACACCACTATCCATGGAGTCAGAGTCGTTCGATCACATGGTACGTATAAACCCTAATTACATCAAATACAATAACAACAACAATGGTGATGATGATGATGATGATGATGGTAACACATGCATGTTTCAATATTTGCACAGGCTTGTCTCTTCAAGATAAATGATGCCCCCTCGACAGGATGGGAGAAATCGTTGAGCAAGGTTTTGTCGACCATGAAAGGTTCTTTGTTCGATCGATTCGATTTGTTACGCTACATCGATTCCTCCAAATAATAATAATAATACTAATAATCGTTTTGATCATATATTATATCATGCAGATGTGAATTTCACGATAGATCGATGGAACAGAACGGTCTACGTACGAGGAAAATTCGATCCCCAAACAATACTTCAAAAGATTCGAGCATCATGTAACAAGCACACCGATATCGTATGGATGGATCCATCATCAAATCATCATCATCATCATCATCATCGTCATCATCACCAAAAACCGAATCCGTATTCACATTATCCATATTATTATTCATCACGGTCCATTAATTGCCCGAATCATTTACCTTCTTATCAATATTACCACAATCAGCCTGTTCAACCATCCTATTACAACCCGTATTGTCCACCGCCTCCTTGTACACGGCAGTTGCATCCGCCCGAGCCGATCTACGAATACCACGTGTACGATCCGCCGGCCCGGAGTTTCCCGCCGTCTCTTCCTCCCCCGAGGAACTTCGTCATGGGCGATTTACAATGTGGTATTATGTAGAAAAAGAATATAAGTTTGGCATCTACTATTTTTGTGTAATCTTTGGTTTTGGTTGTGTTTTTTTTTCCATTTTTGGAAACTTTGGTCTATGTTTTTTTTTTCTTCATTTGTTTAGTTTTGGTTTGTGGCTGACCAATGTGTGCGCCCTTCCAAAAATACATGTTTTTTTTTCATGAGGTGTAATCCGTTTTTTTAATATAAAGATTACCATTGGCAAACAAATATATTCATCTTTATAGCAAGGAAACAAGTAATTAATTTAGATTCGGTTGCACCTCTACATTATAAGAGAATATTCAAAAAATATTACGATAATAAATCTAATCTAAATATTATATAATATATTATCTTAATATTTTGATTGATATCCTAAAGAATGTATATAGGCAAAGTGTGTATTTTATGTAAATACTTTCTAATCTAAGTTTGTATTATATAGTCTTTGTTTGGGCCTATTAGCTTTAATTTGGGCCTTGTTATATTTGGACTTTATGTTGTATCTATTGGGCCGTAATTGGGCTTTCTTATTGTATTTATTTTGAAGAAAAATAGTTTTTGGCCTTTATTGGAAAAATAGATTAAAGTTGAGATAAATTTTTGTAGCGTAGACTTCTGCGGAACTTTAGTTACAGTTGAGTTTTGCTTGGGAACAGAAGGAAAGCGACAAAACCGGAAACTGGGATCACGGCGGAGATAGATCATCGTCCGGCGAGATGCGATCGCTAGGGTTAGGTTTAGGGTTTTGGATCTCTCTTCTCGCTTTTCCGATCTCACTTTCGGATTCTTCGTCTTCTTCTTCTTCGGCCGATCAGCTCACCGTCGACGGGACCGTTCTGCAACTCACCGAGTCTAACTTCGACTCGGCGATTTCCAGTTTCGATTTCATCTTCGTCGATTTCTACGCTCCCTGGTGTGGTCACTGCAAGCGCCTTAGCCCCGAGGTCTGTTCACCGCGATGATCTATATGTACACATCTATGTGTAATGTGTGTGTCTGTATTTGTATGTAAATACGCATCTGTGGGGGTTCGCTCTTGCTCTGGAAATGAAAACACGTGAATTCTGATGGGGATTGAGGAAAACTTTGAACTGTTGCCCCATTCATTACAGCTGCTCGATGTATCTTCGTAATTTTTTTTCTTGTTCGGCAGGTCGAATTTGATTTTAGATTTGATCATATATTCTCGTACGGTTTTCTGTCGATCAGATTTTAGGTTACATTGATGGTATTGTGCGTGCAGTTGCGGCTTTTGCTTCTCTTTTGCGAACCAATCTAAGAAAATATTTCGGTTTTGATTCCATATTCTGTCACTTGCAATGCATTGATCCTATCAAGTCTATGGTTTTGAATTGATAATGTTATATGTCTTACGTTAGCTATGAATCGATAAGGAGTTTTATCCACAGTGTGGCACTTAACTTATTCACATCTTAGGTTTGCTTTCATGTCGTATGTGTTGGATTGGCTGTTGAATCTTCATTTGACCGTTCCGTGAACACTCTTGCAGTTAGATGCGGCGGCGCCGATTCTTGCGAAACTGAAGCAGCCCATTGTGATCGCAAAGCTAGATGCTGAGAGATATTCCCGCCTTGCACGGAAACTTGATATCGAGTATGTTTCGATTGCTCTCTGAATGGTATCTTTAACGTGTTATTCAAACTTATCAGTAACCTCCGGCTCCTCTTTTCCTTTTATATATCTGTTCTCTGGCTTCAACTCTTTCCATTCTCTATCTCGGAATTTCTCTATTGCAATGGCATAGTTAGTAATTGTCTAAGCAGATTCTTGAACAGGGTTTCAACTAGTTTCAATTTTTTACTTTTTTCCAAACCTATCGAGTGTTTATGCCCTGCTGTTCGAAATGTCATCTGTATCTTGGTAATTTACTCAATCAATTTGTTACGCAGGTTTGTCGGTAATTGTTTCTATTCATTTTTAAATCGTTTCAATGGATCCGGTTTTCCATTTTCAGTTGTATAGTCAGTGATGTTCTTAACATGAGTTGTGATCTTGTTTCTTTCTCATTTTAGTTACTTTTCACTTACCTGTGTTTCGTTTTCGGGCAGTGCATTTCCTACACTCAAGCTCTACAACCATGGAGTTCCAATGGAGTATTATGGACCAAGGAAGGCCGATTTACTTGTCCGTTACCTGAAGAAGTTTGTTGCTCCGGATGTCGCAGTTCTGGAGTCAGACTCTGCTGTCAAGGATTTCGTCGAAGATGCCGGGACTTTCTTCCCTTTGTTTCTCGGGTTCGGCTTGAACGAGACAGTGATGTCTACTTTGGGTGCAAAGTACAAGAAAAAAGCATGGTTTGCTGTTGCAAAGGATGCCTCTGAGGATGTAATGGTCTCTTATGATTTCGATAAGGTTCCCGCATTGGTTGCCAAGCATCCGAAGTACAACGAACGGAGCGTGTTCTATGGACCCTTTGAAGGTTAGTCATTATCGTTGGACCATCAGTCCGAAAATCGAAATGGTTTATGGAATCGGTTATGAGTACTATACTGTTTGATTGCGTGAATTTCTCGTTTTGCAGATGGGTTTTTAGAGCAATTCGTGAAGCAGAATTTCCTTCCTCTGACTGTGCCTATAAACCGTGATACCCTGAAGTTACTGAAAGAGGACGAGAGGAAGATTGTTTTGGCAATCGTCGAAGATGAAACTCACGAGAGCTCGGGTAAACTGATCAAGGCGCTGAGAGCTGCCGCAAATGCTAACCGTGATATGGTGTTTGGGTACGTCGGCGTTGAGCAATTCGACGATTTTGCCGACTCATTTCACGCGGATAAAAAGTCTAAGCTGCCTAAGATTGTTGTATGGGACGGAGATGAGGAGTATCATCAGGTAAGTTAGTCGTTATGAGCATTATAGTTAGAGGGTTCTGTTTTCGGTTTTTTCCATTCGTTTTTTATATGAGATTTAGGTTTGATTTGAGGTCGTTTTTAAAGATAACGTCTGCATCTTCCAAAGAAATTTTCGATTTTTTCGATTATTTCTCTGGTCGGTGTATTCAGTTTTTATATCGAATTCTGTTTAGTTATGGTTATATGTTCACGAAACATACTCCTTTTCAACGGTTCTAAACTCTGAGTTAACACGGGGCCTTATGCTTAAACAGGTAATCGGGGTCGAGACCATCGAGGAGGAAGATCACCTAACCCAAATCTCGCGGTTTCTCGAAGGATACAGAGAAGGAAGAACAGAGAAGAAGGGAATCAAAGGGCCGACATTGATGGGATTCATAAACTCAATGATCGGGATCAAGACAGTGTACATCGTCGTGTTCTTGGTCGCCGTTCTTATGATAATAAGGAGCCTTGGCCAAGAGGACGAGCCTCCTCGTCCTCGGGTGAGGGCCACCACATCGGCAAGCCGTGAACCCACCGACCAGACCGGTGTCGCTGAAGGTGAGAGCAGTGAGCTTAAACCCAGAGACAAAGAGGATTGAGAAATCATAGAGACAGTGGAACTCTTGTTTTTTTCTTATTTTTCTTCCTTTCTAGTGTCTACGCTCCATGGTTTTATTGTCTTCCATGTTATGATACTTCTTCATACATGAGACATATATCATATGAATAATTTTTAATTTATTACCATATGAGCTTTTGATAGTTCTACACACCAAACCTCTCCAACCAAACTCTGAACTCAAATCTCACACAAAGATTCTACAGAACATCACGGCTCAAGAATCACACCCTGGAAACAGAAGAAAACTGGGTAATCTTATCACTATATGTACACAAACCAAAGTTAGATGGAGCTCGAGGAGGCACACCTGGTGAAAGCCGGTCGTGTTTCTCGGGATTTCTTTCGCTCCGAGTTGAAAGTTCAGTGACCGTGTTTTCGGGGTTAGCAGTCTGGAAGAGAGTTAGCTGAAGCAAAAGACGAGAATGTTCCAGCCGACTCACTGTGATGAAGTGGGTACGCCCTGTAACTCGACGACCGCACCCTGCTAGGCGAGGCATTGCTTGGGCTTGGCCTACAATACGTGTATCTCGTGCTGAGAGGTGACATGGGAGGGTAACCCAAGGAATGAGGTGACGAACCCAAGTGCGGAGAGTTGCAAGATCTTCGGGAATAGCCATTCCTGAGATCTGCTGAACTCCGGCTCACGGGTATAGGAGGGGATCGGCGGCGGTAAGACCCCTGAGACTGATGCAGATACTGAATGTTTGCGTGTGAGTGAGAGTGGGGAAGACATATGGGGACTGTGTGGGGAAGCCGAGTAGTGGAGGGTGAGGGAGATTGGTGTGTGAAAGCTATTGGTAGATCAGAAGATGATTGCAATGGGGTTCTCGAGGCCGTTAAAAGAAAAGACGATGAAGGGGACGAGCCTGCAGAAAGCAATGGTGTCCGCTCTGACGCGGGCGGGTCACTGTTGCTGATTCTTGCATCGCGTTTGCAAACTGGGCAAAAGGATCTCCACATACTGAGCCAAGAGTCGACGCACGCAGAATGGAACTCTGTCAAATGCAAACTTCTTTTTCAGCTATAGATTTCTGGTAAGAAAAGTTTATTTGAAGTAAACAAAAGAACTTACTATGATGACAGGGTAGGATCCTGAGCTTGTCCCCGACCCGATAGTCCTCGATGCATATTGCACATGTAATTGAAGTAGTGCCCTCTTCAAGATCACCCGTGAATACTTGAACAGGCATGCGTTTTAACAAGTCTACAGATATGCGAGAAAAGCCTCCGCCAAGAGAAGACCGTACATGCCGGCGTCTAACCCGATGCCTTCGGACAAAGAAGCAAGTAGCGAGCACAGCGGACATTGCAAGTAGAGAAACAAAAGAGATTGCCATGATTGACCATGCTGAAGTTTCATAACTCGGGACAAGCCACAACTCCATATCAGTCCGGCCAGCATACTTTTCGAGCATCTCTCCCGATGCTTTAGTGACGAATACAGCATGTATATGTACACCCGATGGGTTTCCTGCCACTGCATTTGGTTGGCAAGATAGTAAGCTATCGATTTTCCGGTTAAAGATGTTTCAGAGAGACAAGCAGTGAGCTGACAAAGCCCTAAGAGCAGCCAACATAACTTTGCAAATGAACATAAAAGACACATCTTTAATGTAAGTGTCAGTTGACACCAACCTAAGACACCATCAGCAACGAAGTTCGTCGTATCAGAAGTACATCATGCCATTCTACCACTTACGAAAACCCAATTACCCAAAACCCTAACCGATAAATTACAACGAGCTTAAGGGTTAAGAGATTACGACATAACAGCCAAGGAAAAATAGTATTACTTGATACTAAGACGCCATTGTTCTCGTTGTCATAGACGATAGCAGCTTTATATCCAGCCTTTTGAGCCCTTCTAACTTTATCCTCGAAACCGCAGCCACCTCGGATGATCAATACATAAGGCGAAGTAACATCCGATCCTTTCGCCACCGTATTTGTCAAATCCGAGCACGCATCAAGAGGCTCCGCCGCATACAGTACCCCGCATTCACCAGAACTTTTGATCATTGGAGCTGAAAACCGAAATCTTCATGTCATGAAGCAATCGAATTCAACAACGTCATTCAACATCAAGACCCATAGATCTGGTTTCCGAACAGGCGGTGTGGATAGAAAAATTCTTGAGGGAATCATAACCAGAAAAGGTAGCGGATACAGTAATTTCTTTCTAAAAAAATTCAAACATCCTCAAAAGAAATTTTCTCCATTCGCCTAATTCTATTATCTCTAACCCTTATCAACATCAACTTGCTAGATTTAGTAACACCAGTTATTCATAAATTTCCAGGAAAACTCAATCTCGACCCAGTTATTTTTCTCCGGACCCAAACAAAAAGGAGAAAATATCTATGGGCAGTATAGCTAGAGCTGAGAAAACTCACTGAAATTTGCTTCCATGGCGTCAAAGGAGAGAGTGATGTTCTTCCCAATCAATACAACTTTCGCGGAGGCCAACTGAGAAATAATCAGCAGAGACCAAACCCAAATCGTAGTGCGATTCATGCTTCCCCCGGATTCGATCGGATCGAAACGCCTACAACGAGCAAGTTCGCGGCAGAAGCAGCATAGAAAACGAAGGAAATCTATCGAGAAAATCAGAGAAGATTTAGGGTTTTAACGGAAGAGATACATCAGCTTCCATTGGGCATTGGAGGAGGGGAGACCAAGCCTTGACAATATCTTGTAAAAATGATCAGAAAATTCTTTCTTTTATTCTACTGTCTTTTCCACGTTCCAAAAATTTATATAAAACGAAAGAATCTGAAAAAAAAACTAGAAAAAAAGAAGAATAATTCAAAATATTTGTAATATTTTTTCCTTGTTACATTTTAAAAACATAAATTAAGATAATTCTTTTCATAGAGAACGGTTCATCGTCTCGAAATATAATTCATAATTATTAAAAAAACTTGGAAATTATATTTGTAATAAATATAAAAAATTATTTGGACATAATTTGAGAAAATAATCTTGTTTTCTTATATCGTGTCTTCAAGATACGAATAAATTGTAGATTGAGAGCTCAAAACAAAAATATATATGTTTTTATTCTGCGAGGAAAAAATTATATATATATATATATATTTGATATTTTTAATGTTTCTCATTTCATACAAAAAAAATAAGAGCTAAGATGTAATGACATATTTCATTGGTATGATAGTTAATTAGTTATAAATGGTAGTAACGATTTTAGTTGTAAATCCAAAAAAGGGAGTTATTTTTAGTTGATTTTTCAATCAAAACGGCTTTCAAATATTTTTGAAAAATCAACTTTATACAAACTTGATTGGTTTTTTTTTTTTTGGTTTTTAGAATCCAAAAATTCTAAAATCTCCAACCATTCATAGCCTAAGTCAAAAGGATATTGATAAAATATAATCATATTACTTTTCATGATTGTAACACAATAATAATTTATTACCGACGAAAACTAACATGTACACAAATACAAGCAATATTTATCCAACTAAGACGTATACTTTGTTCTGAGTGGAATTTTTATTCTTTTTAAATGTTTTTATGATGGTTCATTCTTGACTTGAGACTTTTATTTACATCCATTGAATCATTAATCACATTCCTATACATATCTTCAAACAATAATCTCTTCCATAATTTTGTATAAAAATATTTCGTTCAATTTTCTTTCTTTTTATATTTTGATAATGTAAAACCTTAATTTTTAAATGTTAAATATTCGTTAATAAAATCAAATATAAATAACTTCATATAAAAATATTGTGTTCTCTAAATGATTTATAGATTTGTTTTGTGTGTATGATTTCGGTTTTGTATTTAGTTTAGACTTGGAAACTAATTAATTTTCAAAATATTGGTGTTTTTCGGTTTACATATTGTCGTTTCTGTAAAAAAAAAACGTGATCGATGAGGTCAATATGACTGACTCACGAGTCCAGGCGATAGCCATATTTTTTTTATGGCTCGTGAAAATTGGGCTGCAACCAAGGTGGGTCCAAAACGGGTTGGCCCAAGCCATAGGCCCAGCTGGTCCGTTTTGTACCTCTAATATCCAACATTTTGGAATGTCTAGAAAGAAAACTTGCCAACTTCTCAATTTAAAATAAAACCTGAATTTTAAAATCATGAGCAATGACGTGTCGATTTTGTCCCTAGTTGAAAGCACTTCTTGAAAAAAAAAAACCCTAAATCTATGTTCTTCTTCTTCTCGAAGCCCAATCTCCATGGGCAAATTTAGGGAAATTTTCCCTCGCGAGGGATCCAGCTGACATCAAAGGTGGGTCGATAGGGTTTTTTTTTTTCCAATGGAAAAAATTGGAGAGAAGCCATTTTTTGGAGTAACCAGGTATCCTGCACCGAAATCTAGATTAATCATGAGACCGAGATTAAGCCATGTGATTAAAATTACTATCCCCTCCTCAACTTGAGGATCGAACTCATTTTTGATTTGAAAATCAAAGCAAAAAGCTCTCATTTTCGGTTTAAAAAGCTATTACATGTGTTATCATGTTTAAGAATTTTAGCTGTGTGAGTAGTTGTCGACTGTTGGATATGGTGAAGGAGATTGATTTGGGATGAGTATGTATGCAATGAGTTGTGGTAGTGTATGAATTAACAATGGGTTGCACGTTCATCTCAATGTGATTGAGAAAAAAAAAACGAATTTAAAGAGATTTGGTGAAACCACGTATAATCCATCTCATTATGCAAGTGGCATTTGTTTTAATTTTTACTTAGTCATTAAAAACTCAAACAGTTAATGAATATTTTATTTAAAAATAGTTAGTGGTAGTAATAATAAATAATTTGGATAGATGTTTCTTTTCAAGTGCAGATTCAAAATCTGTATTAGAAATGAGTTTTGTTATAGCAGAGTCACTTGCTTACAAGAGTCACCTGATTTTATATAATCCCACGTCAGAATTTCTTGAACATCGAATGCCCGATTCTTAAATTCGTTTAATATTATTTAAATAAATGAATTTGGTGAGTGGAATCTAATGTAATGTGTAATAGATGTTTGGCGATATTGGTGAAAGCGTCAGACCAAAACAGATGTCTGTTCCGAGCACGAAGCAGCTGCTGCTGCAGAGAGACGTGAGCTCGTGGAGAACATGTTCTATTTTCATGTTTTTGTTTTATCATGTCACATGCATGGAATTTTCTGTCACGTCGGTCGGTGGATTTTATATATTTATTTATGTTATTTTTTTTTTGGTAATATTTGTCCCCAAATGGGATTTGAAATATTTATTTATGTTATTACACTAACATTCACATGTTTGTGTATATATACCCAAATTAGTACTGCGAATTTGTGACTCATTTATTATATATGCTAGAGGAGTTTTTTTATCGTTCTAGAAAATATTTTTGTTTACATGTTTTAGATATTTAAATGTTTTTAAGGAAATTTATTATTTTATCCTTGGTTAAAAATATCAATTTCAATAGAGTATTAAAGGGAATGTGGTATTTTTAATTATTTTTAGAATCATGAAAAAATCTTAAATATTTATTTAGAAACGGATGCAGTATCAAGATTCATTATGGGGATGGTTCCAAAATTATATGAGTTTGATACTTATAGATCTCTAATATTTCCAAATGTATTAATTGGATATGGTAAATAATAAATATCTTCCACATAATTAATGAGGAGAACATGGAAGCAACCTACGCAAATATTCTCTTACCACGAAAATCATTTTTAGTTTATTTATGAACAATTATTTTTTATCGATAAATTAATTAAACGTGTATAATATATGGCGGAGTTGACCCAAAAGGGAAAAATGTTTGTTAGACATTTTGACGTTCTGAAAATTATATTTATTTTCTATATCGTATTTATATTCTATTCATGTTTAATTTTTATAACAAAAATATATATTTTTATAAAGAATTGTTCTTTTCATTACATGTATTTTATTTGAATTTTCATATTTTGAAATTCATAATATATTCAAATCTATTTAATTTAGTTTAACAAAATGATATCCAATAAAATTTTAACTCGTATTTTATATATACTAGTTAAAAAAATATCATAGCTAAAAATGTCGACGTGTTCTCCATTATGCACGACTCTATTGACGTGCCTGCCTATTGCCTAATGCCTAAAGAAAAGAAATCCAAACGTCCAAACATGAATTCGTATTGGCACTAAAATAATACAATTTTTAAGCTTAATATTAACATTTATTTTAATTAAACGCACCCATTTCGCATGAACACTTGTTAATAAATATTTAAGCTAATTCTATATATGATAATAATATATGTCGTCTTATAGGAAATATAAAATAATGCATTGTTGAGGTAATGGGCGAAAACGAAGTCCTTTGATTTATCATCTTAGGTTTGACCAAATTTGTCACGAGCTCATGTCTTATTCTTGTATGAACGTATTCAATTTTATAATTATCATTTAAAATCTATTAAAATACGATGACTATTTCCAACGTATGATTTTTTTTTAAATTGAATTAATTGAATTTGATGTGATTGTAAAAATAATCTATAAATAAACCAGACCGATTAGGAATATATTTTGGAAATGAATCCAAATTTGACAATAAATTAAATAAATATAATTTAGAAAAAATAAATCTTTAAATAAAATGAATGGTAAAGGAAAGATTCCCTCGCCGGGATCTATGATTGTGACAACAATCCAATATGGAAATAATTTCTTTATCAAAATTATTATTTTCTTAGTCGGCAAAGCCATCAAAGTTAGATTCCATATAAAGCTAATTGAAATTATTTATGACAGTAACTTATTTGAACATTTTCATATGTTAATTGTAAAAAATAATTATTTTATTTAGAGGAAAAAAATAAATTATCTGATAGCTTAAACACTGATTTATCATAAGATTATGGTATTTAAATAATAATGATTAATAATAAGAAGAGAGGAGAGTCAGTCAAGTCTTGGAAACAGAGGAGAGAACTTCCGCGCTCCTCAAGTCCTTGCCTTAAATAAAAGGAAAAAAGTCCATTCACGAACACAGAGGAACAGATCAAAGCTCTGAAAAATCCAAGATCGCAATCGATGGATAAACCAAACCCTAGGCGTCCTTCGAGCAACGTTCTTCCTTACGAGACGCCCAGATTGCGCGATCATTACCTCCTCGGCAAGAAGCTTGGGCAAGGCCAATTCGGTACCACCTATCTGTGCACCGAGAAGTCCACCGGAGCCAATTACGCCTGCAAATCCATCCCCAAGCGCAAGCTCGTTTGCCGCGAGGACTATGAGGACGTCTGGAGGGAGATTCAGATCATGCACCACCTGTCGGAACACCCCAACGTTGTCCGGATCAAGGGCACGTACGAAGACTCCGTCTTCGTACATCTTGTCATGGAGGTCTGCGAAGGCGGGGAGCTTTTCGATCGGATTGTGGCGAAGGGCCATTTCAGCGAGCGCGAGGCCGCGAAGCTGATCAAGACGATTCTTGGCGTCGTGGAGGCTTGCCATTCGCTTGGTGTTATGCATAGAGATTTGAAGCCTGAGAATTTCTTGTTCGATAGCCCTAATGACGATGCAAAGCTTAAGGCCACCGATTTCGGCTTGTCCGTCTTCTACAAGCCAGGTTGGGTCAATTTCGCATTTCTTTTTTTGTTCTTTGATCCATTGCTTCGATTGTTGGGTCAACTGATTGCTTCACAATTATCTGAAAATGATACGTATTTGTTTGTAAGATCAACTGTATTCTTTGTAATTGTAGAGAAATGTGTGTTTGGTACGTCCTTCAAGGGACAACCGAATTCTTGTCAAACCATTTCAATTCAACTGTCAATGTGTGTTTGTAGAAATGTGAAATTGCTGTATATTGTTCCTGATGCTCGAGGATTGCCATTTTTTGTTTAGGCCAGGCTTGGCAGTTATGAGCTGTGTTGAGTTTACATAAATCATTTTGAGCAGAGATCTTTGTAAACTCAAACTAATGGAGTGTAGGAGTTCCATGTTATTGTTTGTTCTCTTCATTTTTCAACGTCATTCGGGTGCTTTATATAACATTGCCATGGTTCTGTTTAGAAATGTTTAAGGCATCGTCTTTTCTAATATATGAAGCCTCATGCAGTGATTGATCGTTCTTCGATACTTCTTCGTATGTTTGCTTTTAAATTATGACGACTCTCCGAAAATCAGAAGGGTCTGGCTAATGAAAGTGCTGTTGATTTGTCTTGCTCTTCAGGACAGTATCTATTTGATGTGGTGGGAAGCCCGTATTATGTTGCCCCTGAGGTCCTGAAAAAATGTTATGGACCAGAAATAGATGTTTGGAGTGCCGGTGTTATACTTTACATCTTACTAAGTGGAGTCCCGCCCTTCTGGGCAGGTATTTATCAACACAAACCCTACCTATGTTTCCTAACAAGTTTAATGTTTACCTGGGAACCTCCTCACCTATATGGATTATGCATGTTTGTATTCGGGTTGCAGAAACTGAGTCCGGAATCTTTAGACAGATATTGCAAGGGAAGTTAGATTTCAAATCCGACCCATGGCCTAATATCTCAGACGATGCTAAAGATTTGATATGCAAAATGCTCGAAAGGAACCCCAGGAAACGCATTTCTGCCCATGAAGCATTGTGTAAGTCGTTTTATGAGTCCTTTTTCCCCTTTTTTTGTGCTTCCATGTTTTTATCATTGTTAATACCTCTATACTATAAGATTTGTGTTTCTCTGAATGTTAGGTCATTCGTGGATTGTCGATGAACTGGCTGCACCAGACAAGCCTCTTGATCCAGCAGTCTTGTCTCGACTAAAGCAGTTTTCAGAGATGAATAAACTTAAAAAGATGGCCTTACGGGTACAAACCCATTAATACATGTTCTCTTTTCCCCATGTCTTCTATTTGTGTTCATTCGTTAATTATGTAACGGGGGATTGCGTTCTCACAGGTGATTGCTGAGAGACTTTCAGAGGAAGAAATTGGTGGTCTGAAGGAACTATTCAAGATGATAGATACAGACAGCAGCGGTACAATTACCTTTGAGGAGCTTAAAGCAGGTTTGAAGAGAGTCGGGTCTGAACTGATGGAATCAGAAATCAAATCTCTAATGGATGCGGTATGAGACTAAATCAAACTTTGTTTTTCATTTGAGGATTCTGCTTTCATACGATGTACGTCTCACAACAGTGAACCATCCTTCATGTTATTGTCAGATTGTGATAAGTGCTTTATGACTTGCAAATCAAAATGGTGCTACTAATATCATTGTTGAATAGAGGAACTTGGTTATTTGAATATCGTTTCAGTCCCTCATAATGCTTACGATCACAGTTTCCTTAAACCCGTTATGGCATTTCCGTCCAAAGGCTTTCATACGAACCCAAATGTTTCCGTATTAGTCAGATGAGATAAAACTTACTTATAATAGCCTATTGCAATTAAACCGTTATTCTGAGAACTGTTTCGTGACTGCATTCATTTGTTTCATGGACTATTATTGTACCACAGTGATCTTGGTGGTCGGTATTTAAAGACTAATGATCTTCAGTGACTGCTATGTTTGTGGAGTGGTCTTTCACCATTTCAATCACGACTTCAAATGCTTTCTTGATTCATTTCCAATCTCGATCTGTGTCCTTTGTTGATCGGTTCTTTTAACATGCATGATTGAAATGTCAGGCGGATATAGACAACAGTGGGACAATAGACTATGGGGAATTCCTAGCAGCGACGTTGCACTTGAACAAGATGGAGAGGGAGGAGAACTTGGTGGCTGCGTTTTCATACTTTGATAAAGACGGGAGCGGATACATCACAGTGGATGAGCTTCAACAAGCTTGCAAAGAGTTCGGCCTCTGCGATTCCCCTATCGAAGAGGTGATCAAGGAGATTGATCTCGACAATGTAAGTTCTCTTCTCCTCTCTCGAAACCTGTATGCGTCGTTGACAAAGAATCGATCTTTGGTTTAGACCCATGAAGTAAAACCAAAATATAACCAGAACCGTGTCATGGGTCGGGGATGGTTTAGCTTTTAGAGGCCATGAGACGTAGATTCTTCGTGAATTGCGTCGAATCCCGAGTCCTTTGTGTAATGATTTGGCTTAACGATTTTTATATGGATAGGATGGGAGGATTGATTTTTCGGAGTTTTCGGCGATGATGAGGAAAGGAGAAGGGATTGGGAGGAGCAGAACGATGAGAAGCAACCTGAACTTCAACTTGGCTGACGCCTTCGGAGTTGGTAACGCTACCCAAAACGATGACTGATTTGTGGAATCATCTCCATTTCGTAATTTTTTTGCTGTCTCCAACTGTTTCTATGGAAAGTTTTTTTTCTTTTTGGTTTGTAGAAGAGCAACATCCTCCCGATTTTGTTGTAGTATGATGATTCCGGTCTTATATTTGAACAATCCTTTTGATTTCAGTGCTGATGTTCTTCATTCTAAAGCGACACTCTGTTTATTTACCTTATCAGGAAAGGGAAGAAAAAGAAAACTCGGAGAATTTAAAAGGAGAAAAAAAAACCAATACACAGCAATTACTATGTTTTCTTCCTTTGCTATAGAACCATTCTTTAAAATTTCTACACAGAGCAATTGCTACAAGGAGAAGGAGATGATGCCAAATAAGGAAGGATTTCTTCATTTCTCTTATAAATGGACCAAAGCCATGGAATTGTTTCAGAAAGGCGATCTTCTTCTGGTAGCTCTGATCTCAAAAAGCGCCCTGCAGCCTCTTCAAGCTCGTTCTTATCATCGTACGTATTCTGTATAGCCGATCCATTTTCATTCGTACACTTTCTTTCTCTTCAGGAGGGCTGGGAGTACGGAAATGGATCCGATGAGGAACAACACCGACAAAGTCTTGAAATCATACAAATCTTTCACTGATCTGAGATCTCCGAGGGCCAGACCGGCCTGTACACAACAACGCACCAGAAACGTATAACATTAGGGAATACAATTGTAATGTAACATATACCATTAGGGTAGAAACCATCATTTCAAATAAGAAAGAAAGAAAGAAAGAAACTCACTCTAACGGTGATGTATGCGGCTGGCATTAGCCCGACCAAAGTTGCCAGGAAGAACACGTGAAAGGGTATGTCGACAATGGGAGATGCCAAATTGATGAACAGGTTTGGGAGTGTCGGTGTTATCCTTAAGAACAGCATGTAGTTCAGAAGTTTATCTCTTCTTTTCGCAATCTGAATCCGGACAGAAAATCGAGGATCACAGCATCAGAGAAAGATCAAAGAGGAACACGAGAACGGTAAAGACGCCTTGTTCAGACACGAGTAGACTACCTCTGTCTGGAAAAGCCTGAGTTTGTCAGGCCACAGCCAGGAAACAAGGGGCCTTCCAACTAATTTTGACAGAAAGAAACAAGAACAAGCTCCGGCTGTTGCATTGAAGACAACCAAGACAAAGCCCCTAATTACGCCAAAGAGGGCTCCAGCCAACAATGACATGAAGATTGTTCCAGGAATCATGAATGTTTGCATGAAGATGTAAGTTGAGCAGTAACCCATCATGAAACGAACTGGGTAATCACTCGCATAGGTTCCGAGGTTATCTCTGCATTTGTTTTAGATCAAATCTGTGTTAGCAAAGCACCAAAAATTCTCAAACACGATGATAATGATGCTGTAAACTGATGGTATGATGCCTATTTTCAGATCTAATCTCATCCAACACTGTTAATCTCTAAAAAGATTGGAACTTTCTACTTGGGATCTGGATTCATGGGAGTTGCCTAAGCTAAACATCAGCTGTAGCTATAATCTTAAAGCCCATCAAACACAAGACCCAGAAATAGAAACACGATTCCTCAGTTTCCAAATTACCAAGCATGAAAATTCACTACTCGGGCTAAGGAGAGAAAAGGAGAGACTCACTTGAGCAATCGGAGATCGGAGATGGTTTTGGGAAGCTTGAGCTTGCCATACTCGGCGGCGGGCATGGTGAGATAGATACACAACAGTCCCGTGGAGAAGACGATGAAGACGCCGGAAAACGTCGCTAACTCCCACCGCGAGAGCGGGAATCTACCAGATTTGGGTCCCTTACCCGTCGAAGAGTCGCCGTCATCGTCGGCGAGGTCTTTCACCGCCGAAGAAGATGACACGGCGGCGCTCTCTTCGTCCCTCGTGAGCAACCTACCACCGTCGCCGGTCAGATTCCGAGGAGCCGCCATTGGAGAATGCTCAAAGAGAAATAGAAAAAGCCCTCGCTCCGATGAGATAGTCAGATGCGAGCGTCGTCGTCCCGATGGATTCTCTCTGTCTCTGAGGAATTCACAAACAAATCTGTGGAAATTTTAGCCTCTTCGTTGATACTGCGTTTGAGCTTTTTCGTGTTTCTTTTTTTTTTTCTCACGTTTTTCTCTATTTTATTCCCACAAAAGAAAAATAAAACAATATTTTTATAATGTTCGTAATTTCACAGACGACGACTGAAAAATTACGACCGAAGCGGCGAAGCATATGCCCTTTTGTTGTCCTCATCTCTGTCTCCCTCTCACTGTTGACTTCTTCTTATTGTTCGGTTCGGGTAAACCGAAAAAAACCGGCCAAGCCCTCAATTGGGCCCTATAATCTCGGTTTAATCCGGTTTGGAAATATGGTTTTGGTTTGGTTTGAGTTTAATTCGTACGTATAGTAAGCAATTGAAGTAGAGCTATTATGCAGGAGTTAATCACAACTCTTTTGGTTGAATAAATTAAAATTTCTAGCAAATTTAACCAATAAATTCAGTTCTCACAACTCCATGAGAATATTTGAGACGATTTCCATGGTAACCTCTTTCAAACCCTTTCAACATGTGCAGATACAACATAACAAAAATCTTCTGCAGAGATCTCAAACTCAAAGAAAGCTTCTTTGGAAGTTGCCAGAAGAGAACCTTGAAGCTAAACCTTCGGCCATTCCATCCGAGTCGAGTTTCACTGCCTTCCGCCCGGCTGTGAGATCATTCTCACGATCCCAAGGCTTCCATGGATGCTTCCCGACCCATTCTTCCTTCTCGGTTCCATCTTTGGACGTCGATTTCTTCTTCTTATTCTTCTTCAAACGGCTCGATGTCCCTTCCTTGTATTTCTCCACTAGCGATTTTGATCGTTTCTCCTTGTTGTATTTGTCCACCAGCTCGGCGTCTAGGCTTCTCTGACTCTTATGCTCCTCGTTCGAAGCGAGTGCAGTCGCCTCATTGTATGCCTCCAAGTAACTACAAACGTCAAAAATAACAACAATGAGTCCGAGTCTGTTTTCGATATTTTCCAGCTATTATCCACGTGATCATGACAAACAACTATTCATACATCAATGCGAGAATATGTTCAAATTTAATGGCATTTGACTGGCTGTAGGAACACTAGGACAAAGGTATGTTGCAATTATGATAGCCCCTGTCCTAGGTTTCAACCAGAAGGATTAGGGTTCTCTGCGTATAGAGACTTGCACCTGTCAACTAGCTCAATCTTTAACGGCTTTGACCCATTTAGTTTTTACACATTATATCTTTTTGGTAAGAGAGTAAGTCATGCAAGATTCTTGTCCTGCTACATTTTCCAACAACCTTAGTCAGTGTCGACTCTTCTTTGAGAAACATTAGGGGTGATGAATTATCAAGACGGATTCAAGATCGAAATCCGGATCTAC
Organism: Tarenaya hassleriana; assembly: GCF_000463585.1. NCBI lineage: Eukaryota > Viridiplantae > Streptophyta > Magnoliopsida > Brassicales > Cleomaceae > Tarenaya > Tarenaya hassleriana. The sequence continues at coordinate 6,866,884 of NW_010960187.1, read as the reverse complement.
TTGGCTTAACACATGCTACGTCAAAAGTGAAAAAAATACCAGAATCTTACTTTGTCTTTGCTTTCTGAGCCCTATCCAAAGGAGTATCTGTCCAGGCGCTAGTGTCCCCACGTCCTTCTCTAGCGTTTCTGCTAAACGTTGTGGTTGAATGCATGGCAACACCAGGCTGTGAAAGATGAAAAAACCCAGATGGATTCGAGCATTCGAAGCCTGAAAAATGTAAAAGCCTTAAGTTGAAAGATGTTTCAGAGGTGAAGGACGGGACATTACCTTCCTTTCTGGAGGTAAGGTGGTCATCCATTCATCTCGTTTAGGTACAGGTTTGACCTCGGTTGCCGCAAGCAGTTCTTCATCACCCTCCATTGATATACCTGCAAACCGAAAAAACATCACCATACTCTTACCGCTTGTACTCACTTAGGCTGGTTTAGGCGATTCGACCAATAAAATGAAGTATCCAGGCCCCTTTCTGGAGGTAGGGTGGTATATTAATTAAATTCAAATTCAGATGAGGCATCAGCCCGGAAAAAAAGTATCATATTGTGACTCATCATTACCTTGTGATCTCCTCCATTGGGCAGCTTCACGCATCGACTTTAATTCAGCCTGCAAAAACAAGTATGTTAATGTACTTAATTTCTACCAATACATTGTCCTGAATTATCATTAGAAGATTTTGGTACTATTGCAAACCTTAAATGCTTCCTGTTCCTCCTTGAGTTTAATCTTCTCATCCATTGCTTTTCGCTGCAGGAATAAAATATAAGATACTGCACCTTAGGTACCATCACAAACATACCAAGTTTTGTAACCTTATAACTCATCTACCATGTAACTCGAGAACAGATAAGCAAGCATTGGCAGCTCACGATCAAGTAGCTTAAAGCTGTATAGTGTGTAGTCAATAATTCACCTTTTCTGGATCTTGGAGTTCCTTAAAAGCTTTGTTCAACAAAACGAAAGCTTGTTGGGCCTGGGGATGAGAGCATTTGTCTGGGTGAACCAGGAGAGACAATTTCCAATATCTGCAAAAAGATTATTTGTCAGATCTACCTCGAGCCATAAATCATTATGGGCAATCTATAGGTACATCCAGAAATAATGGATATACGATATGATAATCCTAACATGTTTGCTTGTGCCGCTCAAAAACTACCCATAATGCAATTGTTCACCGTGATGGATAAAGACTACAAAAAAATGGGTACCAGAAGATCCTCAATCTCAGAGTTTCATTCAGAAATAGGACATTGTTTCATGATTGAAAGATTAAAAAAACTAAACAATAGTGTGTTTCAATTGAATTGGACATTTGGTCTAATTATGTTTTGAGCTTTAACTTAGAGAGCACTTGATCTAATTGTTTATTTAGAATGAATTTAAGCATGATTTAAAAGTTGTTAAATAACTGATAATATTTTCTTGATTCCAAGACTTTAACAAGGATGAAGGACCCTACCTTTTCTTAATATTTTCTGCAGACATATTGTGGTTTACTCCTAAAATGTCATATGGACTCTCAGCTTCAGCTTCCATGATCCGAGTGACCTGGTTAAGTACGAAGAAGAATCTGTGAAAACCTGTTCTTGCAGGACATTTTCAAAAAAAAAAACATGATACTTAATGCAGAAAGGAAAACTATTAACCTCCTCAAAACGCTCTGCCTCGTTAGACGATGCAACTTCTGCAACAACAGCCGGTGGAGCAGGTCCAACAAAAAGCTCTGAATCTTCTTCCAGCTCAGCTTCTCTGAAGCATTTTCAATAAACATTTATAAACCACGAGCTGTACAAGTTTCCAAACAAGAAATGCTAGGCTGAGTAGCGTACACAGAATCAGATACCATGAAATTCTAGCAACATTGACAGATATTTGATCAAAAGTACCTAAGTTCAGCTTGAGCCTCTGTTAGCTTTGCTGCTGCAGCAAGTAACTCAGCAGATGGCATTGCAGGTCCAATCACTCTGCATTCAAATAACACAGCAATGTTTGTTGTCTATACAACATTTGGATATAAATGGGAATTACATTTCCCAAATTCCAGGACATGTATGTCAAATTCAATCCACGGAGAGCCATTTTCAAACAAGAAGAAATGGTAATCACCTTCTCTTTGGACCAGGAACATCATCAGATGGATTTGATCCCAGTTCACTTTCACCAGCCAAACCCTTAGTCTGATCATTTGCAGCATCTGCTGGGTCCGCTTCCTTTGACATGGCGGCGTTGTCATCGTTATGTTCCCCTTCTTCCTCTACGCCTTTAATGAGATGTCCCACTTCATCCAGAGTAGGAGAAGCACCAGATGGTAATAGAAACACTCTATCCCCACACTCTTT
>NW_010960187.1:6857424-6864317 GCF_000463585.1 Tarenaya hassleriana | reverse complement strand
CACTCTTTCAGCTTCAGAGAACTGAACAGCTTCTTCAAGCGATTCTTCAGAGCGCTCTCTGAAATTCCCTTTATATCAACAGCTTGCCCATCATCTATCATTTGCAAGAGCTACACAAAGAGCAACAAATTTGAAAAGAAATAAAAAAACTTGGAAACATTGAATATCAAAGCTTAACACTGACCCAAAAAACCTCGAATTCAGAATCCCTGAATATGCGATTCGACAAGGACAACGTAATCTAAGGTTGCTACTCATTATGGCTACAAACTATCAAGACAACAAGATGATATTCAAAAGCAATATGGTTGGTTCAACGTGAAGTAACAGCACAATACCTGTCTCAGATCATTCCCAACATTAGGGAACTCTTTGAGCAACTCCTTCACCACAGCTTGAGGGTCGTCCCGCAAACTTTCCCGATCAGACCCGGAATCGGACTCGGAGCCGGAGCCGGACCTGGACTTGGACCCAGAATCGGAATCGGAATCATAGTCTCTCTTCTTCGACTTCCTCTTCTTCGACTTCCGTCTTTTTCTCTCCCTCAGTTTCCTCCTCTTCTCTTCCCTTTCTCTCTTCCTACGTTTCTCCCTCTTGTAATCTTCATCGCTCCTCCGCCGCTCCCTCCGCTTCCTCCTCGATTTCTTCGAATACGAATCGGACTCGTCAGAGCTGTAAGAGGAAGACGACGAAGCTGAAGATGGCGTCTCATCCTCCGAATCGGAACCTCTCTTCTTATGCTTCCCCATTTTGTTTCCGACACCAAACAACAGATTCCAAAACAGCCATAAACCCTAAAATATCTCCATCGATGGTGATTTGTGAATGTTCCTCTCCGTATGAGCGAAGACCACGAAACTGTGGGGAGGGCCGCCGTGATTCCGTGAAAAAAAAATATATCCGACCGACCGACACCTTTTGGGCCTAAGAGGCTGTTTCACTTATTGGGCCATAGGCCCATTAACGGCCCGTGAGAATCTGCACGCGATCCAGCAAAAATAAATATTGGCAGGCGTGCGGCGAAACAAATATTATATTAGCATGCGATTTTTGACAATTCACTGGCTATAAATAAAATCCGAATAATTCTAAACATTTCACGATAATCTCGGATTCGATCTCTCATCCCAAAATATACTTTCTGTCTAATGGCAGAAGCAACGCGGAACCGAATTATGAGGGAATTGAAGGCCTTGGAGAAGGACCCTCCTTCTAATTGCAGTGCCGGTTAGTACTTCACTTGTGTATCTCCGTTTCTCGAAACGTTACATCATCACCATCATCATGGTGTTTTATGTAGGTCTCAAAAGTGACGGAAACTTGTATGAATGGCGAGCAACGATCATGGGTCCTGCGGGCACTCCTTACGCAGGAGGCGTCTTCAAGGTGGACATCGCCTTGCCTCAAGATTACCCTTTCACAGCGCCCAAGGTATCATATTATATACGTTTCATGTAACGCAATGGTCGATTCCTTGTCACACATATATATATCCGTACAGGTTAGATTCGATACACCGGTCTACCACCCGAATATCAACGCAGAAGGATCCATTTGCCTTGATATCCTTAAGAAGGAATGGACTCCTGCTCTTACCATCCAAGTGGTACACATATACATATATATATATATGCAAAACATCATCAACATGTTTTTATTGATATCTAACCTACACGCTGTTAGGTTTTGCTATCGATATGTTCGTTGTTGGCCGACCCGAACCCGAACGATCCTCTCGTCCCCGACATTGCCAAACTGTTCAAGAGAGACAGACGCCAGTACAACAAAAACGCTCGAGAATTCACAAAATTACATGCCATGAAATGAAATTGATTTTACGACACATGTACCAATATTTACTATTTACACACTCCATGATTCTCTCCTTGGTTCTACGTTACTCTCATGTACTCTTTCATACATCTACGATATGAATAAAAGGTTACCTACGTAAATTTCTCATTTTACCACATCAAGAGAATCATATGGTTAAATAATACATAACGGGTCATATATATATGTAATGTGGGGAATATACCCATTCGAGCAGAATTCATGAAGAAGTGACCGGCGGATATCGATGCTCTGCTTCGAGAACAGAGAGTAAGCGAGGAACTAGAACCGAACCCAACACCGAGTGCACTGAGCCATACAATCTCCCTTGCAATCCACATTGTACCCCAACACTTTTGGGTTCCGTAGCAAAAGGCTTTTCAAAGACTTTCCCTTTATTCCCCAGTCCTTTTCCAGGATCTGCACATTGGGTTTCATCTCCTCCTCGAGGCTGCAACCGAGGACCTCCGGGAATTTCTTCAGCAGCTTTTTCAGATCGTCGTCCGTGAGGCCAAGGCTTCTCAGGAAATCCAGCGTTTGATTCAAAGTTTCCACCTTTGGAGTCTCTTTCTTACGTTCTTCGCTCCAGTAAGGCGAATGGACATGCCCGAATGCTTTTCCTAGCATCTTGTTTGTCTCGTCTGCGCTGAAACTGAAACAAGACAGGGCTTCTCTGCATTCTTCCCACGTCTTTGGATCTTCGTTATCTGTTTCTACTTGAGCTGTTGAACATATTACCCATTTGTTTCGGGAACTGGTCACACCGGGGAAAAGACCATGGTAAGAACTTGGGTTCGATGGTATAACATTAGTGGGTACCGTGAGACCGGCCTACAAAAACAACGTTCACTGCATAATTTTCAGACAGACCAACAGAAGCCAATACAGCCAAGCCAAATTCAACGGCCGATGACTCAATTACCCACAAGAACAATGGAACACATAATGAGATCAAGATGTAAAGGATGGACCAGTAACAAAATCCTTGAATATCAAATATGGTTTTGCTAAATGATATGATACATACCGCAGAAATGCAAAGGCATGCGGCAGAATCCAATGTTGACAGAGGAGAAGCTAATGCTTTCCCCAGCATCCCTGCACCAAGAAGAAGATTACGGACTGTAACATACAAGAATTGAAATAAAAACACGAGCTTGCAGACCATAATGGAACTATCATCTTCTCTACCCAGGCGTCATTACGCAGACACTATCTTTTGTCTGAATCCAACAGATGGGTGGTCAAATCAGACATCCCTTTTCCCTTGTGTTGGCAAAATCCCAAATCGATTCCAGAATCTAACTCCCGACAGAAAATACAGATCCCATATAGAGAGATGCGATTCCGAATATGACCAAGAAACCCATGATGAAAAACAGACGATTCGCGATACTCCTAGCTAGATGCGCGGTTGCAGAAGGTACCTGAAAAATTGGGGATTTTATGACTCGGCAACCTATGAACTCGACTCACTGAGCCAGACGAGCTGTTGCGGAGGCGAGTGGGTTGTGTCTGCGACCTCGAACCCAAGTAGTGTACGATAGGAACCGACCATGGATACTGCGACTGCGAGGGGTCAGGCAAAAATGGCGTCGCTTTCAGAAACTGCGTCTTTACGTTGTACCCAATGGACACCACAGACAAAATTATATTAAATTAAAATATACACAAACTATTGAAACTAAACTGTTCTACTTCTATCAATTTTATTTGAACGAAAAGTGATTATATATTTACCAGTTTTAAATATAAAAATGAATTAAATTAAGTTGAATAATATCTGATCTTAGACTCAAATTTGATCTTGATTGGATATAATTTTATTCCAATTAAATTAATCGAATTATAGAATAAAAATTTAAAATTTTAATTATTTATAGGTATTTAAATCCAATTCTGTCACAACGTAGTTAATCTATGTAGACCTCCATCTTCACGTCTCCAATGTAAAATTCGCGTCTAAACGCCGCCATGAAACTATTTACTCACCGCAACCGCTAATCGCAAACGCTAAACTCGAAACCCGAATCGCCCCATTTTTTTTTTCTACAATGAAGTAGATAACAAACAGTATTTCGTGAACAATTACATACCTGAAGAACAAAACTCTCTCTAGAACAAAAAGACACAACACAGCAAGGACAAGAATCTTCAATCTTCAAACCGTAAGAAATGGCTTCAATGGCTTCAGCTCCAAAAACAAAACTCCCTCACTCTCTGTTCCCTTAACTCGACCTATGGAGCCATGGTGCGGTGTGGCTCGGGCCGCTATGGTTCCCCCTCCCCCAGGTGCCATTAGCCGTTGAGATGTAATATCCCTCTCGTTTCATTAACACAATCTATCACGAGGAGGAACGTGAAGCCTCTTGATGCCGGAGAGGCACTGCTTCGGGGTCGAACCCATCCTCTTCTCCGTGCTTAGAGTGGCGCAATGGCCGTGGTGACTTTGCCGACTCTTGGCGTCTCGAAGGAATTCCTTCTTGCTTGAACCCCTTGCCATCTTCAATGTGCTTCGGAAGACACAAAAGCAGAGATCCCGACGATGAACCTGGATTAGATGCTGTCCAGGATTAGGGTTTAGGGCTCGATAACCGGAAACAAGGGCACGTCCCGTAAAACTGAGAAAAACCAAATGCTAAAAGCGGAAATATCGCCATTCATACAAAAACGCGGAAACTCACCGTCCACCATGTCTTTAGTTTTGTGAAGAAGGAATGTTCCCGAGAGGATCGTAATGAACCCACAAATCTCGGTGACAATCTGAGTTCCAGTTTGCCGATCCCAGTCCTATCCCCGAGCATTTCACCATAGTAACTAACTACAAACAGAGCGGAATTCGAGAAAGAAACCTCTGTTTATGGACAAGAACCGAGAGAATACCTTAAACATGATGACGCTGGCCAAGATCGTCAATGAAGTGAACATAACGTAGTATATGGGTGAAACAACTGCTGTATTGAACGTGTCAAGAGCCTGCCTTGTCCGTAAAACAATGACAAAAAACCCGAGTAAATTTTCCCAACAAGTCATCCGAGTTATCGGGACAGAATCACGAACAGGGGTTCAACCCTCTACCTTGTTTAGATAGTTCATCTGAGTTATCACGCACGTAAGAACGATCAGCGTGAAAACCCATGTCTGAGGGTAAACTAATTGATTCATTCCCGAAAACGTCAGCTTCAAAGCTATCCCGAGAGCCTTAACGCTCATCACCTGTTCATCACCCCTGATATTGTCATTCCCCCACAGGTAAAAACAGAATCAAAGTCTGAGATTGTAAGGTTTTTGTGATCAGTGCGAAGGAATAATACCGATAATGATCCCACGAGAGAACAAACTCCAATATAGACCATAACGTGTGTCTGGCCGTACTGCGGTACAAACTGAACTATAAGCACAAAGGCTAACCCTACCACCGAAGCTGCGTAGAAAACAAAAGCTGCAGAAAGAAACAGTGGAAACCGCCTCCGTGTTTCAGAACGGATCTACCGCTCGGTAAAAAATTTCATATCTTAACAAGATTATGTTGAAAGGAGATAGTTACAGACCTGGCTCTGTTGCAAGATTCCATACTTCTATCACGGAATCGATCTCGCGTTCTTGAGGAGCATGTAGCACGATTGTTATCGAACCAACGACACATAAAACACACCCAAGAATCCCAAAAGTGTGCAGTTTTTCCCGTAGGATGATATGTGCAAGAGCCGCACTGTAAAAAACAAACAAACGAGTTCTATTTCTTAGTACATTACTTGTGACAGGCTGATGATTGGACTGTGATAATCATGATCGGGATTTGAACAAAATAAAGGCCAATAAAGCGAAAAAATGCACAGACAAAAGGGTGGTATACTATTCAAGAGCTCGGCACTGAATCTCTTCACTCCATATTTTCAGACATGGGAATAGTAATGCTCGAACTTATGACACCGTAAAACATTAGAGTATATAAAACAATAGCAAAGGCCTTCAATCCGATCATTCAAACCTGATAATAATGCTAAGTGCCCCGAGAGGCGTGACCAAAATGGCGGGTGCAAAGGCATATGCGGCAAAATTAGCGATTTCTCCAACAATCACTGCAAAGCAACGAAAGAGAAAAAGATCATCTCCATTCAAACTAACTAGCTATGCATTTCCAGCAAATAATCCATTCCTTGGTATGAAAAATCTAAAGGGAAACCTTTACGAATCAAGAAAACTCACTCGTTATCATGCCTATCCACCAGAGAGGTTCCACCAGGTAAGAATAGCCTCCCGAACCTACAAGTTGTCATAACCGAAATCAGCATCAAGGAAAGAACAATGCTTTATACACATGATCTATCATCATTGCAAAGATGGCTCGAGCCATTGATCAGAACTGAATAGAATTGCATCAGCTGAAGTTTTAATACGATTTGTCACAGACAAAATCATATTTTTTAGTTTGGTTATTGATCATGAGATTCAGAAAAAAAACCATAAAGATAAGATCCACAAGTGTTTCTCAGAGATCGCTGCATCCAGATCTGCCACGAAGTATTTTGGAGACAGAACACAATCCTAGAACTTCATTGAAGAAGTTTCTGTAAGTTTGGGCGAAACACCGACAGACAAAAATCTCAAATCTGTGCCTATGCCATTTCACAACACCCGATAACATGAATCTCCATCTCAGTCATTCCATTGTTCGGTCGAGACACAAATCTCCACTGAAGCAGACACAGATCCCAGATTGATCCACAGAAGTTCTATGAAGCTTGGACAGTGAACAAAAACCCCAAATAATTACATCCAAGAAAAACATCATTTACCTGTTTCAGAAACCCCAAAACCCAAAATTGCAGAATTCATTAATCAAACCTGAAATAGCTTAAGAAGTAAGAATTACCTGCTCTGAGACCAGAAGCTCCAGCTTTCTTCAAGCCTTTCTTCTTCACGATGAAGCTGGCACCGATGAACAAGCTCGAAGAAAGAGCTAACACTAACCCTTTTATATTATCCGACGACATTCCCTTGTACGCATCTCTCCAACTCCCACCCGAACCCGGCATTCTTCTCCTCCTCCTACACGA
>NW_010960187.1:6854422-6857233 GCF_000463585.1 Tarenaya hassleriana | reverse complement strand
TACACGACTAACACAGAAAACCCCTTAAAACCCTAAACACCCAGAAGGCGAAAACCTGTTTTTTCGCTTCTGGGCTCCTCGACTAAGCTCGATACTGCTCAGGAAAACGCGTTTTGCCGAGAAAGACAAGAGCTTTCAGATCCGTGGGCTCAGGGAGAGGATCTAGGAGGAGGGTGGAGAATGAGAAGATTTAGAGACTGGAGAGGAAAATGGGTAGATCAGAAAACAGACAAGAGGAGACCAGAAGAGGGACGAGAGACAAGAAACTGCAGCCAATGAAGCATCTAACTCACCCGACAACACAAGCATACGGTACACAAAAAACGTAAATTGGTGGGTTTTGCCAAGTGAGGCAGTGAAAAAAGGCGATCTTTTTGGAAGCAGAGATTTGATAATTGATTTCCCTTTGTTTTTTCCTCCACGCCTCGGGGAAAAAAAACCCAATAGAATATATATTTGGATGGTTCTTCTCTTCACGAAGAGATCTGACATCCAACAAGATACTGCTGAGGTTCGAAAGAGGTTTTTAATAAAACAATATGATCCTTTTTTAGGATGAAATATGACAAAATTCCAGCTACGTCATTATCCTTGTACTTTTTATTATTCGTAGACAAAACACTACAAGAGTAAAAAATGAGTAAAGGAAAAGACAAAGAAAACAAAATAATGTTTCAGAGGAGGTTATCTTCCCTGGTCGGTAATCTTCTGAAGAAGTTGTTTATCCCTGACGGCAAGTCGTTGCGTAGGCATGGAAACTGGACTAACCTGATGATCCAGACAAGAAGCAAAACCCTGGTCAGATACCCAAAGTATATCATGTTATGGTACAGCACAAGGCAGATCGGGAGGCTTGAGATAAAAAAGTAAAAGGTAGCTCGTTCGTCTCTCCAACTCATCAGCGAGCAAATCCTCTCGCCTTGAGAAGCTAAGTCCCCCATCAATGTTGTCACCCTCTCCATCATCTTCCTCAGTCGGTCGTATCTCATTCTAAGCACATTTATATCCATTACAGAGGACGGGAATGTGTCAAACTCTTCGTCCAATTCATCTGGGTGAACCAAGTCGAGCTTGGAGAGTTCTGCATCGATCGCAAAAGGATCTTTCCGACGGTTGAAATCGACAATTAAATTCCGTATTACGATGATGATGCATCCACCAAGAGCCAGTAACGGTATAATCTCCGGACACCAAAGAAATAAACCACAGAGAACGACAATCGCCATCTTCATAACCCATTCTGTGGATGTGCTTTGATTGTTTAACCAAACGTACGCAGTTAAAAACCCTTCTAATACTTTGCAGAGCCTATCGAAATTGGCTTTGGCTTTTCTCATGCTCCATCTCTGAGCCCCGACGTGTAGTATATCTTGCACGACCTCACTCCGTAATGGCGGCTCCATCCGTGCTAGATTCTGGCAAGTTGCTTGAACAGCTTGCTGACGCAGATTTTCGATCTGAAGTATCGATAACGGAGATTTATAATGCATTTTCGGGAGCATCCAAGAATAATAGGACTTTATCCAATTGTAGTATGACGTTGTTCTATTGAACCTCACTGCAAGCTGAATCTCTCCCATCTTCTTCACACCATTTCGTCCTAAATCTATGATCGGAAAAGAGCAAGCATAAATCTTATCCGCTCTGAGCAAACTGATGCGAATTCTGACTTTCCCGATCCGAACATCTTTTGTAGGAATATTAGAGCCAAAGATCTGACAGTTATCGTACAAGCCAAAGGTTACGACAGTGTACGCATCATAAACCTCCCACGTGTATTGCTCGTTCCACTTCGGTGACAAACTATCCACCACAGTTCTTGTCCTAATCCATTTGTTTCCATACTTAGCCACAACGTATGTGTCCGCACTTTTCTTCCCGTCAGTCCATGTTTTCATCGGTTGAAGGCCCGTTGCACCCAAAATGCCAATCTCTAATGTGCCGATCTGTCCTGACCACAACGCTTTTGCAAAGGCTCGATAATCACTACAGAACTGGCTTGACTCGTCGAAAACATGGTAGGCTTGTTCGGTGGACAACTTCATCTTGATCTTGCTGGCGAAATTCCTCACACCCACGGGTTCAACCTTCCCTGGCATCTCGATGTCGTAGAAAAGTGCAGGTGCAACCCCCGGTAGCTTAAGTGGAGTCATCTCTGAAAGTTTCTTCTTTAGTTTCCCTATGCATTCTTCATGTTCATCGTCGAGACAATCCATCAAACTGATGAAGACAGTGCCCTGTAAAGGATCAGATGCAACAAACATAAGATCTTGATTCCATGACGGGTTTGGACCAGAAGCAACTTTAGTTTTCAGAGCCACATTCCCAAGAACCGCCTTCACATAAACCTGTGGTGTCCTGTTCTTATCGGTTGCAATCAAATCATGGGCCGAGACGATATGAACCCTCACATAACAAAGCCGTGGAGCCATATAGACCTTCGGATGGGTATTGATCATGGTGTCTGCACTCACACCCGACGTGTCTGAAAACCAAGCCACTGAATACACTTCATCGGCCTGTTCCCAAGAACCGCCTTCACATAAACCTGTGGTGTCCTGTTCTTATCGGTTGCAATCAAATCATGGGCCGAGACGATATGAACCCTCACATAACAAAGCCGTGGAGCCATATAGACCTTCGGATGGGTATTGATCATGGTGTCTGCACTCACACCCGACGTGTCTGAAAACCAAGCCACTGAATACACTTCATCGGCCTGAGTACCGAACCAAAGCGACATCAGCAGTTCCACTTGACTATCGGAATAGTCATTGCCACTGCCCGGTAGAGCATACCACTGTGGTGAAA
>NW_010960187.1:6848476-6854342 GCF_000463585.1 Tarenaya hassleriana | reverse complement strand
GGAAGAGCATACCACTGTGGTGCAATACGGGCATCGGGCGGAACTCTCGTGGGGATATCAATGACCAATTTGAACGAAATTTTCCCGATGACCCGATATTCCGGGGATCGCCCATCTTTAAGAACAACCTCCAAAACATCACCTTTCGTTTTGTCGAAAGCAAAAGCCTGGTTCCACTCCATATCAGGTCCTGTAGGTAAGGTTCTTGTCGAGGCCCTGTAATTTCCAAGGGTGAGTTCCACAAAAGGCGAACATGTACCGGCAGGACAATTGATGACTCGGTTAATCTCTATATAAAGAAAATGCATTTCTTCAACAAGGTCGAATGAAGAAGTTAGCTTATCCTTCGTGGAGTTTGCCCTGCCTCCCCCAATCTTAGGGAATATTTTCTTGCAGGAGAAGTCATCTTTCCGAACCATTGCTTGAAACCTGAAATCAAACTTTGTCAACCTGAAAACAGAAATGAGCACTATCAGAAGTTGTCTTCAGGTTCAAAAAACTAAGTTAGCAAATATCGAATTCCGGATTGCTGTCAAATTCTTATTTTGCACTTGAAGGGATCAAAATAATTTCAGCAGCTCCAAAAGATTTCAAAAACCAAAGAGAAGGCTCGTGCAAAATCTAATACAGACCAGACAAAGCACAAGGATGAGAGAACATAAAGGAGAACAAGCTTACCACGAGTGGCGATGGGGAAGCAGAAGCAGAAGCAGTTTCAGGGGTGCTAGGGTTTTTGATCTTATGAAAAACGAAAATTTAAAAAAAAGAAGGAAATTTACCACTTTGAATTAACAAAAATGGAAACTTGCAGGTAGCTATGGCGTCTCCTTCCATAATAGAAAAAGGAAAATTGTGGTTCCTCGTGAATACGAATTGATTAATGCGACCAAGAGACCTGGAAAATAGTCCATAATTGGAAAACGGATCAAATAGCTCAAGAAACTGAATATAATACGAGAAAAGGAAAGAGAACCGGTAAGCACAGAAACCTGATCCCGTCCACGCTTCAGAGTTCAGCACAAAATCAAGCACTTGTCGGTAATCCTCGTTCCCGGCCTTCTCCCTGTAGGAACCCTTCCCGTTTCCCGGCTCCATCTCTCGCGAAGAAAGGCACGAAAATCACATCGGCTTCGGATTCCCTGAAAACCCTCTTCGAAAGACTCAGTTCGTTTCTCGAGGTCGCCCAGAATCCAGTACTCGGCGCTATATTGCCTGATCAGCGGATTCTCCGGGCAAGGTCGGACTTGGGCAAACGGGTTTTCTGGTCGGGTGGTCCGGGTCGCTGGGTATGCGAGAATCTGGACTAGATGACCAATACTTCTCCAGAAGACCATAATTCAGGGATCTCGGAAGCTCTGCGACATATACATTGATGCCGTTTTCATCGAAGATCTTCGGATTCGGGCCGGATTTGATGGAAGTGGAAACGAAGACGAGAGAGAAGGAGAGGAATAAGCAAGATACTGGGTAGAGAGGTCTAGTGGCCGCCATGGCTGTGACCTTGGGAGCCATCGTCACGAAGACCTCTGCTCTGCTTTTAACTTTTCTGTTTTCTGACTAAGCGCAAAAAGGATGATGAAGAAGGATTTGAAGTGTGTTATCTGCCCTGCCGTCTCTAAAGCCAAGCCCACGTAAACATCACGAACGCCTTGCCGTTTTTGCCCATCTGCAAAATCTCCATAACATCTCTTCTCCTCTGCCACAACTACGATCCCAGTTTTCACCTGGAAAAAAGAATCAAGAATATGGGTTTCTACATTGTGTAGCCCCTGGAAGTCTGGCTGTCTTCCGATTTCATCAGCAATTTCCGTAGTTCGGAGTGGCTGTAGATGTCGTATCCGATGTAGCTTGACATGGCGGTGATCATGCGAAGATTCTAAGTTACACACGAACGGACACATGCACAAGTTGTCTTCATTTCAGTTTCTTCTTGGAGATGATTATAGGAAACGATCATGTAAAACAGAAGATTTTAGTGAACTGTTGGTTGGCGATAAAAGCCTACCTGTAATTTTGAAAATTAGATACGGAAAATATGCATGGTGATCCAGTCATTCAGAATGAACAATGTCTAACAAAAATAGGAAGAGGGGGTCTACGAGTTGTGGCGATAGTAGTGAGAGTTGTGAAGCAATATGAGCTTCAAGCCCTTTGCACTGTACAACTCTTTCTTCTTGAAAGGGAAGCTTCGGTCATTGTATCTTTCCCTCAAGACAACGTCGTCCTCATCTAGACAACACCAATTCCGACCCCTGGGAGAGCTCTCTGCCAACATGAACCTCTCGGAGAAAGGGTTCACTATACTCTCGTAGAACTCTTTCACTGTCTCGCATATCACACCCTGTTGCAACCAACACTGTTAATCAAATGGGTTTTTCAAAATATGTGGTTAAATGGAGTTGAATGTTGATCCATATCCATTCCTATCCTCCAGTCACAGAGTTGATCCATACAACTGTTAATTTGCACACCTGATGCTTCCTAAAGCGTCTAAAAGTTTTGATTATACCAAGCCAGCCTCAGTTATTTTAACCAAATACGTAGTTAGAACAAACTCGGTACCAATCATTTTCCTAAAGCAGTTTAACCAGACCATGTTTCACAATAATTTTGAGGTAAAAAAACAAAATTTATGTAACAGATATATATAGTGAATGTGTTGTTGTTATACCTCTGACAATGGCTGCCAAGCCAAGGATGGGCCCTGAAAGGGTACGAATTCAGGAAATGAACAGGAAGATACTGCCATGCCTCGCGTTGAGATAAGATCATTCTCTCCATCATCTTCTTGATGATGACTCTGATTATCAACCAGTTTGGTTGGTTCATTCTGGATCTCGGAAAGTGGCTGCCAACCCAAGAACGGACCTTGGATAACTTTTGTTTTGGTTTCTAAAAGGGTTTCAGTCGCAGTGAAATATTGGGCAGATACTGCCATGTTTTGTTTCGAGACAACTTCAGTTTCTCCATTATCTTCTTGGTGGAGGCTTTGATTGTTAGCCTCATCTACCAATTCACTCAGGATCTCGAAAAGCGGCTGCCAGCCTGAGACCAAGCCTCGGATGTCTTTGATTTTAATTTCCAAAAGAGGTCCAGTTTCAGCAAACAAACTAGCAGATGCTTCCATGATTTGCCTCGAGAAAACATCAGTTTCTCCATTGTCTTCTCCGCAAAGGCTCCTACTTTCAGCATCTTCAGCCAGTTCTGCAAATGAAGAACCACACAAGGCTTTGGGGCAGCCACCATTCTGTTGCTTTGGAATGTCTACTTCAACGTCTTCAGTGACGGTAACAACATTTGGCGAAGCCTGTACATCTCCACAGATCTGCTGTTTTTGCATCTCCAAGGAATGGCCAGGAAGTGGCATTTCACTCGGAGATGCAAGTGGAAATGACGAAGTCTCCTTCTCAGTTGACACTGGATCCTCACTAGGGATAGAAGCACCACTTCGGTCTGAAGTCCAATCCAGTTGCGAAGTTTCACCTTCAACGGGCACAAGTTTTCCATCCTGCAAAGCATGGAAAACCCATAAAAGAGGTCAACATCAGGAGAAACAAGTTTAACCAACTTTTGACCTGGGAGGGCTACACTATCCTGCATATAGAGATTCCAGAGACTCTAAAAAGTAAGTCCCTCTGTATCAACAAGGAAGGATAACAACAAAACATTTAACTTCCAACTTCAAGTTCTAACCCCAAATGTCACCCTAACATGTAGTGACACTGCTTTCTTCAGCTCGAATAATCCAGTTTTTTCGATTTAGAGCAAGCAGAGATTCAAGTTATTTGCAACCAGCACAGAGAGAGTATTACCAGAAGAACAACCAGTTTTTCGATTTAGAGCAACCAGAGATTCAAGTTATTTGTAACGAACACAGAGAGAGAATTAACAGAAGAACAAATGAATAAACAATAGCCCATTGAAAGAACAATTTCAGGAACACATGATAGAGCAAGAAAGAACAAGAGAAGGCTTAACCTCATCGTTACTTCCACATTATCCGCATTAAGCACTCCACTCTCTTCCTCTTGCTCCTTAGCTGCGTATATATCCAGCGGTGAAACAAATGGATTGTCCATATCATACGCGTGGCTCAGTGGAATCCAGTGCAGCCTATAGATCCTAGTTGAACCACCAATCCTTCAAGTCTCACCTTCCTTAACCTCCACACAAGTACCAGCCTCAATTTTCTGATCCGAAACCCAAGTTCCATGCACTACACCATCGAACAACTCCCATCAAGAATCATATTCATAAACTGAAATACTTGCCATAAGAAAATAACAGGGGATTCGATGGGCAAACATAACTGTAAATTATGTGGCTCCAATTATAAGTGGCGGACAAGATGATATGCATGTTAGGTATTGGTTGCTTGGTGGAATATTGGTTACCACACGAAGTGGAGATGTTAGGTGTGAATCTCTCCGAGCCACATATTCAAATTGGCTCTTTCCTCCAAGCTTCACTATAAATACCCATGCAGTGAGGTTGTTCAGATCATCAACGAGAAGCAAACACAAGAAGAAGAATAAGAGGAGTTGAAGAAGTTTCTTCTTCAACAAGAAATCCATTTTTGGGTCTTTTTGAGAGTTTCTTTGGGTTTCTCTTTTAGGTATCCAAGATATTTGTTTCGGTGAGAGTCTTGGATACGGTTTGAATATATTTTTCTTCTGAGTGTTACGAGAGAAAGGGTGTTCTTGGCGTCATTGGGAAGTGAGGTTGAGTGTGTCTTGTATTCCACATTTGTTCACCGATATAGTGGGATTTGTTTTTCTTCCTCGCCGTGGACGTAGGCATTCTGCCGAACCACGTTAAATCCTGGTGTCTTTAATTTTCTCTCGTTTGATTCCATCGTCTCGTATTTGAGACCCGGTACGCTTCCGCACAACAATTGGTATCAGAGCCGCGGTACCTTTTACCAAGGCACGGGTCAATTTGAAAAATTAAAAAAAAATTGTGATTTGGAGTTATGGCCCATGAAACCACCGAAACACCGGCGGTAGTTGCAATTCCACCAGTTGGCTCATCATCGTCGTCGATCGTCCGATCCTCGGCGTCATCGGGAAGGACGGTGGTGACGAATGCGAAGATCGAGGTGGAGAAGTTCAACGGGACCAATAATTTCAGCTTGTGGCAAGGCGAGATGATGGATGCGCTTTATCAGCAAGAGCTTCTCGTTGCTCTTGATTCGCAGAAGCCGACACACCTGGAGGATACCGAGTGGGTATGGATGAATCGCAATGCTTGCGTAGTAATCCGTTCGTGTTTAACAAGGGAGCTAAAACTCCCTTATATGAAGGAGACATCTGCAAGCAAACTTTGGAGAGAGTTGGAGAAGCAGTTCCTGACGAAGAGTTGCCAGAACCGGTTGTACTTGAAGAAGAAGTTGTTCCGCCTGCAGTACCAATCGGGCACTACGATGTACAACCACATATCGGAGTTCAACAAGCTGGTGACGGAGTTGGAAAACCTTGATGAAATGGTCAAGGATGAGGATAAGGCTCTTCTCCTCTTGAACTCTCTACCCGAAGAATACGAGAACCTTATCACTATGATACTTCATGGAAAGGAGCAAATCCGTTTCGATGAAGTATGTGCAGCTTTGTACAATCGGGAGATCCGGAAAAAGGATCAGAAGGAAAACAGTTCAACTTCAGCAGGGGAGGCCTATGCTGCTCGAGGTCGTGAACAGACTCATAAGCCTGGAAAGAAAAAGAAGGGTAGATCTCGCTCAAAAGGCAGACTTGCGAAGGATGAATGTGCCTTTTGTCATGAAACTGGGCACTGGAAAAAGGATTGTCCAAAGCTGAAAAAGAAAGAAAATGGGAAGGTCGTTTCAAAGTCGACTTCAGACGCCTTTGTC
>NW_010960187.1:6847624-6848279 GCF_000463585.1 Tarenaya hassleriana | reverse complement strand
TCAAAATCTCACTCTGACGAGTGGATTATGGACTCGGGTTGCACCTATCATATGTGTTTCAACAAGGAGTGGTTCTTCAACTTTGAAGAACTAGATGGAGGAGTTGTTTACATGGGCAACAATGACGCTCTACAAGCAACCGGGATAGGTTCAATCCGACTGAGGTGCCATGATGGAACCACAAGGATTCTGACGGAAGTACGGTACGTACCAAATTTGAAGAAGAATCTCATCTCACTGGGAACCTTGGAATCTAAAGGTTA
Source organism: Tarenaya hassleriana (assembly GCF_000463585.1). Taxonomy (NCBI): domain Eukaryota; kingdom Viridiplantae; phylum Streptophyta; class Magnoliopsida; order Brassicales; family Cleomaceae; genus Tarenaya; species Tarenaya hassleriana. Next base: position 6,848,016 of record NW_010960187.1, on the reverse strand, counting down.
TACTGTGACTATTCGAGATGGAATTCTTAAAGTTGTTTCTGGCGCATTGGTGGTCCTGAAAGGAGTAAGGAAGAACAACTTGTACTATTTCAAAGGTAGTACGGTTATTGGAACAGTTGCTGTTACGGCTGGAGAAGATAAGGATTCTGAGGTCACCAGGCTATGGCACATGCGCCTGGGACATCCTGGAGAGAAGGCTTTGCAAAACCTCGTCAAACAAGGTGTGCTGAAAGGAGCCAGGCTATGCAAGTTGGAGTTTTGTGAGCATTGTGTTCTTGGAAAGCAATCAAAAGTGAAGTTTGGGACGGCTATCCACAACACCGAAGGTATTCTAGATTATATCCATTCTGACGTATGGGGGCCTACAAGGGAGACCTCATTAGGTGGTGGCC
>NW_010960187.1:6818214-6847157 GCF_000463585.1 Tarenaya hassleriana | reverse complement strand
GTTGTTTACTATCATGTGAAGGAATCAAAGTTGGATCCCAGAGCTAAGAAGTCGCTGTTCATGGGGATTACACCAGGGGTGAAAGGATATCGTCTTTGGTGTCTTGAATCAAAGAAGATCATTGTTAGTAGGGATGTCACATTTGATGAGCTAACCATGCTGAAGAAGCAAGTTGGTAGTGCTCAGCAGCAGGTGGAGAGTAGTCCACAGGAGGTGGAGTTTGAGACTGCGAAGTTTGTTCCAGCGAACGGAGAACCTCCTATGGGAAAGGAGGATGTTGAAAATTCTGAAGACGATGAGGTTTCCATCCAAGAGCCTCAGAAGGAACTTCCCATTGCACTTCGAAAGCCGACGAGAACGTTGAAAATGCCTGCTCGATATGCTGCGGTGGCTTTTGCACTTCCGGTGATTGATGCTGATATTCCTATCACTTACAAGGATGTAGTCAAGAGTTCTGAAAGTGAGAAGTGGAAGAAAGCTATGGAGGAAGAGATGGAATCTCTCCGGAAGAACTATACGTGGAAGCTGGCGAAGTTACCAAGTGGAAAGAAGGCGATTGGGTGCAAATGGGTATTTGCAAAGAAAGAAGGATTTCCTAAAAAGACTGATGTCCGCTACAAGGCAAGATTGGTAGCAAAAGGCTACGCTCAGAAGGAGGGTATCGACTACAATGAAGTATTTTCTCCAGTTGTGAAACATACCTCCATTCGGATTTTGTTGGCCTTGGTAGCTCAGTTTGATTTGGAGCTAGCTCAACTCGATGTGAAGACGGCGTTCTTACATGGAGATTTGGAGGAGGAAATCTATATGACTCAGCCAGAAGGTTTTACCGTTGCTGGTAAAGAAGATTGGGTTTGCAAATTAAACAAGTCGTTGTACGGATTGAAGCAATCTCCCAGACAGTGGTACAAACGATTTGACAAGTTCATGATCGGGCAAGGGTACACAAGAAGCAAGTATGATCATTGTGTCTACTTCTACAAGTTACCAGATGGATCTTTCATCTACTTACTCTTATATGTGGATGATATGTTGATCGCATCAAAGAGTCAGTCAAAGATCGAGAAGTTGAAGGCTCAGTTGAATCAAGAGTTTGAGATGAAGGATCTTGGAGAAGCAAAGAAGATTCTTGGGATGGAGATAAGCAGAGACAGAAAGATGGGCAAGCTCTGGTTGTCGCAGAGGCAATATTTGAAGAAAGTACTTCAACGTTTTGGCTTAGATAAAAAGTCAAAACCTGTTAGTACACCACTTGCTCCTCATTTCAAGCTCAGTTCGGCGTTATCTCCTACCACTGATGAGGAACATGAGTACATGACGAAGGTTCCATATGCAAATGCGGTTGGTAGCTTAATGTATGCGATGGTGTGTACCAGACCCGACATTTCACATGCCGTTGGAGTAGTAAGCAGGTATATGCACAATCCTGGAAAAGGACATTGGCAGGCAGTGAAATGGATTCTGAGGTATATTCTGAAGACCTTGGACCAGCAGGATGGATCAGTTGGTCATTGTGTGGTTGGATATGTGGATTCTGACTACGCTGGTGATTTGGATAAGCGACGGTCAACGACTGGATATGTGTTTACACTGGCAAAAGCTCCGGTGAATTGGAAGTCTACCTTACAGTCTACGGTGGCTTTGTCTACGACAGAGGCAGAGTATATGGCAGTTGGAGAGGCTGTGAAAGAAGCTATTTGGTTGCGTGGTTTGCTTGGTGAGCTTGGAGTTGAACAGAAGAATATTTCTGTATACTGCGATAGTCAGAGTGCTATCCATTTGGCCAAGAATCAAGTCTACCACGCACGGACGAAGCACATAGATATTCGTTTTCACTTTGTGCGGGAGATTATCGAAGAAGGTATCATACGACTCATGAAGGTGAAGACTCTTGATAATCCCGCAGACATGCTGACCAAGGTGATTACATCGATCAAGTTCAATCATTGTTTGAACTTGGTCAACATCCTGCGCTTTTGACTGCCTTCGGGCATTTGAGTGCCATGAGGCACAGTTGGAGACATCGTTTCTCAATTGGTTTTGCAGATGTATCATTGGAGCCAAGGTGGAGATTGTAAATTATGTGGCTCCAATTATAAGTGGCGGACAAGATGATATGCATGTTAGGTATTGGTTGCTTGGTGGAATATTGGTTACCACACGAAGTGGAGATGTTAGGTGTGAATCTCTCCGAGCCACATATTCAAATTGGCTCTTTCCTCCAAGCTTCACTATAAATACCCATGCAGTGAGGTTGTTCAGATCATCAACGAGAAGCAAACACAAGAAGAAGAATAAGAGGAGTTGAAGAAGTTTCTTCTTCAACAAGAAATCCATTTTTGGGTCTTTTTGAGAGTTTCTTTGGGTTTCTCTTTTGGGTATCCAAGATATTTGTTTCGGTGAGAGTCTTGGATACGGTTTGAATATATTTTTCTTCTGAGTGTTACGAGAGAAAGGGTGTTCTTGGCGTCATTGGGAAGTGAGGTTGAGTGTGTCTTGTTTTCCAAATTTGTTCACCGATATAGTGGGATTTGTTTTTCTTCCTCGCCGTGGACGTAGGCATTCTGTCGAACCACGTTAAATCCTGGTGTCTTTAATTTTCTCTCGTTTGATTCCATCGTCTCGTATTTGAGACCCGGTACGCTTCCGCACAACAATAACAAACCAAAAACATACCGTCGACGATGCTAAAAACGCACCCACAATCGAAGAAACAGAAATAGCGAGAAAACGTCTTAAATTTCGAAATAATCTTGAGATGATTCTTACCAGAGGACAAGTCCGTGACAGTGAGCTTCTGTCGAGACGGAATCGAACGGATTTGGAGGTGGAATCTGCTGATGCTAGGGTGAGTTAGCATAATGTTGCAGTCCGGATGCCGATCGACGACCAGAATCTCCTCCACTACGTGATCATCATCGCCATTTCCGGTTCCATCCGGAGAGAGGTAATCGGGACTGTTGACGACGAAGATGTTCTTGAGAACGGCACCGGTTTTAGCACGATGAACACAGGGATCTTCCTCTCTCCTCCTTGGTCCATCGCTTGCTCTTCTTTCACCTCCATGGGAGAAGAGCAAGAGAGCGATTCCTTCTTCAGTTCGGGAATTGAAATGAAGCGCAGAGAAAGCGAAAAAAAGAAAAGAAAAAAAGGGTATAATAGTCCTTTTCAAACCTTCGTCTTCATCCTTTTTTTTCAAGGGGAAGATTTGATTTGAAAAATGGACCGTTAAAGATTGTAGAATCACTGACATCTCGAGAATGTCCTCCTCATTTCCTCCTTATTACAATATTGCCCCTCGATTTCTGGATTCGGCCCATTGAACCGTAATTTCCGGCCCTTTTTATAAAGACAAACCGACCTCTTAATATAAATATTTTAAGTAGAACTATTAATTTTAAATTTAAATATACAAAGAAATATTTATGAATTATGGGCATCGAATAATTTTTAGGAAAAGACGAGAGATACTTAAACGCAACTTTGCATAATAACCTCCTGTTTTTAGGCCTGAACTAACATATGACAATCGCAACAGATCGTAATCGAATCGCAAACGCTAATCCTTAAACGCGGCTGCTGATATTAGCGTCTCGGAAGAGATTATTTCCTTGACCAAAACAATCAAACACTTTCATCTCATAATTGATGTCAATATGAATCGAGATTGAATCACCTTAGTAACTTGGGGACAGATCTTCGTTTCTTGCGGAAGACGTAATTCAGAACAAACCCTAGCATCGGGAAACTTGCAACGACGGCAATGTAACCGAGCAACCACGTCGATCGTCTGCTCCTCCATCGACTGACCTCTTTGAATCTTCTACTTGCGGAACATTTGGTATGTAAGAACGGGACATCCTCAGGCTTGGGCTCGGAACTGTGTTTTGTCTCTAACTGCAATGTTTCAGCGTCTTGGTCGTAGGTGACCGCAGCTACCATCCCGTCTTCCGCCACATTTAGGTACGGGCCTTGATTAATGGAAGGTTCCCGAGGCGAAGCTACTTCCGTCCCTTTGGCCTGCAGAAAAAAAACTATTTTTTATCTGTCTCTCCTCTTCAAACCACTGTCTCGTCCTCTACTGTTTCTCGCACATCCTCCTCCAGAGATTAGAAGATAGGTTTCGTGGTTGACAAAACCAAAAGACAAAAGCCATAGAACATTCTATGCTTCAGGCACAACAAAAAACCAGCATCTGGAATTTTGGCGACGGGATGCGTAGCCCCATTCTTGGCCAGACGAGTTACCCAATCGTTTCCCAGGAAAAGAAAAATACATAGAAAACTGGCGTAGTAAGTTGTTCGATAAGACAAAAGTTACCTTCTTCGGTAAATGCATATAACGACTACAGCTTAGGACGCCGAGAAATTCGTTGGTAGCATGAACCCACCTGCACAAAACAGATGTGGAAGGTAGAAGAAGGACATCAGCATTTCTCTACTTTGATCCAAAAATTAGCAAGAATCTGAAAGATACCACAAGCTAGGGGCAGTGAATCCTTGGAAGAAAGCTAGATGCCCTCCATGCTTTGTCGTAGCCAAGACAACGTTTTTGTTTGCCCTGTTCAGAGACAAAACTCAAATTTAAGATCTTCGCATCAGGATACAAAAGATTAAAGCGAATCACTTGGATGTTAATATCGCCCACCGGCATTCGTCCCAGGGAATGGCTTCCTTTGTGCATAATGGATCATCCAGAGCACTTATACAGAGAAGAGGCACTGACACATTTCTCACATATTGGGCACTGCTGGATCGCCGGTAAAATGTATCCACTGTCTGTATAAAGCATCAGCTTTCGATGTTAAAACCAATTTCTACTAGGGAAATGAGCATCAGAAGTTAATATGTACCAAGGACCAGAGGTTAGTATAATACAATGAAGCCCATTAGTACCTCAAAATTTCCAATATGGATGGTAGCATGGTGATCAAAATCTCGGATGGAACGTGACTTAGAATGCAAAAGGTTAGAAGCAGCGTCAGCCAGAGCAACAAGTGAGATATTGAAAAGACGGATTTTCTAATTAGTAGCTCGAGAAACTACATGGTTTAGAGGATGTAAAGGAGAACAAACCTTTTTTATGCCTTCCCAGTTAGCTAGCCGAGAGATTTGAGGTTCATGCCTGCAGTAAAACTAAAGTTATGACCAAGAGCCAATTGCATTCATTGTGAAATCTCGGAAACATCTCCCAAGCCTGCTGCAGAAACTCAAAAGCTAGGGAGTATTTGGCCAAAATGGTGTAGATACATACAGTTGCGCATAACCTTGGAGCCCGATGGTTAGAGCTCTACCGTACAACTTTTGTACCAGCCCGCGGCAAATAAATCTGTCACTTATCTGTAGGTTGGAAAACATTCAAAAAAAGGCATAGTGCATCGAACACCAGCAATTTGTATCAAATCGCTACACTTTACAAGTTGTAAACTCTACAGGGGTTGAATCGGAGCCCATCTAAAGGATTGACTCAGAAATACAACTAGAAGACATAAAACAAATAACGCACCAATAGGTCCCAAGGAGAGCAAATAGCCACAGCGCCAGCTACAGGAGTCTTCTCACCCTCCTCTCCAAGGTATTTGACCTGTAATAGGAGATTGGATCATGTTTTTGTCTATGCAATGACCCTACAATCTCCTGATGCATGTCTGTGGGATTAAAAATCTAAACAGACAAAGCATATTTCTGCCAGCCAACTTAGAACCCAGAACTCCTATATTACATAGCCTATTGTGCACCCACTTAAAGAAATAGTGAAGAGAATGACATAGCTGCTCCATTATGTCAAACAGGAAAGGCAAACAAAGCTCAAAACGCTGAAATGATAGAGAACTTACCAGAATATTGGCTCCAACACTAGTTCCAATGGTAAAAAGAGGAGCCATCGGATATTCATGATGGAGATAATCGACGATAACCCGTATGTCCTCCGTCCATCCAGCATTGTAGAAGATATCAGACTGCATGCGTTGGCATGTAAAGAAAATTCGAGAAGATAATGGTCCCAAATCATAGCGAGATTTTTCGGCCAGAAAATAAACAGAAGATCAAGGCAGCTTATGGGAACACTGGAACAGAAGAAGAACTCACAGTAACAGAGACACCACCCAATCCTCGATGGTTGCTAACAACAACATTCCAACCAGCCTTGGCCACGCTGTAGGCTAGGTGCTTTAGATACTGCAAATCATCGGCACCCATCAAATAAACATAAAACTTTACGAGTAATCTATTCTGATATAGAATACAGCACAAGCTCTAGATACATCATAAGGTAACCAGAGTGTAAGAGAATAGACACTAGAATTACAGCAGCTGACGAATCGCTGGATAACCCTGGTACTACGACAGCAATAGGTGTCGTATCATCTTTTCTGATTTCATTATGCTTGCGAGGAGCATCATCCACAACTGCAGAAAGGATGAAAATACCAATTAATGGACCATAAACGGAAAGGCAGATCAAACTCAGAGAGGAATCCAGATAACGTGTAGATTCTACATCTTAGTCACGAAATCTACCATCAGAGCTCGTCAGCCAATCCAAAGCAATTGTTCCTCCATCAGAAGTTCGAAAGATTTGCCTGGTAGAGGCATATGAACAAACACTATTAGTCACTTTTGCCCAATAAATTGCACATTATAATATCAAACCACTGTGCTCAGAAATCTTATCAAGAAACTTCTGCAGCAGACACATCACTAGAGGCCATGAGAAAGTAACCACAACATGTCCGAATCCCGCTGGAAATGCAAAATGATTAAAACCAATCACCTCCTGTAGTTGAAAACCGGAGGCCTTCCGAAGAAATTGAGGAAACAGGTCTGAATATGAGGACTTGACAGCCATGGCGTCGTCGCATACCTAAGATCACACAAGAAATCTAACACTTAGAGAAAACCCAGAAATCGAATCCGATGAATTAAGTAATACAACTTCGAAACCAAAGATCTCCGAAGTGCCGTTCTCACCGGCCGAGAAGAATTCTGCACCGAGCGACGACGCCGTTGTAGACAGGGGAATCGGGATTGTACGTGAGATTCACGCGACCGCTGAAGCGTCCGAGAATCAAGTCCTCGAATAAATGAAACTCGAGGAAATTGTAGAGGAAGACGAACCAGACAAGGAGGAGAGCGAAGACATAGTGATGAACGGGGATGAGAGAGAGAGCTTGAACGAGAAGCTCGTACGGAGAGAGAGGTGGAGAATCCGACAATGGCTGATTATCCATCGTTCGGATGCCGACAAATGATCCGCAGAATTTCACCGGAGAGTGTGGAACAGAAGACGGTCCGCCTGCTCTGATTTCGACCAAAAAAAAAGTCTTCATCAGCCATCGAATTACCGTAATTAATAAAGAATTTACATTAGAAAAAATTACCGCTTAGGATTCTGGTCCCTCTTTCTTCTCTACCAAGTTACAGTTCATCCGACCGTCCTAGGTTTTACTCCATTGCCACAACAGCGAGTGCTCGTTAATTTTTTTTTAAAAAAAAAACACTGTATCCGAGTTCCCAGAACAATGGCAAGTGATCAAATCTACTGGGAAAATCACGAGAAAATGGACAAGATGATTCGAAACTGGATTTCTGACGATACAAACAAAAATCCGACACTAAACCGGGAATGCAACAGAAAACGAAAACGAGAACATTGATACTTTCTCCTCTTTATTACGATATCGCCCCTTAATTTCAGCATTTTTAAACTTTACTGCCCGTTCGGATAAGACAATGCGCGGTCGCGTTTCGAACCGTGAATCGCGACGCACAAAACCGGGAACGCAACTTGAATCCCAAATAAAATAAAAAATGAAAAAGAAAACTTGACAATTTGGTATGCCAGACGCTATTACATACACATTAACAAATGTAAAATCACAACATATAAAATTACGACCACAACACGATCGTTCCTTACCCAAAGAAATACTATATATATATATATGTACGTATATGCATATATAAGGTAATGTCTTCAATAACTAGCGTTTGTACGGAGAAACCTGTACCATTTGAATCGCAATGGCCTTGTAGTTGTTATTACTTGGTGGCAGATCTTCGTTTCTTGCCGAACACGTAACTCAGAGCGAGCCCTAGTAACGGGAAACCAGTGACCAGAGCCATGCACCCAATCGGCCACCTAGATCGTCCTCCCAATCTAGCCAGTTCGTTGAAGAACAGAACAACCTCAGGCTTCCGTCTGGATTCGGACAAGTGATTTGCTTCCATCTGTTCCGTATCATCGTCTTGCTCGTAGGTCACTGCAGCGACCAGTCCGTCTTCTGCGACATTTACGTACGGACCTTGGTTAATGGAGGGTTCCTGTGTCGATTGTACGGCCGTCTCTTGAATCTGCAAACAATCGTAAACCGCCTTTTATGATCAATTTTTTTTCTCCGCTGCTTCTCCCTCTTTCTAGCTCAAGATGAAACCAAGGGTTGTGATCCACAATGCCAATAGACATAACCGCGGAGACGGTCTAGATGCTGGTTTTATTTGTGTCAGGCATAACCAAAACCGGCATCTGGATCTTACAGACAAGGAGGAAACAGAGTATTTTGCACAGAAACCGTATTATCTATTTGCCATGAATTGAGAGGAAACAAGATCTGACCTTCTTCGGCGCATGCATATAACGACTACGGCTTAGTACACTAAGAAACTCATTGGCAGCCCTAACCCACCTGCACAACACAAGTGCAGAAACATAACGTGCCCATCAGCATCAGCACCATATTTTGTTTCACGGCCACAAATTAAATAGATCGAGCATGAGCAATAATCTGAAAGATACCACAAGCCGGAGCCCGTGAATCCTTCAAAGAAAGCGAGGTGCCCTCCATGCTTTGTTGTAGCCAAGACAACATTTTCATTTGCCCTGTTCAAAAGGAAACTCAAAGCTTGAAGATCTTCAAATCAGGATTGAAGCAATCGCTTGGATGTCAATATTGCCTACCGGCATTCGTCCCAGGGAATAGCTTCCCTCGTGCATAATGGATCATCCAGAGCACTTATACAGAGAAGCGGAATTGACACACTGCTCACATATTGGGCGCTGCTAGACCGCCGGTAATACGTATCCACTGTCTGCAATAAAGCACAACGTGAAGTTTTTTTTTTGGGTAACCGGGTTTCCTGGACCGAGACCCAGACTAATCCTGGGGTCGGGAGTCAGCCATGTGATTTGAATTATGCATTTCCTCCCTAGCCTGAGGTTCGAACTCGGGGCGGGATAGACGCTTTGCGCTCCCGTTTCACCGGTTGAACTACCCAGGTTGGGTAGCACAACGTGAAGTTAAACCCAATATTAAGATGAAAATGAACAATCAGAAATGTTAATACGTACCCAAGGACTGTGTTAAGGATCTAGCAATGGCACAACTGGTTCTCACAGGAAAATGAGCATGAGAAGGTAAAATGATATGAAGGAAGAGTATGATACCTCGAATTTCCCAACATGGCAGGTTGCATGGTAGTCAAAATCCCGGATTGAACGTGACTTACAAAGCAAAAGTTTACTCAGAGGGTTAGCCGAAGAAACAAGCAAGACGCTTAAGAGATATATTTTTCATTATTAACTCATGAACTCCAGTCTCGGGGCTCGGATATTCTTCTTCGTATCGTTTAGAGAACTACAAGAACACCAACCTTTTTTATGCCATCCCAGTTAGCAAGCCGTGAATATTGAGGTTCATGTCTGCAGTGAAACTAAAGTTCTGAGCAAAAGCTGATAGACACACTGTGAAATATCAGAAACATCTCTCAATCCCATTTTACAGACAAAGGAGTTCTTGACCGAAAAAGTGGGCATACATACAATTGGGCGTAACCTTGGAGTCCAATAGCGAGAGCTCTATCATAGAGCTTTTGTATCAGCTTCCGGCATATGAATCTGTCACCTATCTGTAGGCCAAAAAAATAGAAGGGGAAGAGGGCGTACTGCATCAAACACTAACAAACACTGTACACGAATTGGATCAAGGACTACCTAAGAGAATGTCCTAAGAACTTCAAAGAAGTTTAATGTCTCAATTTAGATGATAAAGAAAGCCAAGAAAAAGTTATGAGCAAAATGAGAAGAATACAGTTGTGTAGTAAAAGAAATGAAAGCTCACCAAGAGATCCCAAGGAGAGCAAATAGCGACAGCACCGGCTATAGGAGTCCTCTCACCCTCCTCCCCAAGGTATTTGACCTGGAATAGAATCAAGCTGTTGTATATGATATGGACCTACAACTTCTTGATGGAAATCAATTGTACAAAAACCCAAATAAGCAAGCTGGTCTTTTCCGGGGAAAATTGAGGGGAATGATTAGAAAAGGAAAACAAATCATGACTCTATGTAAGATATCCAAGTTGAACATATTGCCCAATTACATCAAACTGGAAATGCAAAGCAATGAATTCGTGAAGACTAAACATACCAGAATATTTGCACCAATGCTGGTTCCAACTGCAAACAGAGGAGCCATCGGATATTCGTGATGGAGATAATCGACAACTACCCGTATATCTTCTGTCCATCCAGCGTTGTAGAAGCAATCAGACTGCATGTTGTGGCCAATAATGGAAATCACAAAAACAAAAATGGTCAGTAAATGAGTTTGAGGTTTTACAGGACAAAAACAGATTAAGCTGACAGCTTATGGGAACACCAGAGACAGAAGAAGAAACTCACAGTTACTGAGACACCACCCAGTCCTCGGTGGTTGCTAACAACAACATTCCAACCAGCCTTTGCTGTGCTGTAGGCAAGGTGTTTTAGATACTGCAAATCATCAACAACCACCATACAGTTGTTTAACCTAGCAAGTAGTATGTTCTAATATACCATCACATGAACATGTCAGAGATCCGCAATAGAAGAGAGACTGAGCTTACGGCAGATGAGGAATCGCTCGTCAAACCAGGAACCACGACAGCAATAGCTGTTGTATCATCCTGTCTGATTTCGTTATGCTTATGAACAGAACCATCCACAACTACACAAAGGATTAGAATAACAATCAATGAACAAAAAGAGAAAGGTACACCAAACTCGGAGAGGAATCCAAATTGCATATGCATTTCTACATCTTAATCACCACATTTACCATCAGAGCTCATCAGCCAATCCAATGCAATTGTTCCTCCGTCAGAAGCACGAAATATCTGTCTGATATAGTACCCGTATAAACACTATCAGTCACTTTTTTACGGATAAATCAAACATTCTACCACCGTACTCAGAAATTGTATCGAAAACTTCATCAGTAAACACAGAACTTCAGACCACGAAGAAGTAATCAAACATGTGTCTCAATTCTGCGGACAACGTGAAGTTATCGAAAGCGATCACCTCCTGTAGTTGAAAACCGGAGGCATTCCGAAGAAATTGAGGAAACATGTCTGAATATGAGGACTCGAGAGCCATGGCGTCGCCGCATACCTAAGCACATGAGGAATCGAACAGGTACAAAAAGACCCAGAAATCAAACACTCCGAAAACGTAAATACAAATCCCAAACCAAACATCATCAAATTTTCGCCCTCACCGGCCGTGAAGGATTTTGCACCGGGAGACGACGCCATTGTAAACAGGGGAATCGGGACTGCACGTCAGATTCACGCGGCCGGTGAAGTGCCCCAGAATCAAATCCTCGAAGAAATGGAACTCCAGGAAGTAGTATAGGAGGACGATCCAGGCCACGAGGACTGCGAAGACGTAATGACGAACGGGGAGGAGGGAGAGAGCTTGGACGAGAAGCTCGTAGGGGGAGAGAGGGGAAGAAGACAAGGGCTGATTCTCCATCGGGCTTCGATACGGCGGTCGGAATCAGGCAGGGGACCGTTAATTTCGCCGGAGAAAAAACGTTTTGGTTTCTGGTTAGGCGAGCGGTAGGAGAAGCCCGAACGACAAAAACTCGTGGCGGGTGGAGAATTTATTATATATATAATTAAACAAGTAAAGAAACAATAAATTCGATTTAAATATTTGAGCAATTTTATTCAATAAATTTTGGCTTTTGTTTGATTACAACGTTTTTTGGACAATGATTAGTCTAACGAGATGGTCTGTTTTTTATTTCATGCACTAAAACTTATAAGACATCATTGTATTATATGTGATGTTTGCTTATATATAAACGGATAATCAAATCAAATATTAAATCATTATATATAAATTATTTTCATCTAAATTGGTTGTAATTTTTTATTCTAATTATAATGAAAAATAAAGGAAAAAATGTTAGGTTGCGTTCAATGATAAGTCACACTAAACTGAACAATTAATAGGTTGGGACCTCTACTCTTTATCATATACTCCCTCTTTTCAAAATATTTGTAGCCACATTTTAAATGCGAAATTAATTAATATCTTTTAATTACAAAAAAACATATGTACAAACAAATGGTATCTTTATTTCGTGACATTGACTAGTAACTAAAAGCTAGTAACATCGATCTTCTTGTTGGGGGGTTTCACGTACGTGACAAAACTGTAAATTTTTTAAAATTAATCGGTTATATTGTTTCCATATCTATATAATTGATTGATTGTTCGTTGTTTCTTCCTTGTGTTCATATGGCCAAAAAAAATATTTCTCAATTGCATTTGTTTTCTGTCTGAGTTCATTATTATATATTTAGTGCGAATTTATATCAATGAATAATTAATTATATGTTCTGATGTTGGCAATACATTAAAAAAATGATTTTTGTGGGTTCCCAATAATGGATATCAAAGGTAAGGTTTAAATGTGTGGTTTGACTGTTGGAAAAACACATTAACTCACAATCAATGAGGAAAATGGCACTCCTTTCCGACACCTTTTACATTTGTCATCAAGAAGATACAGTTTTTTTTTTCAAACACTTTTTTCCCCCCAAAGTGGACACAAAAGAAGATACAAACAGCTTAAAGACGAAGAAGAACAAAAACCCTAAGGTTAGAAACTATTGGCTTCACAGTACTAATTAAAACCCGACGTACGCATGCAAAAGCTAATGCAAAGCGACCGCGGCGGAAGCCTTTTGAGCGGCGGATTCCGGCGGCGGGGAGGGAAGAACGGTGAGGGCCAACACTCCACTCGCGGCGGCGGCCACCGCACCCACCACGAACCCCGGCAGGTTCCCTCCTCCGAACATCTCGTCGAAAGGTCCTCCTCCCACCGACACCACCATCTGCATGCCCCATATATATATATATATACACCACATACGCACACATACATATTCATATATATGGGTATTTGCAATTATTATTTTAATACTGTTTCCCAAAACCACACCAACATGCATTAATAATTACTAATAGTTGATATTCACCTGTGGCACAACAATTGCAAGATTTAAAACTCCCAAAGAAAGTCCTGCAATTACAAAAATACATCAATGTCTATCAGATACGTAACATACAACCCTAATGCGTACGTACCGAATAAGTATACGCACATGCATGCAAAACAAATGAATATATACACACACGTAAATAGCTCAATGCATAATATAATATAATATAATATACGTTATTTACCTTGACCGGCACCAGAAGAAGAAGAAAATATGGACGCCAATGCAAATGGAATGCTGTAGGTTATCTGAAAAAACAAAAACAAAAAAAGCATTAATTTTTTTTTATATGTCATTAAATTTTGTTGTGTCCCGTAAATATATATATTTTAATTATATGACCACCGAATATTAAAATGAAAAAAAAAAACGGGGGCTTGCATGTTGCATGGTTAATTTCGTACAGCAAGAGGAACATCAGAGAGAGCGAAGAGAGACAACGCGCCAACTTTGACACCCACTGGCGGCGGCGGCGGCGGCAGCGAACCTCTGCCTTTGGACACGGCGGTGAGGTGGCGGCCAGACTCGGCGACTTTGGTGATTACCACCGTCATGCCCAAGCAGAGAGCGAGGACGAAATTCACGATCCCCCAAAGCCTGTTCACTCCTCCCACGCCACGCGCCATCCACTCGACGGCGAGTGACGTGAACCCGAGCACCACCGAGTTCAGCATCAGCCCCAACGCGCCGGCGCGTACTCCCACGTTATACACGCGCCTCTGTGATTCGTCTCCGGCGGAGTCTCCGCCGTACACCTCTCTTCCCATCCAATCCGTGTCGAAGAGGAGGAACGGGAACCAAGCAATCCAATTGAGACACGTCACCACCAAAAGCATCCGCATGGGCCTCTTCAAATCTCTAACCGCACCCAATAATTCCCCGATCAACGGAAACTTAACCGCCTTAGACGCCGTCACCTCCTCCGTTATCTCTCCCCCATCTCCATCGTCGTTTCCGTTAACCTCCGGCGACCACTGCTTCTCGTCGACGTACCAGAGAGCGATCGCTGTCAGGGTCAACAAGAGAATGATCGAAAAGTAGAAGCAGCTCTTCAGATTCGCGCAATAGACGTCACAGGCCTTCGTCGACGCGAACGGGAACGCGTCGTGGAGGCGCGTGAAGGAACCGGCGGCGAACCCGAGGACGTTTCCGACAGCCATGAAGAAGGAGAAGAAGGCGTTCGCGGTTCGCATCTTCTTCGCGCTATCGCCGGAGAGATCCGCGAGGAGAGCACGGCACGGTCCCTGGAGCATGTTGTTAGCGACGTCGAGGATCCAGAACCCGAACGCAAAGATCCCGATCGCGAGAAGGAGACAATGTATTTCGGTTTGTGAAGTTATAGCCGATGAGGATGACAGCGGTGGCGACGAGAGCAGCGCCGGCGGCTATGAAGGGACGGCGGCGGCCGAAACGCGAGACGCAGCGGTCGCTGTGGTAACCGACGATGGGCTGAACGATCATTCCTGAGATGGGCCCACAAAGCCAGATGAGTGAGGCCCATTTGTGGGGGATGCCGAGAAGCTGAACGTACGGGGTCAGGAGGGAGAGCTGTAGGGCCCACCCGAACTGGATCCCGGTCGCGATCGACGCCACCGCGATTATCTGACGCAACGGCGACTGCGTCTGGGTCTGCGTTTGCGTTTGAGCCACATCGAACGGCGTCGTGTTGGGCTTTGACTCGTCGGTCTTCATAGTTTCTCTCTCTAGAAGTGGATGAAGAGTTTGTGTTGAAGGAGAGAGAGAGAGAGGTATATATAGAGAGGAGAGAAGGATTGCATGGGGAGGCAACTGGCGGGAGGAGGAAGAAAGGCTTATCCATTTGAGTCTCGGTACGTAGTGCGGTGAGTGTACCCTTCAGTACACTCCTGTCCACGTGTCACTCCCTCATTTAATTCGCTGCATTTTCCCTCCCAAACAAAAAAAATAAAAAATACAAAGAATCTTGAACATACATTATGACATCTAGAAGATAATTAATTATAAACGTGAGTCCAGATTAGATTATACTAATTGTAATATCAGCATGCGGTTTTACCACGTATATCAGTACACAAATACATAATTATGGAGAAATCCAATGCAAAAATTAGGTGATAGCTTTACATATTATGTATTTTACTTTTTAATAAACAAATTGATATCGAATATTGATCATCAAGATGAATGTGATGTTGAATGGGAGGTGGATTTCGGAGTTTTTGGATTTCAAGAAGTGAAGAAACCGACAATCAAGTTTTTTGAAATTTGGTTTTCCTAAAAACCCGGAAATCTACTTTATGAAAAAAAAATCAACTAAAATCTAAAAGTCACCTTTCTTTAGATTTATAAACTTTCAGAATCCAAAAGCCAAAAACCAAAAACTAAAAACCAAAAACCAAAAACTAAAGCCAAAAATCCAAAATAAAAACCAATACCATTCAAAGCCATGTTTGATATAATTTCGTCTCCATGTGTATCTAAATTTTGTTGCTGTTATTAATTGTCCCAATTCAATATATTTGCAAATGTTGTACTCGTAAAAGCCTTTTATAAGGGTGATCCTACGTTTGATGTGAAGCACAATGTAATGTTAGTTATATATATTCATGTGAAAAAATTGAAGATATGAATATTATTATCATTATTATTTAGTTTTGTAATTATATATAATTAAATACAGCGAAAAAAAAATGGAAGATCTAGTTTTTTATGATAAGAGTAAAAATAAATAATGAAAATTTAGTGATTGATTTACAAATTAGAAGATACGATACGTAGAATGCTATGAGTAGAAAATTAATAAGCGGGGAGTTGTTATTATTTATGGAATGGTTATTTTCCGCCTTACATAGTTATCTGTCTTTTTTCAATTTAATTATTTTGGCATGATTGATTCTAAAAAATTAATATAATACAATAATAAAAATTTGGAAGAAAATGGGAAACTGGTTTCTGTTGCAATTTAATGAGGGCTCGTGGGGGGGGAGTAATTGCAATTGCCATATCTTATCCATTGGTTTTTTTTTAATATATAAGATATCTTATCCATTGTATAGGTTCTGTGTTTAAGGATATCCCCACGCTTGATGATTGGTTGAATTTTGTCTAATTACGAGGGTTTAATCATATGTTTCAGATTATGTTGCATGAAGAAGTATGGTATTTAAAAAAAAACATATGGCTTTTAAAAAAAAACAAATGCATAGTATTAGAGAGGTGCGTGCGATGATGCATGAAAAAGTAAGATATATATTTTGAATTTAAATTATGTTGTCTTTTGTTTTTTGTTTTTAAATTCAATTTTTATAAAAAAAAACATATATCTATTTAGTTATTATATATATATATATATATTTTAGATTGGTTAAGTTTTATATATTTATTATATTTTATTAAAAAATTATTTTTGAATAACATTTTCAGCTATTTTTTATATGCATTTAAATTTGGTTAAATCAGTTGGTTACGTTTTATATATTGATCCAATTTTTTTCTCTAAAGTCAATAATATCTTATTTTTTTTAATTTGTATATAAGAAAAACATAAAAAAGATTTTGTAAAAAGTGTAATATTTATTGAAAACTAAAACCTAAATGATAGCATCGAGGAAGTTAAAAAAACCTAAATTAAAAAAAAAAAGGATTATACTTTTAGAGCGATCACTAACTCGACACATTCCACATTTGGGTAAATCATTTGATTATCAAATTGAATTTTTTTAAGTCAAGAAATATATATAATAAAGTAAAAAAAAAAAGATTAAATAAGGTGGGGACATTATCCAGTGAGAAATTGCGCAGCCCGAAGAGGAAGATGCAGAAGCCATTAAAAAAGTGGATGAGAAAGTTTCAATCCATCTTTGACTTTCTCTGACACAAACCCAAAATCTATTCACACGTCAAAAATTAAAATACCTATTAATAAAATAAATATCAAAACATGAAATGATTATATATTCATAAAAAAAAATTGTTACAAAGCTTGTTTTTTTATTTTTTTAAAAAAGAAAATATAAGATGTTGATAGCAAGAGTCCTTTCGTTTGCAGATAACCTATAAATTTCGTCTGTTATATATTTTGCACGTATTTTTATCATTTTTTTTCAGATGAGATATAAATAAGTTAAGGTATTAATTGTGATAAAACAGTGACATTGAAACTGATGTAAATGAATTAAATATTAATTCGTCGTTTATTAAATAAATTCACCGTCATCGCCTACTGTACTATTCGTGACCACAGATCCCCCAAGCCCACCCACACGCCTCAAGCGTGACGTCATGTGCCTCTCCCTCGTCCAGAGGGTCTTCAGCAGACGAGTGTTTCTTAAATTTTTTTTTGTCCAACATATGACTAAAAGTTGACTAGTAAATGGGCTTTCGGCCCAATTATCACACTGAACAAAAAAACAGACTAGATGGGCCTTTGGCCCAATGAACATGCTTTAGGTCGTTTCCTTTCAGTGGAATCAGTTCACTCACTGGTTGTTGCATAAAAATTATATCCTATTTTCTATCCATGTTTTTAGTTGAAATTTTATTTTTAATAAAAATAATATTATTTTTAAAATATTTTAATTTTAAAATTATTTTTTGTATACAAATTCGAATTCCATTAAACTTAAAAAAGTAACAACTAATCGTTTTTAAAACTATATTTGATTTTCGTATAATAGTATATTATGTTATCCCGTTTGATTCAATTTTATATGTTAGTCAATGTTAACTATTTTTTTGTCATCAAACTGGAAAATAATTCAACCCTTAAGAAAAGTAGTTGGTAGAATTGGTAAATAAATTATTCAAAGTTTCGATGTTAACATTCAAAAATTACATTATTCAAGCGAGTTTGGGCGAGTGGTTGGCGTGTTGGCCAATACGTCTTCACGTCGGCTGTTCGATTCCTGAGTGTGGAGGAGGAATTCATATGAACTATCCCGATTTTTTGGGAGATGTAGTTGGACCGAAGGTAGTTAAACTTTAAGAGAAAAATTGTATTTGTAAATTTGAATCGAAAGATGAGACAAGAGGGACTGCCACTAAAATGACGTGAGGCGGGTCTCCCACGTCATGCGATGTTTTCTTATCGATAAGTAATTAGTAATTACTGTATAGTTTTTTTTGGTAAATGGTATAATTACTGTATAGTTTTTCCTTTCCAAAGCCGCATTTTTTTTAATTATAATCTATATATATGGTATTAGAAATATTATGTATAAGCCAGAGTTGGTGGCTTGGTTGCTGTGAAAACATAAAGTAGTGTCCACACGAATTCTAGCAATCATATATTATAAAAAAAAAACATTATATATAATATAATATCTGGTTTACATGTTTTTTCGCGTGTCGTTGTTTTGATTATATGATTTTAATTGTTGTTTTGAAAAAAATATTTTATTTAATTTTAAATTTTAATATCTATTTTAAACTCAATTCCAATTAAAATAATTTATTTTTCAAAATTACATTTAATCATATTTTAAAAATCATCATGTATTATTTTAATAGCTTTTACATATATAAGTTATTTCTATGCTTATAGTCATAAAAATATTATGGAAAAAAATGTAATTGTCAATCAAGCATAGTTTAATTAAACTTCAAATCAAACCATAAAAAGAATCCTTTGAAAATGTATGAAGTATGGCATGGTATACCTAAAAGGTTTGGACTTTTCTAAAGTTTGTGTGTGTATATATATATAGTCATATTTTGTAATATTTGCTTTATGTCGTATCAATAATCTATCTTTATTCAAAAAGGGCAATAATTTTGTCAAAAAACTTCCGTACGCGCCCTCCGTTGGCATTCGTCTTGCTCACAAAAAAAAAAAAAATCAGTGAGGAGTAGGGCAGAGCAACAATGGCGCTTCTTCTTGTTCTTCACATTCTTCTTATACATCTCGATTTCTCTTCTTCTCTGACGATTCCACTCGGTTCCACGCTTCAAGCCTCAAATCTCAACCACTCATGGTCTTCTCCCAACTCCGATTTCTCCGTTTCCTTCGTTCCCGCCGTTTCACCTGGGTCTTTCCTCGCCTCCGTCACGTTTTCCGGAGGGATTACTATTTGGTCGGCCGGAGCCGTCGATTCCGGTGGATCTCTCCGCCTTCTCCGGTCTGGTTCCCTCCGCCTCATCGATGGCTCCGGCGCCACCGTATGGGACTCCGGCACGGAGAGCCTCGGTGTTGCCTCCGCCTCTCTGGATGACTCAGGCAACCTTGCACTCCTCAACGGCAGGAACATGACTGTCTGGTCGTCGTTCGACCACCCGACTGACACGATTGTCCAGTCGCAGAATTTCACGGTCGGTAAGGTTCTCCGATCTGGTTCTTACTCATTTCAGCTTCTGCAAACTGGGAATCTCACTCTCAAGTGGAACAATAGTGTAATTTACTGGAACCAGGGGCTTAATTCTTCATTTGATTCAAATCTTTCGTCTCCGAGTTTCGTTTTGCAAAGCAATGGAGTGGCGTCGGTCTTCGATTCCACATTGTCAACCGCCGCAATTGCGGTTTACAGCAGCGATTACGGAGAAGGAGACAATGTATTTCGGTTTGTGAAGTTAGACGATGATGGAAACTTGAGAATCTATGCTTCCACAAGAGGCGGTCAAACGAAAACGCCACGATGGGCTGCTGTTATGGATCAGTGTCAAGTGTTTGGTTACTGCGGAAACTATGGGATTTGTACTTACAATGATTTAGGCACAATTTGCGAGTGTCCATCTGAGAACTTTGTTCCTCTTGAAGTGAACGATATGAGAAAAGGCTGCAGAAGGAAAGTGGAGCTCGAGGATTGCCGTGGAAATGAAGCCATGCTTGATTTGATGAACACTAGGTTCTTGACATATCCACCCGAAGTATCTTCCCAGCGTTTTACCCTTGGCGTATCGGCTTGTAAGTTCAACTGTCTTGCTGGGAGTTTCTGCGTTGCTTCTGTTCCAATGTCTGATGGATCTGGTTATTGTTTCCTTAAACCACCTGGTTTTGTTAGTGGCTACAAGAATCCTTCACTTCCCAGCACCTCTTCTATCAAGGTATGTAAACCGGGTATGCCCAATCCTTCTCTAGCAACAGCTAAGAAAAGTGACAAACGGCAAAAGCTTCATGTGTGGATCATTGTGGTTGTTGTCATAGCTACGCTTCTTGGTTTACTCGTGTTAGAGGGGTCTTTGTGGTGGTGCTGCTGCAGAGATTGCAACCAGTTTGGAACGTTGTCTGAACAGAATTCTTTTCTCGAGTATGCTTCTGGGGCTCCCGCGCAGTTCTCATACAGAGAGCTTCAGCGCTGCACCAAACAGTTCAAGGAGAAGCTCGGGGCCGGAGGTTTTGGCACTGTGTACAGAGGCATGCTCACGAACAGAACTGTTGTTGCTGTGAAGCGGCTGGAAGGGATAGAGCAAGGAGAGAAGCAGTTCAGGATGGAAGTTGCCACCATAAGCAGCACACACCATCTGAATTTGGTCAGACTGATCGGTTTCTGCTCTGAGGGACGCCACAGGCTTCTTGTCTACGAGTTTATGAAAAACGGATCACTCGATAACTTCCTTTTCTCTGCAGATTCAGGAAAGCTGTTGAATTGGGAATCCCGTTTCAACATGGCCCTTGGAACGGCAAAGGGAATCGTTTACCTCCATGAGGAATGCCGGGATTGTGTCGTCCATTGCGATATTAAGCCCGAGAACATTCTCTTGGATGAAAACTACGCTCCCAAAGTCTCGGATTTCGGGCTTGCCAAACTCCTCAACCACAAAGAAAACAGAAACAGAAACCTGAGCAGTGTCAGAGGAACTCGAGGGTACCTAGCACCAGAATGGCTCGCAAATCTTCCCATAACCTCGAGATCTGACGTCTACAGCTATGGTATGGTTCTTCTGGAAATAGTCAGCGGGAGGCGGAACTTCGACATCTCAGAGGAAACCAATCTCAAGAAATTCTCAATCTGGGCTTACGAGGAATTCGTGAAGGGCAACACTCAAGCTATCTTAGACAAACGTCTCGAGACAGATGGAACGGTGGTTATGGAACAAGTGACGAGGATGGTTCGGATCAGTTTCTGGTGCATACAAGAGCAGCCATCTCAGAGACCGTCAATGGGGAAAGTGGTTCGGATGCTAGAAGGAATCGCAGAGATAAGCATTCCACCAACTCCAAAGGCCTTAGCCGAAGTGTCGGTTTCAGGGCAGAACAAGAACTCGAGTTGCTATATCAGCAGTTCGATGGTGTCTACGTCGGCCCGGTGTCTGCCCTCATCTTCTTCCTCACTAACTGCAGAGATGTCATCGTCCGCTTCTAGAAGAAACGCGGGTGGGACTTCTTCCTTGAATGAGACCTGATGATTGCAGAATACACACCAAAATCTCGGAGCATTAGCATGTTATGGAGTTTTGCAACCTTCTGTACCGGAAGAGAAACATGGATGGACAGCTCGTCCTTCTCAGCGACGGCGTGACTCTCAAGATCAAAGCCGTGGCAGAGGTATAACAACACATTCACTACATACTCCCGTCGCATAAATATATATATTTTTGTTTGCAGAACATGGTCGGGTATAGCTGCCTGCTTTAGGGAAATGATTGATACCGGACAACTTATTTGGTTAAAATAACAAGGGCTGGCTTAGTATATAATCAAAACCTTTAGACTTATCGAGTGTACTGGATAGAGTGGAGTCGTAGAAGCAAGGAGTAGGGGGTTCTAGATCGATGTTAATGGAGAGTTTACAGACGGGAATTTCTGATGGCCAAAAACGGCAAGGAGTTCGCGGTGTTTATGAGGCCTTGGCTTTAGAGCGGCAGGGAGTGCTTTACTCAAAAAGCCAGATTGTAACACGGCAAGGAGTTTCTGTCTCGACAATCAACCTGGGATGGAGTTCACTTGAAACAACAGGGAGTTTTCCACACGGCGAGACGTTCTCAAAACCCTTAACTATAAACGGCAGGCTGTTTTCTCCTGGGTGGCTGCCTCGGATCCATCTGGAGGCTTCCTAGTAACACGGAAAATCCTTCATCCGTTGCGCTTATACAGGGGAAAAAAAACAACTGAAGTGGCAGAGATCTACGTGACGATGGCTCCCAAGGTAACAGCCATGGCGGCCACTAGACCTCTCTACTCAGTGTCTTGCTTATTCCTCTCCTTCTCTGTCATCTTCGTCCTCTCTCTCCTCTTCTTCATTTCCACTTCCATCAAATCCGGCCCGAATCCGAAGATCTTCCATGAAAACGGCATCAATGTATATGTTGCAGAACTTCCGAGATCCCTGAATTATGGTCTTCTGGAGAAGTATTGGTCATCTAATCCAGATTCTCGCATACCCAGCGACCCGGACCACCCGACCAGAAAAACCCATTTGCCCAAGTCCAAGAAGTACCCACCTTACGCGGAGAATCCGCTGATCAAGCAATATAGCGCCGAGTACTGGATTTTGGGCGACCTCGAGACTCCGATTGTGAAACGAACTGGGTCTTTTGCGAAGAGGGTTTTGAGGGAATTCGAAGCCGATGTGATTTTCGTGCCTTTCTTCGCGACGCTAAGCGCGGAGATGGAGCTGGGAAACGGGAAAGGTTCCTTCAGGAAGAAGGCCGGGAACGAGGATTACCAACGGCAGAGACAAGTGCTTGATTTTGTGAAGAACACTGAAGCGTGGAAGCGCTCCGGTGGCCGGGATCACGTTTTTGTGCTTACCGGTACTATTTCCTTTTCTCGTATTAGATTCGTTTTCTTGAGCTATTTGGTTCGTGGGTCTGGAGCACTACCCATTTATGGGCTCTTTTCCAAATCTCTTGGTTGCATTAATCAATTCGAGATTTGTGCCACGCCTTTGAAATTCCTTGCTTGTGTTGCCAGTTTCATATGGTTTCAAGCCAATTTGACAAATCTTGGTGTTATATATCGTATCGTATCATTTATCTCTATTCTAGAGTTTGTGGTCTTAGAAATCTGCCAGTTCTTTTAGTGACTAAATTCAAGTATTTCGTGTCTAGAAAGAAAAATTCTTCTGTCCATGTCTTAATATTGATTTTGGCCTGAGAATTGAAACAATTCAATGTCAGATGCTCTTGGGGTTAGTTCCCTGGGGTCTTCTTGTTCACATATAAGGGTGTCATGTGTTTTAATATAAAGCTTATGGCCAGTCACTTCATTATCAGGTCAGTTGAAAGTTGCAACATTGAAAATCTATACCCAGTTGCAATATGCCATTGCTCTTTATTACTAGATGTAACCATCTTGTGTTCCTTGTTAGATTATGATATCACGCTAAATCTGACTAGTCGTGATATCATATAGCATGCTCCTATATCTATTTAAGATCTTAGTCTTGTCTTGAGAAATCTCTCTACATCTCATACTGTTTGCTGCCTAATACTTTTGAGTTACTGAAACTTTACTTTTCTTTCCCAAGAGAAGGCCATTCTTGGTTTGGTCTTCTCCATTTTGATCTTCGCATACACACAACTGCATCGGTTGTTTCTTTCCATGCCAGCTCACTGAGATGATACATAATGTTTTCTCTTACAAAGTGAAGCGGCTGTTATCCCGAGACATGCATTATTGCTCTAGAAAGCTTATAGATAGTCTCTCCATCCATTGTCAGGTTAGTTAAATGATGAAGCGTTCTTTGGCAGACCCTGTGGCAATGTGGCACGTTCGTGATGAGATAGCACCAGCCATTCTCCTTGTGGTGGATTTCGGGGGGTGGTATAGGCAAGATTCTAAATCATCCAATGGTAGCTCCCCTGAGAGGATAGAGCACACACAAGTTTCTCTAATCAAAGATGTGATAGTTCCTTACACTCATCTCTTGCCCAGACTAGACTTGTCTGAAAACCAGAGACGCCTCAACCTTCTTTATTTCAAGGGAGCCAAGCACAGGCATCGGGTAATCACTACCACTGACTCCGTTCTTTATTTCGATTTCGAAGCTATCATCTTTATTTGTTACACATACTTCAGTAGTTTTGGATATTATTATTTTAGATTTCTAGCTTCTTTATTCAGTTCCTGTAGAAATAGAAAGTAAACTCTGAAGCTATATAGCAAAAAATAGGACATTTTGAGGATAATGGGCAGATGCACAATGTTTCATTGAAAAATCAGATTTCCTTTCACCCAGAAATAAAATAATCAGAAGAAGCCCCATGTATTGACTGATTAGGCGAACAATGGCAATTAGATTGATGGATTTATTTTAGCTCCATTCCATTCTTGGTATCTGCTTTGGGATTTTCAGTAGTAATAACTTTTTTTTCTTAATATTTCAAAACTGACAGGGTGGTTTGGTTAGAGAAAAATTATGGGACTTATTGGTCAATGAACCGAGAGTTATCATGGAAGAAGGGTTTCCCAACGCAACTGGAAGAGAACAATCAATCAAAGGAATGAGGAACTCCGAATTCTGCTTGCACCCAGCAGGAGACACCCCCACTTCTTGCAGGCTATTCGACGCCGTTCAAAGCCTATGCATCCCCGTGATTGTCAGCGACAACGTCGAGCTTCCTTTCGAAGGGATGATCGACTATTCGGAATTCTCGGTCTTCGTCTCCATAAGCGAAGCCTTAAAGCCTAAATTCCTGGTTGATCATCTCAAGAGCTTCTCCGAAAGACAGAAGGAGACGTTCCGCCGCAGAATGGCCAGCGTTCAACACATTTTCATGTACGAAAATGGCTATGCCGGAGGAATCGGACCGATACTGCCAGACGGTGCGGTGAACCATATATGGAAGAAGGTTAACCAGAAGCTTCCGATGATAAAGGAAGCAGTGACGAGGGACAAGCGAAAGCCAACAGGCGCATCTGTTCCTCTACGGTGTCAGTGTATGTGAACCTAAATCAACTAAAGTTCTTTTGTTTTTTTTTTTCAACTTCTAAAAAAATATGCTTATTTCTTGCCTTTAAAAACTTTCCTTCCACACCAATGAAAAGAGAGTATACGCACACCTATGTTTTTTTTTTTATTTTATAAACCACAAGCCCATGAAAAAAAAAATAGGTAGAGGCTTATCATTTAGTGGGCCTAATTATAGATCCAATATGCAGGCCCAAATGTTATGAAATTATATAAAGACCTACTTGAAAGAGGTCGGCTATGGTCCAAAGAGAATCACGATGATGTCATTCGGCTCTTTCAAAACCCCCAATAAGTGTGTGCCAAAATCGTGATCACCTACATTGAGGCCCACTCCGGGGTCGAAACCAAATAGGCCCATGGATATGACATATGGGGTCGACTCAAGCATCATTTTTGGTTCATAACAGTTCACGTTAATATGGCTCATTAAAGGCCCAGATCATACTGATCATGGCGTGGCGGATGGGATCGACTCAAGCATCACCTGTCCACACAGACAGACTACAATCTATATATATTAATAATTGAGTTTAAAGGATTCTGGTGAGGACACCTAAGTATCCATGTCATCAAGTTTCTCAAATTTTATTGGTCATTTGATTTGATATATTCATTTACTTCCTAAAGCCACG
The DNA here is from genome assembly GCF_000463585.1 of Tarenaya hassleriana. NCBI lineage: Eukaryota > Viridiplantae > Streptophyta > Magnoliopsida > Brassicales > Cleomaceae > Tarenaya > Tarenaya hassleriana. Next base: position 6,821,364 of record NW_010960187.1, on the reverse strand, counting down.
TCATTTCCCATCTAAATATTTTTAATAATATACATATACATTGTCCAATTAAAGTATCATTGTTTATATATAATTTATTATTGCAATTTACAACAAAATTAACCTAACATATGTAAAAGATAAAAGTAACATGTAAAAATCTGATAATCGATTGGATAACCATGGTTATTCGGTTAATAACCGAACCAAACCGAAGTCGAACAGTTATTGGACTTTCTCAAACGAACGGTTATTCAACAAATAACCGAACCGAATAGCAACAATAAAAAATTATGATTGATAATCCCAATAGTTATTTGATTATTCGGTTATTAACCGAAATGGTCATTTCTAATAGTACATACAATAAAATATTTGTAACTGGATTTTTTTTTATCATTATAGAGTATAAAATTGAAACGTATCGAAAAATTATGTGTGATATTGTTTGACATCAAACCTATATAATATAAAACATGTAGATAGACATATATTTTTACTATATATAATGAGTAATAATGATTTTACAATAATTTAATATTAGCAATATAAGTTTTCTGCATTAAAAAATTTATATTTTTTTTTTCAAAATTAATATTAATACATTTTATAAATTAAATTATAAAAAAGAATAACCCGACGCATCGCGCGGGTCTTTATCTAGTATACACAAGAAATATGCTAACGTGAGACTTCTTTCTTATATCTCGTCAACTCTTTACATTTTCTTACAAGAAAAGACTGAAAGAACAAGAGAACGACAAACACTATGTACGCCTCCCCAGGACTTGGCTAAAAAAAATGCAGAATTACGGGGGAGGTAAGAGTACTAATGATTCACATATATCCCCCCCTATTCACAATGTGTATTGAATCATAGTAAAAAAAAGAAAGAATATTCGAGGAAAAAGACTTACGAAAGAACTCTCTGTCTTCCTTCCTTTGTGGTGCATATACACCATCACTACTACTCCTCGGTGGCGGTGCATAGTTCACAAGCCGCGCGGTCTGAGGCTCGTCCTCTGTCACTGTTGTTGACGAGGCACCAATGGTCGGGGACGCACAAGAAGTGGGTGGACATGAACTTCCTGAAGCGCTTCTTGTACTCCTTGGGGCTGATAACAGTGGGCAACAAGTTCTTGGGCACCACCAGCGACGATTTCACCCACGTCTCCAGCTGCTTGTCCCACGTGTACTGCCTCACGTAATCTATTATCCCACACACCATCTCCCCTCCCTCCTCCACCCCCACCAGCAACGAGTAGTCCATCACGTTTATACTCTGTCCCATCATCATTCCCCAACATTTTTTAAGAAACATATATGATTCAAAAGAAAAAAAAGATGGAAGAGAGGGAAAAAAAAAGCCTTTTACGTTCAGGAAGCTGGTGTCGTTCCAAACCGCCCTTTGGAGGATGCGTTTCGAGCTGTTGCTGATGTATATCGGGGAACTGTTCATGTCGTTCACAAAGTTCTGATCTAACAGCACATCATCCGCACCAGTCGTCAGCCTTGCGTGTAGAGCTCCTTTCAGATCGTACTGCCTTGTTATTTTCCTACCAAAGTTTAGATTCTCCATCACCATCAAGTCGTGTCTTGTGTCTTTCCCGTTCTTCGGCTGCCTTATAGTCACCTGGTAGGAGGGTATACGTATTATCAATCGAACAAGAAACCAACGTATGAAAAGATAAATTTCTTTTTCAATTTTTTATTATAGAGAGGATTAATTACCTGATAGATACCAAGCACTTTTGCAAGACATGTCTGGTTGCCTGACTCGTAGGAGTCCTTCATGTATTTAAAGTAGCTATCAGCAAATTTCACAAAGGACTCGTATTCCGTTCTCTTGATCTCCTTGATGATGAACCTGTCGTCCAGCGTTTTAGCAAATACGGACTTGCTCTTCCCCCCCTTTGCATCCCACGGCTTACAACGGCTAAGCGACGCTATGTAATTCGATTCCGATGGACAGCAAAGCTCCCTCAGCTCACGGAACTTGTCCGCATATAAACACACGACCGCGTATTTACACTTTTCAAAAGACTTGACGGATCCGAACGAGACTTTTCGTCTCAGACCCTTCTGATGGTCTAAGGGCTCCGGCCGAGTCAACCCATCAAAGCTTAGAAAACGTGAGTCCATGGCGTGCTGAGAATCGACCAGATCTTTATCAAAAAAACCCTCGAGAGATCCGTGTTTAGATCTCATGAGAGGCAATCTGCTCTCCTCATCGCTGCTATCTCCCGAGCTAGGACAATTGATTAGATGGGCCAGAGCACAAGCAATCAGGCTCGAGAGCTCGTCCTCGTAGTCGGACACGATACTATAATCATCACCCAGAGAGATGTGCAGCCGAGAACCTTCCTCACCGATTATTTGATGCATTGTTGGTAAAATTTCTTGCGCAGAGCTGGTAAAGGTCTCATTTTTCAATAAGTAGACCTCCTCAAGGTCTTTGATTCCTCTTGGTCGGAGATCTTCAAATGGCAGCCAAAACCATTCATCAGAGACAGCAGCCTGGTTATCCCAAGATTCTCTTGTAATTGGAACCGTTCTGTCTGATTCTTGATGGTTCTCCAAGCTACCGTTATCGCCTGTGTGAACCTTGGAATCACAGAATGTATTTATCTGATTGTCATCTTGGATGGAAGTGCCATAAATTGGAATTTCTTTGCCCGCCTCAAGTTCACGGAATGTATCAGAACCATTGGTTTCAGATCTGGCCCTTGCAACAACTGAACCATCCACCTTTACCCTCAATCCTTGTTCAGTTCTCTCACTCTCGGCGGTTGAAGGTAGCTTCCAGTTAGGTAAAACCATTGAACGCAACCGACAGTTCCAAACCAAAGCCTGAAGCAGAAGTTCCCACAGAATGCGGTTCAGGCCAAGCAGTTTGAGGGAAACATCTCCTGAGCTTTTAGTCTTGTCGAAGGCAATTTTAATATTTTCCTTTATAGGCAAGACGTTCCAAAAAAGATGAAACAACACTAGTTAGCTCGCCCAGAGAAAGCAAAACAAATAACAGCTAACACTCATTCCAAGCAAAAATCTAAATCATATTTTATATATCATGCACGAGAAACTTCAAAGAATAGAAACAAGTTCTGAAGAACTTACCTCATATTTGGAACGCTCTTCTCATACCGACCAGTCCAAGGGTTGGACCGATCG
>NW_010960187.1:6780887-6818006 GCF_000463585.1 Tarenaya hassleriana | reverse complement strand
CTCTTCCTTCAATATCTCCTCGACGTCAGACAAACTCTGATTGTTCGGACTGGAGCTATGAGATCTTAATTTCTTCAGAGAACTAGCTACCTCCTCGAGCAGTGATAGCCCTTTAGAGAATACCTTGAAAGCAAGAATAACACTCATTCTCAGCCTGAGTCCTGAGTCTTGACTGTCTTACAGAATCTACACCATAAAATTCTTTTGGCACCATACAGAAACGGAGAGAAAATAGAAACGCATAGCTTACATTCTGAAACTCTTTCTCGAGCCACTCCATCTTTACTGATTTACCAAGCTCCAGCTTCAGTGGCGGCAGAGAAACTGTATAAGTTGTGACTTGGGAGTACCTGAACACCGCAGCCGTGGAGCCCAACCTACAGTTACAAACAAGTTTTTCAGTTATATTAACCTAATGCGAAACTGAATCCATGGAGTCCAACTATCTTTGTTAAAAAATTGATTTTGGAGCAATTATTGTGACTTAGTAACCAATGGTACACAAAAGGCGTAGCAAGACATAGTGAACTATACCCAAAGAAGTGAAGGAAGTCCCTGTCAAAAGAGTGACCACAACCAGACGTTCTACTCAGCAAACTTTGTCGAGAAAAGCTGAGCTCCAAGAACTTCCCAAATGACAGGCTACGTGCAGCAGTGGATATCATCACTCTTTTTGTAGATTTTGGGGTCCCATTCTTCGTTTTACACTTACCACAACGACTCCACATCCAAAGTTGTCCTTTCGCCTCACCAGGCAAACATCTTTCGGTGGGAAGACGCCGTACTTGAATCGTTAGTTGCTTGCTGTGATGTGCATAGTAATAAACATGTGCTTCTGGTAATTCCTCACATGTACTGCATCGGCTTTCCTGGAAATAAGAACGATTCTCACAAATCTTACGAAAAATTTGAGCAATTGGCATTCAGATTCTTACAATTGCAAATGACTGAGCAATTGATCAAGCAAAAGGGCACAAAGACAACTAACTGTGTTGATTAAAGAAACATGGACAAGAAGCGAGATAAAACCTGATCAAACATGTCTTGCAAGAACTTTCCCAAAGGAACATCAAAGTTCTTGTAAAACATTATGTGAGAAAAGTGGCTCTGCTCGCAGATTATCCCTCTAAGGGCATTCCTCCTTGACAATAAGACCAAGATACTCTGAGAATCTAAGGCAGGCTCAATATTCTTCTCAATCTGCGTTCCATTTCTGTCATCCATCTTTGTGACGATGGTGCCAAAGGAAATCAGACCTACCTATCATACGGGTTTCCATCCACCGAAAACTCACCTGAAGAAAGATTGAAAAGGGACGGATTAGCTAAACACTAAAGAGCTTTTTTCATCCTCAGCAGGATCCCTTATAGTTTCGAATTCACAATTATCTGAGACAACATCCACCAGGACCGGAACTACTTCTGCATTCTCAACCAAACCAAAATACCTAGACAAAGATCGAGAAGGAAGACGTTCCTCTAATATCTTCTTTATTGAGGCAGACAGAGATGAAACCCCGACAAGAAAAGCAGGATTATAGGGCTCATAAGAAAAAACAGATTCTCCATCTGAATCCAAGGTTTTACCTTTGTCGCTATTTGTCTTTCCATTTGCATTTGAAATAGGAATACTAATTTCATTTAAGGCAGATTCAGCAGTGCAGTCATCAAGACATGATCCTGATAGTTTATCCATTTCTGCCGTAGAGAACTTTTCTGGAGCTGCTTCTGTCAGTCCTGCAACAAGGCCAGTTGAGAACATTGTTTGCTGGTCAACAAGGAAAGACATCTCCAGGGTTAAATGATATGCCAGGACAACTGCATATTGAACCACTTCTTTAACCCTTTTCAATTCATCACTGTGGCTTCCTTTAAGCAAAATCTGCAACATAGCACATGTACTGTTAGAACCCGAGGAATGAGGTAACTACCCTGCCAAGAACTTCCAGAGAGAAAATCAGGGGAAAGAAATCAAGAGAAAGTGTTAGATTGATATCTCGAATCCAAATACCGAAAGAATGTACCATGATTTATTACTGCTGCCATGTAGCCTTTTACACAGCGATGCTGTGACTATTTTATATCAATGATACTATATGCCAAAGAACAAAGATAACCTATCCTACAGCAACATCTTTGATGCTACCAATTCAAGCAGGCATCGTTTTACTCCACAACTGTTTAATGCACTCACCGTACAACCAAGACGAGTAGGGCAGCCCTCAAGAAACATCAATGTTTTACTTGGTTTCTTTCCACCTTCACCAGCAATGTTATGTTCCTCGACGATCTTCTCAATACGAAAAGAGTCACAGTGCTTAAGCTTCTGACTAGAAAGAGTATCAAATGAAACAATCTGTGAACCAATGCAACGAGCGATTCTTTCTAGACGGTGGTATTTCATGTCGAACACCAGTGTGACCCCTTTGCCAAGAATAGACTCTTGGACATCACGAGAGACAGATTTTTCCACCAGAATTACATTAGGGTGGCAACCTTCTATCATATCAATAACAGGCTTGACATAATCTTTCTCCTGTTTATAAGTAATAGTTAGAAAAGAAACCATGGGAAGCTCTTGAGATTGTGATCAGCAGAACATTTTGCAACCGTACCTGTATCATTGATTTGAAAGAAGATAATCCGCTTGTGGACTGGCCGACTACTCCTTCCACGAGCAAAATTCGGGGACGTTCATACTTGGTTGGCATGTGTTTATGAGCAGCATGTTTTTTGAAAACCAGACCTCTAAAAACTTGACTGCAATATGGTAAAAGCATTTAAGGAGCACATCAGATGAGAAGCAAATAAAGGAACTTACGCAACTTTTATAAAATGAGACAGTATGCAACATGCTTCTTCAGATCCTTGAACTACAAGCAGTGCAAAATCGTAGGTATGAGGAAAAATATAATTTATTATCCTCTGGTGTAGCCAATGGGTACTATCACATGACATGAAAATTCAGTAATATGGCTACATGTTATATATCTGATAGCTATCATATTCATGTGCAGTTGAAGGATTAGATTACCTATCACAGGGAGAACCGGTTGCAATGCATTTCACTTTGATATACGCATTTGGATCAACCGGTTTTCCATCAATAACAACTGGCTTCAACAGTGAAGCAGCCTCCCAGGATAACCCAGTAACAATGTCAACCCAATTTTCACCATCTTCTGCTGATGAGGAAACACCCACAGACTTGAGAAATTGACTCACAAAGACCCTGAACTTTCTATTTATATCCTGTTGTACTGCTCGTCGTTTTTCTTCTTTCAAATCTAAGATTTTACTATTTTCATCTATAAAATCCCCCCCGAAACTTGATTTGCTCCAGTTAGTACCATCACAGCATTCGTCGTCGTCATCATCAATATCAGTGTCATCCCCTTCTGATTCATCTTCTTGGTTTTCTGGTTCTGGAGGTTCCAAAATGGAAGCCTCTATTCGGGGATTGTCAAATTCAAGTTCTTGATCAGTTGATTTTATTGCATTTTGAGCATTGTTTTCTTTCAACTCTTGATGACCAACCTGGGATATCTCCACATCCCTCATAACATCCCCATGAACGCTTCTATCGCTGAATTCTGTCATGGTATTGGATGAATGTTTTCTTGATTCAGAACCCTTTACCTTTAAGTCCTGTTGCTGCATCCCTGTCATAGAGTCCATATCATCTTGACTACTATAACTTGAGCATTCCTCTTCCTTTCCCCTGCAAGAGAGAGGGTCAGAGAGCATCATTTATCTAATTACTATGTCACCCACATGCATTACTATTTACTAGTCCAAAGGAAATCAGACCTACCTATCATACGGGTTTCCATCCACCGAAAACTCACCTGAAGAAAGATTGAAAAGGGACGGATTAGCTAAACACTAAAGAGCTTTTTTCATCCTGTGATACTTGAGAAAGAGCGATCGCAGCTTGACAAGGAAGCCGTGGGGGTTATGGATGGAGTCACCGAACGAGTCATACCCTTATGTTTTAACAATCCACTATCCCGCATCTGACGGAAAAATCTAAGCAAATCTGTGAAGTGCCCGCCCTCCGATTCACATGATTTCTGTTCTCTGCTCTATCATCCACTGAATTTCTGATCTATCGAGTTCACCCCCCACAATACTGGCACATGCACAACTCGACTTCCAAAGATTTATCTACTGACTCCTATCCACTAGACCAAGAACACGGACAACATACACCTATATGTACAAAAGAAAACGTAAAATGAACACCTACGGGATCAAATATATAAACAATGGAACAATAAAGTAAAGAAATAATATAAAAACATTAAATAATTGATAAGAAATAGTATAGGGATCTAGGACGTCCAGGATTTTTTTTTTCAAATAGAATAAGAAAGAATCGAACATAATCCATTCAGATTCTGCATTACTATGACTGACTGTACTGAGAAAATAAAAAACAGGATTGATCATCCGCAGAACTAAAAATCATCAATCTATAACTCAAACGAAAGAACAAACTCTCCAGAACAACACAAACAAGCTGCATAGGAATTCGCAGTGAGATTGCTTCAAATTACCATAACCGATAATCTTCATGATTTCAACGAAAACAAGAATAAGAAACACCAACCGAGTTGAAGAACGAATTCTCCGGAGCAACACAACAAAGTCGAACAGGAAATCGCGGCGGAATTGATTCAAATCCCCATAACCGATTATCTTCACGATTTCAAGGAAAACAAGAACAAAACCACATATCATGCGTCAAAAAACTCTGAATTCCCCGAATCTGACTCCAAATGAACAATACAAAGAAAACAAAAGCAAGAAACCGAAAGACGGAAACAAGGGAATGACTTACCGCCGAAGCAAAAAAAGAATTCCAAAGGAATTGGTCTACGAGCTTCAAAAAATCACAAAACCCTAGCCATTTCCAAATCCTTCTGTACAAGAGAGCTGATTCTCTTTTTAGAGAAAGAAAGTGAGAGGAGAGAGACGAACAGCGCAGGAATGAGTCCACGAAGAGTAGACGACGAAGATAGAAAGAGAAAGGAGACGAAGTTTGAAGCAGAGATGAGGGAATCTTATATTTAAAAACGGTAGGGTCCACTCTATATCCACCGTTGGTTATTTCTCAGTTGTCTTTACATTTTTATTTTTACTTTTCTTTTCACATTTCTAACACCACTGTACAAAATTATTTATCTTATTGCAGTTTTACCCTTTTTTTATCTAGCTTTTACTGCAAAATATCAATAAATACCTGCTAACATTAATTGTAGGGATATTTAGATAATTAATATAAACAATTTTATGTATGTGCGTCATATAAATAATCCTGAAAATCTATCTTTCACAGTTGTTTGTTATTTAATGCTGATTAATGTGGCGAGCAAATTAAATAAAATACAGGTTAATACATTTGAATTGTTATTACCTGTAAATCAAAATTTATTTCAATATTCAGATTCATGAATATTGTTGGATGCGGAACATTTATTTCGGTACATGGAAACGCGTGCTTGGTGTTGGTGGTGCTTTTAATCGAGTATTATAAATGGATTCATAAAATGCAAGTTGCATGTTTTTTGCTCACAACGTATAATTAATTTCCAATAATAAAATTAAAATTGGGTGGGAAATCGATATAAACTTATTTAATTAGCCAAACGATTCGATATTAATTAAAGTATTCATTTTAATTTTAAATATATTTAGATTATCGGATGAACACCATTTATCAAAGGCTAAATGTAATTGCGTATAAGATATCTTTAAACATTTCATTATATAAAATGTAGATACATTGTTCATCCCAATAACTATATATATATATATATATATGTGTGTGTATATGCATATATGTGAATTCAGTTACAAAAGAAACTCGAATAACAACGATTTAAGGAAAATACTATATGTTTGTGTAATGAAACTATAGTATATATACATATTATTCAACGATTAAATTGCTAAATATCAAATATATACACGTGAAATATATATCATTTTTTAATCCATTTTATTATTTTGCAAATATTCGTCTGTGTATTAGAATCCAAAAAATGTTCAAACACGGTAAAAAAAAAAACCAATATTCCAGAAAGTTCAGATTAATTTTTAGAAAAAAAAATGATTTGCTAGAGATTGGTAATTTATAGATCAATCATTCATTTCTTTGATATGTAAAATAGATAATAGGGTGAAAACGACAATGATCCACTGCGGGACGTGGCGTCGGACCTGGCCCTCTGAAATTTCGCCACGTGGAAAAACTTGGCGGGTTCTCATGAATCTGGGAGAAGTGGAACACGACATGCCTGTGGAAAGGACACGTGGCATACCGAGGGCTTGACGTCGTTGTGCACCCGAGTCCACATGGCATTTCGATTGGTTCGTGTTTTAGACGCAAAGCAATAATTGAATTTCTTCGGAAAAACAATGTTTATTTTTTTGTACTAAAATAATTGGAGTTCAATTTTTAATTCGTAATTATATGAATAATAAATTATATTTAGTAATGGAGAAATACATGACTAGAAATTAAAACTCTATGATTGTCTTCTGAACAATGATATATGTATATATATAATTTAGATAATAGATACTGATACACGTGTTAATATAGACAGACATATATATGTATATATATATATATATATATGTTCGTAGGTTTGAATCTATTTTATTTGTTGGCATGTCGGAATTGGTTTTAATCAGTGCAATATCCTTCATGAATTAGACCATCTAAGATAAAATCGATAGGATAATGAATTAACTTGGAAACACTAGAAACGGTTTGAGTACAAGCAAAACGGTAAGAAAGCAAAGACATAAAAAAAATGTTCAATTTTTTTATAATCTGAATATTTATCGAATTTTTTTTTTGTCTAATTATATCTTTTAAAATATCGAAAAAATCCAAGTGAATTCGAACTGGATTGGGAGAAATTTTACTCTATCCTTAAGAGTTGAACAATCTAATCTTAGATTTTTTAGAAATGTTGAAATGGTTAAATTATCTTTTTGTATTGAAAATGACAAGGAAAATAAAAAAAAACATCATGATACATTTTTAATTATAATAAATAAAAAGAAGAATTAATGTTTAAATATATATATGGAGAGAATCGGTTTTGGTATATTAAATACAGAAATAAATAAAATGGGTAAAATGAATATACCACGAATAATGGCACATGTACGTATGAAACCTAACCCTGTTAAGATGGACTTCGTTTCTTGCCTCCAATTTTAGGTAAAGCTAATGTTTATCTGTATTTATTATTTTTTTCCTTTTTTTCTAAATACTGAAAAATGGACACCGAAATTAGTATTCGAAAGCATTAAAAGAAGGAAAGTTGTGATTAAAAAGTATAATATAAAAATTCTAAACAAATCAAACCATAAATGTTTTTTTTTTGTATTTTCGTTAACACTGATTTCTTTTTAATATAAACGAAATATTAATTTTTTTCTAATTCCAAACAATATGTTCATTCGTTATATTTTCCACTTGTTTTTATTAAAATATATCCATTGTTTTTAAATTCGCAAGATGTCTTAATATCGAATACAAATTAAATATTTTTTTTTACATTAGAAATCAAGTTTTGTGTTCGTTGCATAAAAAAAATATATAGTTTTATTATTTGCTCCACATTTTTTATTGTTTAATATTCTTGGATACCAAAATTCAAAATCATAATTTTTTAGACATTGTTTTTAAAATAAAAATATGCTCGACATCTTTTTCTATTCATTTTTTTATTACATGAGGAATCCTACAGGTAAAAAATTATATATAACAAAAGGAATATGCAAATGCAATAAATTAAAAAAAATACAATTTATTCAAAGTATTCAAATTTGGCTTGGAATTTTATCCTGTGAACCCAATTACATGAGACCCAATTTTAGGCCAAATTTTGCTGACAAAACATGAACATATTTGCTAGTTTCCTGATTTCATTTTATAGCAGCATAAAAGCATAGATCATAGAAAAATGCAAAATAATTAGTTAATAAAAAGGGTAATATACGTATAAACACAAAATATAATATTATATTATGACTGAAATTTGCACATATGATATGCCCGTATCTTATTTAAGGGAAAAATCTAAAATCTGTCAAATTAAGTAATTGTACGTAATAGCCAAAAAGAGCGTATTTGTTTCCTACAACAATACTTGACAGATTGATTTCACATATTTTGGCAGTCTCTTGCAAGATAATAGACTTAATTTTTTCAGGAATAACAAATGTTGGATTTTTCTGCAAAAAAATCCATTTTTGTTATTATTTGTGAAATAAATTATTTCTGTTTTTTTTTCATCAAAATACAATATATTTGAGATGTGTGTTTCAGATTTCGGTTTGATTACTTTTAAATTCATATGGTTGGATTTTGAAGAAGTTATATATATATATATATAATATTTTACATGTTTAATTAATATTCGTTTCGTTTAAATCCGGTTTTTGTGAAATTTTTTATTTAAAAAATAATCAAATTTTAAATTATTTTATATTCGATTCAATATTAATTAATGAATTTCTAAAAGTATATATAATATTTCATTCCATTTATCTGGTTCCTATATAAAATATCTGACCGCCCTAAAACGGGAGAAAATCGGCCGAGAACATTGACTATTGACGGCCCAAGTTGCTGATAATATGGTCAGGTCGTGGCACAAATTTGGACTACAAAAGTCCCACGGTCAAATTAAAAGGACCGTACAATGGGCAGATTACTTCCAACAAAATTCCACAGTAACTTCAATTTTCTGATTTAAAATTAACTAATTAAATTTAGAACCCTAAATTGAATTCTGCTAAAGAAATTATTAATAAGACCCTAAGGACAGCGAGAAGGCACGTGATAGTATCTGCCTTTGCACGTGCACCTGCAGAGGCGCGCACGAGTGAGTGCTTTTATTTCCGTCTTCATTAGCAAATAAGAAATTATTATATTTAGGGGTAAAACTCCTAAAAAACTTCCAATTTGCAAAAATATATACAAATAAACATTCAACTTGAAAAACTATCATTCAATCCCTGAACTTGTAATTTGTCACTGAATAAAACCTCGAACTTGCAAATTATTGCTCTAATAAATCTTTGACCGGTTTGACCACAATTTCAGACGATCAGAAATTCACGTATTAACGGATTGCTAATGTCACCTTATACACGTTATCAATTTTAATTTAAAAAATGACATCAGCAATCTGTCAATACATAGATTTCCGATCGTTTGAAATTGTGGTCAAACCGGTCAAAGGTTTATTAGAGCAATAATTTACAAATTCGAAGTTTTATTCAGTGACAAGTTACAAGTTCGGTGATTGAATGATAGTTTTTCAAATTGAAAGTTTATTTGTATATATTTTTGCAAGTTGAAGATTTTTTAGGGGTTTTACCAGAGTAAAATATTATATATATATACTAATCACGTGATAATTCGTAAACATGTCGTATCTACAAAAACGCATGCAAATAAAAACAACAAAACGGCAAACCCATGATGAGCGATTTTATAATAAGTCTCCATAGAAAAATCATATTTTTAAATATTCGATTTCCGTTGTAATTTTTTTACGGTTTGGTTTAAAACTTCAACTTGCAAAAATATATACAAATAAACCTTCAACTTGAAAAACTATCATTCAATCTCTGAATTTGTAACTTGTCATTGAATAAAACCTCGAACTTACAAATTATTACTGTAATAAACCTTTAACCGGTTTGACCACAATTTCAGACGATCAGAAATTCACGTATTAACGGATTGCTAATGTCACCTTATACACGTTATCAATTTTAATTTAAAAAATGACATCAGCAATCTGTCAATACATAGATTTCCGATCGTTTGAAATTGTGGTCAAACCGGTCAAAGGTTTATTAGAGCAATAATTTACAAATTCGAAGTTTTATTCAGTGACAAGTTACAAGTTCGGTGATTGAATGATAGTTTTTCAAATTGAAAGTTTATTTGTATATATTTTTGCAAGTTGAAGATTTTTTAGGGGTTTTACCAGAGTAAAATATTATATATATATACTAATCACGTGATAATTCGTAAACATGTCGTATCTACAAAAACGCATGCAAATAAAAACAACAAAACGGCAAACCCATGATGAGCGATTTTATAATAAGTCTCCATAGAAAAATCATATTTTTAAATATTCGATTTCCGTTGTAATTTTTTTACGGTTTGGTTTAAAAATAGTATTGGTTTTCTCCATTAGGTCATGTTCGATTTTGAAAAATTAAACCGAAATATCACGCCATCCCTGTTAGAAACTAGAGGTGGGTGATTCGATACGTGTTTTCAAAACCAAACAATACCAAATTGAAAAATATGATATATTTTTTAAACCGAACCGAATATAAAACAACAACCAATTGGTACATAATTATATAAAACAGAAAGAATAGAAACGAACTCCAAACCGAATATCGAAACGTCCATCCTACTAAAGAACGAATTCAATTGATGTTATAACTTGGTGCCCTTTTATCCTTCGACGTTGACCATGATTTCTTCGGACCATGGAACACGCGGGGAAGACCGCGGCGAAGAACGATTAGCATTAACGCTAACGTGTCGACAAAACCTCATTATTGCCGTTTTTTTTAGCATTATCATGATGAGTTACGAATGGTCGACGTTTTTTGTGCTTGCATCTGTTTTTCTTCTGTAAGAATATGCGAAGAAAAAACCTCAGAAGTTTCTAGAAACCACAGAAAACATGAAGATTTCACGTTTCGAGCACGTGCGAGTATTATTCAGTATTTCACGTTTCGAGCACGTGCGGATATTATACAGTGAAGAGGATGTGTTGCAGTAAATGATGAAAAGTGATGTATAATGATCATTTAGGCGTTTTTTATATGTTTTAGAACAAGGTAACACGGTAAATTAACTATCCATAGCGTGTCGCTAGTGAATATGATAGGTTGCAATCAGAATAAGAATCGATAACAATATATTTCGGCACAAAAAACTCGTCCTTTATTCTCTAAACATTTAAATAAACAAATGAAACAACTAATCTATGAGGTTTACACTAATTCCTCCCTTTTATTTAGCTAAGATCGATTGAGGTTGTCTTCCTACCTATTTGTTGTCGGTTTTCATGTACTGAAAATTTAATCTTCTGTACTGATTCAGTCGAACTATCTCTCTGCCCGCATTATTAGGCAACTAAATAGCAACTAAAACAGTTTAGCCGCTAATATTACCATGCTAAATCGAAATAGTTGATCAATTATGTTTTTTGGTATAAATTTTTTTGGTATAGTTGATCAATTGTGTTAATGCATAAATTTCCCGATTTTTTTTATATCTTTTGCACTTGCATTGTTTTATATATGTATGTATATATGTATATGTGTATAAAATTGTTTTGGCACAACCCAAACATTAGATTTTTGTTTACGCTGGATGGTTTATCATTCATTCGTTAATAGTTTTATATTGCAATCAGACAAAAAGGGAAGAAATTGGAGTAATTCTCTGTACTTTTTCAAAATAATATTTTACATGGTCTCTCAACCAACGAAATAAGCCAAACCGAACAATACCAATTCAAATGCCTTTAACCGGTTCTCTCAATAACCAAAGGGACACACCGTCAGGACTAACTTTCTGTAATATCACTACAAAGGATTAAATTCGACTCGACCGGTAAAGGAAGCTTTACCCGTCGGCGCGCCAACGAACTGTCCGGAGCTATGATCCCACCGTCTTATTCGTCTTCGCGGTGATCGGAGATCCTGTTTAACCTTAAGGTAGCGGCAATGGTGATGATGATGCGGTGACGAAGTAGCGGCACAGAGGTTTCAGCCATGAGACCAAGGAGCTCCACCGGACCGAAGCTCGCGAGACAGAGAAATCGATGGTCACTGGAACATAGATCTTCAGCAATAGATCCAAGGCGGCGACGGGAAGAAGAACATGAAGAAGAAAACGAGGTCGAACAGCGAATCCATGCGCTCCGCCGAGGAGCTGATCTTGAACGGTCAGAATCAGATCCGACTCGCCAGATCTGAGATGGAGGAGAAGAGACATTACCGGTGGGACAAAAATCGGAGTCAGAGACACCAGAGAAGTAGCAGGAGTGAGCTTCATATATGAGGAGCAATTAAAGCGATCACGGATCCAGAAGCTCCTCTGCTCGCGAGGTAGTTCTGGTTCGTACAGATCCGCCATAGAAACAAATACTTTGTGCTCCATTTTTTTCACAAATATCCACGAAACAATCGAAAACAAATCCAGAAATCAATCGAACCGAATGACCGATTCATTCCTCAGAGTTTGTTCTTTTGGAAACTATTTCGTACCTATGCGTGATAAATTTTCTTCACATTCAGCTTGACTTTCCATTTTCGTGGCGTATTATTTGCTCATTGGATTTGAACCTAGCCAATAGTAGTTGGTTGAGAACGTATAGCCAATTGATTCTGTTTGTTGTCAATGATTCAATATATGACAGTTTGATTTTTGTCCCCCAATATTCACTTTCTCACAGTGATGAACTTGAGATGGATGCATTGCATTTGCCGAATCTCTAACTCGTGTAGGCGTCAATGGACAGTGTCTGGTTCCTGTGGAGCATATGTTTCTTGACAAAAGCTATGAGGATGGGAGAATCGGTTTTCATGTAGCCATGCTGGTGCGGCCAAATACGCGGATGCGATAGCGGCAAGGTTGATTAAGTGCCACGAATAATGGAAGCATGAGAATGTTTCCAGATCGAGACGACTGGATAATATCTGGATCTTAGATGTGGACAGGGTCACAGATAAGGTATAATCATCTCCATTATTATGTGTTATCTTTTATTTGCTGGTGAAACAGTTATCATATCATTGCCTGTATTTCATAACTATGTAGCTCAGGCTAGAATCGATTGGTTCATTTTTTTGCTCTTGCAGATGAGGAAAACTTGGTCTAATTTCTTGTGAGACCATCAAATTGTGGAAAGTAACCTCAATTTCATTAGAAATTTTCAAAACTTCCCATGATCGGTGCTGTGCTTCAAGATTTATTTTTTGACACAAAGCTGTGAGGATGAGAATACAAGAGTCTGTCAACGTATCGATTTCTGGTGTCACTGAACACATGGAAGCTATGGAGGGGAGGTCGGCTATGTACGATGGCTCATGAAGTATGGGTAAGTTTCTGGTTGCAAGGCGATTTTATATGTGTCTGGCTGTTAATTGTGGGCCTGGCCACCAATTGAGGTAGCACTGAATCCAAAATATGGTATATTTTCCTTTTCCTATGAAACTCTTGTTACAGTAGATATCGTCATCACCCATGTTTCCTAATTGTTTTGCTCGCGTTAGAATAAGTTGGTTCATTATTTCTTTGCAAATGAGGAAAACTCAGACTAATTTCTGGTGGCGTAAAAAATGTGGAGGAGAATAACCTCCAGTTTCACTGACATTTTCAACCTCTCCTTGGAGGTAGTGTCAAGATGATAATGTGGTTTTAGGCTGCAAAGGCCTTCTGAGTTTGCAGGGTACATTCGAGTTAGTTGACAGATATGTGAGGATAAAGGCCTTTTGAGTTTGCAGGGTACATTTGAGTTAGTTGATAGATATGTGAGGATTATATTGGAATTTACCTCTATTGTTGTTAGCCTAAAATGGTAAAATTTGTATGTATATCTATTAGGTCCACTGGCGCTGAATACCATTGGCGCTGAGAGGAAATGATTCTGCTAGGAACGGCATGATTTACACTTGTAAAGTTTTTTTTATATTCTTTTTCTCGAACTTTAATTACCTTCCATTTTTTCGGTTATAAAAGAGATGTTGGACAGAAATGATTTCATTCAGATCTGAGAAAACTAGATATCTATCTCCATAGCGCGAGAGAAGGTGGAACGGAAAGAGAATAGAAGAGCCGATCACTACCGCCTTTTCCACCGTTTGATCCGATTTTGCAATGGGTATACTCTGCAATAGATTGTTGTTTTTCGTTTTAGCCTTTCTGTTCTCGTAATAATCTATCGCGATTATGTGATATTCATAATTTTTGTCTCAATCTAGCAGGTTTGGGTATAAATCTAGTATCTTTTTGCTTAGATCTTCCTGATTATTTCGTTTAATGATAATTGGAGTTTGAGAGTTTAGAGATTTGTTAACTTTTGCGTCATCGGTTTCTTAGTCAAATTTATATGAATTCTGTCATGTGTTCAATTGGATATAGTTTTCCTGAGATATATTGTTGGTTGCATCTTTTGTTTGGGGAAAATCGGTGATCTTGTAGGAGTTCCATTGACTGAGACTAGGATACCAGATGGTTTATTGCCCTCTATTTGGTGGTCTTCGTATTAATTTATTAGATGCTGATTAAGGTGTCGATATTCTGTTGTCGTTGATGTAGTGAAAGACTATATTGTTTTATGATTGATAAAAATATCAGAAAGCAAATTCAACGATTTTGATGTAGCCTGTAGCCAGTGTTTTGTTGTTGCTAGTATGCTTGGGGTGTTTTGCCTAACAACATGGAATTGCAAGCCGCTTTTGCTCTTTCCATGTTCTGTATGCTCTTTGTTTGTTTGTTTGTTTGTTGTGTTACAATGATGGTGTCATACCCATTCAGAGTGTGCATTTGTGTTTAAGGAACATGCTGGACAATGTAATATTGCAACAAACGGATTTTTGCTTTCAAATGTTAAAGTCTCTGTTTTGTCATTGTCCCATTTTCCCCTTTGACAAACAGTGTCCCGTAATAATACCTTGTGATGATTGTTTCTACAATGCCCTTCGTGTTTGGAGTTTTCACCCTACAATGATTTCTCACAGTTCAGCAGAAGGTTTGCGTGAGTACTTTAGCATTTTCAGATCTAAAGCCAAAATCTGATGAAAGTATATGATCCTTTGCAGATAATCACATCACAAAGATTCTGTGCAATGCCCCGGCTCCAAAAAGACGAAGAACTAAGAAAAAAGGAGAGGTCTTCTCCAGTAAATGTAATGAACTGCCTGCTGAGGTGGTGTATGAGATCATGAAACATCTGGCTTTGCCCGATTTCCTCAGTGCAGGTCGAGCATGCGAAGGTTGGCGGGCGGCAGCTAAGGACATGGGGCACACTATTCTAGAATCCTTTCCTCCTCTTGCTATGAGCATGAAGAGTGGTGCAAGGAAGTTTATGTCCTACCACAACATTGTCAATGGTGACAGATACAGGTCGAAGGTGTTGGCGTACGTAAGAAAGGAATTCAAAGGCATTTCGGGGGGCTTCATTGCCTTTGAGAACTGCCATGGCATCTGGTTTGGAAACCCGGTGACATCCAAGGAATTGGAGTTCTATAAGCCCCTGGGTTTCACCCACTTAAGCGATCGCTCAATATTGGTCAAACGTATACCGAGTGAGGACTACCTTGTCTTGGTCCTCTACAGAAGATGTAAAACCATCCATGCTATCCGCCACGGGACTACAGATTGGTTGATGTTCTCTTACTGTCATGCCCCTTGGGACATAGTCGACTTGGTTGTTTGCAATGAGCGTGTGTTTGGCCTCACAAGTGACGGACGCCTCGGGATTATCGGTCTCACGGCATCGTCTATTACATTTAGAATGATCTTGATGGAGAGACGGCAGTTCATGATGAACGCCAAACTTGTGAGTTATGACGGGGAACAAATCATGGTGGCTGAGTATTTAGGTCCGAGACAAGTAAGGATTACGCGGGCAGACATGAATCCAGACATGAATCTAGCACAGTGGGAGGTTTTGAAAAACTTGGAAAACCTCTCACTCTTTGTTGATGATTACAATACTTACAGGTTGTGCGATCCAAGTGGTTGGGGAGGTAGGACAAACTCTGTCTACTTTCTCCACAGCAGAACCTCGGTCTACTCTGTCTTCCCGTACCCCACCAGCGACGATGATGATGATGACTTTCATGACTATGAGCTTTGTACTCAACATGGAAGTCCTCTGGACAACGTCCGCGGTTGGTATTTCCCTACCCTCATCTACTCCCTGGACCGTGTTAGGGACCATATTCACGTGAGGGCAGCAGCCAGTTGCTGATGCAGCTGCAGATGCTGCTGATGCGGCGGCCACAGCAACAGCCCCAGCTCCAGCTCCAGTTCCAGCCCCCTCAGCCCCAGCCCCAGCCCCAGCTCCAGCTCCAGCCCCAGCCCCAGCCCCAGCCGCCTCAGCCCCAGCCCCAGCCGCCTCAGCCCCAGCCGCCTCACCCCCAGCCATAATCTTGTACTGTCTCTGCAGTTATATTATTATGGCTTTGAACTATTTGGTTTTGGATTTTGCGTTTATTTTATTTTTTTTCTCTCTGTTTTTGTCTTTTTTTCTTTGTTAAATCTGTTTTTCTGTCTTTGCTTCTCTTTGTTGCTTTTTTTTCTTTGATAATAAAATGTGTTTCCCTTTTTTTAAAAAAAATTATGGTAAAACGAAGCAACGTGCCCAGTAATCGTCGTAAGGGCCCTTTTTTTTTTTTTGGGGGGGGGGGGGGCGATTTAGTCATTTTAAAATTTTCTGATTATATACAATAACGAGTGTTAATTGGTTTCAATTATTCAAATAACTGCCTTTTAAGTCCATCCAAAGCACAAAATCTCCTGTGTCTCGTATTAGTCCACGTGGCGGCTTCTCGCTTCCTCTTAACAATTAGCCTATCCTTCTGAAAGCTACTCAAGATAAGCCATCCTTTCTGCACCGTCGATCTTTCCACATCCTAAGATCGCAACCGTTCGTTTTTTCTGCACCACAACTTACCTTCTCCTCCACCCTTCCCGTCGTCGAGAAACCGCATTCTCTCTCTCCCCTCCCTCTCTCCCTCTCCGTCTGCAATGGCGTCTCTCCACCAAACCCTTGTTTCTATGCAATCCAAGCTCCTTCCATCGTCAGCTCAAATATCGAGGTCTCTCCCACTTCGGATGACCTTCCCACTCCGAATCGGACGCCGCGGTGGCGGTGCCGCCGGAGCAAGGATGTCCGCGACGGCGGCGGGAAGCTACGCGACGGCTCTTGCCGACGTAGCGAAGTCGAACAATACTCTGGACACGACGAGTGCCGACGTGGAGAAGATCGAGAAGGTGTTCTCGGACCAGCAGGTCGTCGACTTCTTCGCAAATCCGACGGTGGACGTTGAGAAAAAACGCCAGGTCCTCGACGAGATCGTGAAATCGTCATCGCTGCAGCCTCACACGGCGAATTTCCTGAACATCCTGGTGGACGCGAACCGGATCGAGATTGTGACCGAGATCGTGAAGGAGTTCGAGGCGGTGTACAACAAGCTGACGGACACGGAGCTGGCGGTGGTGAGCTCGGTGGTGAAGCTGGAGCCGCCGCAGCTGGCGCAGATAGCGAAGCAAGTGCAGAAGCTGACAGGGGCGAAGAACGTGAGGGTCAAGACGGTGATCGACCCGGACCTGGTGGCTGGGTTCACGATCCGATACGGGAACTCGGGGTCGAAGCTTATCGACATGAGCGTGAAGAAGCAGCTGGAGGACATCGCCGCTCAGCTCGACCTCGGCGAGATTCAGTTAGCCACCTGAGTCTGTGTATAATTCAAATCCAAAACTCGTTTCCCCTTTTTGTGTGCAATCAAATCTATTCTTTTCGGTAGATTTAATATATCAACATATATAGCAGTGTTCGTGGTTGTTCATTGCCAGAACTGAACCAATTGATAGAACGTAACTTCCCAAATGTGTGGAAGAACATGTTTGCAAATTGCGTGAATGTGATGTTGAATTTATGAAATTTGAGTTTGTAGTTTAACATATACAAGGTAATTAAAACTTTGGTGTGTGCGGTATAAAAATTTGAATTTAATCAATTAACATGTTAGATTTATAATTTATTGAATAATAATTTTCATATGAATTCAAATCGCTGAACTCAGTCCACTTGCTTCACGAATAAAACCCATTGATGTCGAACTCTTGTTAATTGTATATCCCATGATTTTATATTTATCTCCTTATACCCCGCGAAAATTCTATACATGTAATTTTATACACAAGAAATTTAAAAAAAAAATAATTTAAAAAATACTTTTTTATGATAATTTTATTAGTATATCCAATAAAATAAATAAATAATTTGTAGGTCGAACCTTATTTGTTTCTATTTACTCTTGCGTTAGTAATGTTATCCGACGGAAACTACCGTAATTTTAATGTATGTAATACTAGAAATATGGTGATTAACAAGAGCATATTGCACGCATAAATATTAAATATATTTTAAAAGTATGCATAAATAAATAATTATCCATCTAAAATCAAATGTAAGCATGATTCGCAAGTTTTGAAGCCCAAAGTATGAAATTGGGCCAAGTCAGCCCACTTTCAATTCACTTAAAGTTTAACGAGCAAATAATGAAACCTTAGAAATATATAATTATTTTCAAATAAAAAATAAAAAAAAACTTTGAACTCCGCGAGGAACCAAACCAATTAACAAGAGCATATTGCACGCATAAATATTAAATATATTTTAAAAGTATGCATAAATAAATAATTATCCATCTAAAATCAAATGTAAGCATGATTCGCAAGTTTTGAAGCCCAAAGTATGAAATTGGGCCAAGTCAGCCCACTTTCAATTCACTTAAAGTTTAACGAGCAAATAATGAAACCTTAGAAATATATAATTATTTTCAAATAAAAAATAAAAAAAAACTTTGAACTCCGCGAGGAACCAAACCAAATGATTTATTCTTCCTTTCGTCTCCTCTGAGAAAAAAAAAAAAAAAAAAAAAAAAATCCTTTGTTGAGAAGTAAAATCCCTGTAAGCTTGCGGTTTCGTGATAAAGCCCGATAATCTTCTGTGTTTTCGTTTATTTTGCTTTTCAGAATTGATGCGTATAATTTGTCTGTTGAGTTTTGGTCGATCTGTTTCTTGTATCTAATCTGCTGCTTGTCAGGGATCATGTCGATGCTCGATTCGTTCTTCAACAAGGGCTTCAAAGCTTCAAAATGGTACCCGCTGATTCAATCTGTCTCCTGTGTCCTTTTTAGGATTTTGAAATTTGGGTTTTCCAAAAGGAATGCTCTTTGATTCGATTCCTTCGCTTTTGAAGAATCTCCACAAATTTTCCCGGAATTCTGTGCATCATCGAAAATTTCGGAAGAATCGTGGGGGAATATTTTGATAGAGCTGTGAATCAGAATGCTTGAAAGTCCCTTAGTTTTTTTCTACTGTCTTCGACCTTTGGCGATTTCAATCTGTAATATTTTTTTTTTCTTCTGATCATCAGACACTTTCTCATGTTGGGTTCTGTAACTTACGCAGCAAAACCTTGCTCAAGTTAACGGTTCCTCGGATAAAGCTGCTTCGGAATCGAAGAGAGGTGCAGATAAAGCAAATGCGTCGCGAAATCTCAAAGCTTCTCGAGACTGGTCAAGAAGCCACTGCCCGAATTCGGGTATATACGCTTTGCTAGCTTCATTTGCTTTGTTCATGGTCTTCTGACTCTGTGGATCTGTTTGATAAAGCTCTTTACTTTGATCTTCTCTCAGGTGGAACATATTGTGAGGGAAGAGAAGATGATGGCTGCTCAAGAAATCCTTGAGCTCTTCTGTGAGCTCATCGCTGTTCGTCTTCCGGTTATCGAGGCTCAAAGGTTATTCATTCTTGGAAATCTATATATTCACATTGTGCTGTGGCCTGGCTTCATTCTGTCTGTTCATGTTTCATCTGTTTAATTGTCGGGGGGGAAATCAAATCTTGAATTTCAGTGCCCTCTTTCGGTTTTGTCCTTGGTTATGTTTCATAGGTGAAAGACTTGCCTTCTGACTATTTATCGTTTTGAAAGAAGTTCATAACTTCAGGGTTCTTTCTCTTTGATAGTACATGAAAGGACCGTTTATTTTAATTATTCGATCTCAATTTGTTGACCAAGAAAGTGAGTTCTGAGCATTGGAGATCCTTCCTGTTTTGAATCTTGTAGGGAATGTCCTCTAGATTTAAAAGAAGCGATATCGAGTGTATGCTTTGCTGCACCAAGGTGTGCCGACTTGCCAGAGTTGCAGCAGGTCCAGATGTCATTTGTTTCCAAGTATGGAAAGGAATTTGTTGCAGCAGCAGCCGAGCTTAGACCGGACTGCGGTGTTAATCGTAAGGTACGTCCAATTTCAATGGCGGTGAAAATATTTAGATCGATGGAACGAAGCTAACATATATTGATCCAATTGCATTGATTGACCTATGCAGTGCAAAATAATTCATTTCTATCGTTTGTTTTAGTATCTATGTATCATTGGGTTATGTTTCTGTCTGTGGAATTAGATCTAACCATTTTTCCGGATATAGATCTAGAGATATAGTGGTAATGGTGAATATTGAGATTTATAAAAGTCTTGTCTTGAGGCTATACAATAAGAAAGGCTCAGCTGGAATGAAATGTTCGTGTTTTTTATATGCTTTTATCTTTGATTACGGTTACAGTTGGTGGAGTTGCTGTCTGTACGAGCACCTTCACCGGAAACTAAACTGAAACTTCTCAAGGATATAGCGGAAGAGCATGAACTTGATTGGGACCCTGCTCCTACAGAAACCGAGTTCTTCAAATCTCATGAAGATCTCCTCGTGAGTACTTGTTCCCCTGCTTGATTGTTCTATTTCTCAGAGGGTTTGACCAGTAACGTTTATGAGACGTGGTTCAGCAAACACTGAATCTGCATTTCTGATGATGGATATTCAGATGCAGGGTATACAATACATACATATATAATATACCCGACCACATTCTTCTTGAACACGGGGGTGTAAATATCTTCCACCTTGAGCGCATTTTCCCATGTCTAAATCTCCTAAATCGTCTTTTTTCTCCTCAGGACGGGGCAAAGCAATTTGGCGGCGGCTCTAAGTTGCCATTACAAAAGGAGGAGCGTGATGAAGCGTCACATTCTGCACATGTTTCAGCCAAAAAGGAGCAATCGGATTCTGACTCTGACTTTGAAACATTAGATTTTCCCGAGGTTCCAAATGTTGTTCTGCGGCCAAGTCCTGGTACTGCCTCGACTGCGCCATCAGCAATCTCCCAAAGCCCTGAAAACGTACAAGAATCAGCAAAAGATGCCGGATCTCATGATGAACATACCTCTGAGGAATTGGCTTTTGAGTCGGAGAATAAATCAACCTCTAAGCAGGATGAGTCTCCCGAGAAATCGAGCAGCAAGATGGTAGAGGATCAAGGGTTTTCGTCTTATGTTTCTCCACCATCACATGTCCCAGACTCCGATACTGTGAAGTGGGGCGATTATTCTCCAACCGATGATCTTCGGACAAAAGCTGGCATGGACCTGAAGGATGTCTTGGCAGCCGCTCAGACTGCAGCCGAAACAGCAGAGCTTGCAGCAGCAGCAGCCCGTTCAGCCGCGAGTCTCGCACAGCTCAGAATCACTGAACTTACAAAGAAGAATACCGACCAGCCTCCAGAGATTCCTTCTGAGAACCCTTTTCATGGCAAAGAATCGCCGACCAGCGTAAAAAATCCATGCTTCGATCATCAGAACTCCTCGAACAGCAGCTTTGGTGATCTTCCATCACTTGAAAGATTCAGCCTTGAACAGAATCACGACCACCAACCACAGAGACTGCCTTCAATGGATGATGATCCCTATTTCTCGTACCCGAATCTCTTCCCGTCGCAGAATCCAGACAGTTCACATGGTTCTCGTACTTTTCCAGAGAATTCAAGACCTCCCCATGATTCTTAACTCTGTATATTTCATTTTTGCTCTGTTTGTTTTCACATATGCAAAAGAACAATGTGTTTGACGGTTCTTGAATGCTGTTCTTGAGTTTTCTCAGTGAGAAATACATGTGTTGTATTGTACAGAACTTGTGCGAGTGATAATGTTTAAAATAAGTTCGTGATTTGATGTTCTGTTGGATCAGAATTCGGACACGAACGCAGAAACAGGACAGATTTTAGTCACAACAACAGCTTATATGCAGATAATGTAATGAATACAAGACGAAGATGATGAGCTTACACAACACTTCAATTGCTATTCTCTCGTGAAAAAAAAAAACAGAAAAAAGCCCTAAAAAATCTCAAGAAAAAAAAAATCAGGGACCCTTTTGTTTCCCTCTGTTCCCTTCTCTCTTATGTTGTGTCAGATTGATACATAAAAAAAATGTCTCATCTTGGACCAGACAACTCAACTGCATGAAGATTATCTGTCGAATCAACGATCCAATCCGAACCGGGATGAGGTGCGAGTTCCACTTCTTGTCTGAGAACCTCCACTTTCTGCCACTCGTCCCATTTCTCGGCGAGACCGTCGCCTTCAAGCATCCGTACAACCTCTGACATCTTGGGTCTTTCCATTGGCGAGCTTTGTGTGCAGAGAAGAGCCACTTGGATGAGCTGTTCTACTTCTGATTCTGTGTAATTGTTCTGCAGATCAGGATCCACGAGCATTTCCAGTTTCTTCTCCTTTAATAGGCCTTTCACCTGATCAAATCCAGGAACAGAGAACCAAAAGTTTGCAACTTTATTCTTTTGGGTATCTGGAAATTCATCAAAATTTCATGCTTTTTCTGTGTAAAATCATCCATCTTTACCCAATCAAGAAGCATAACATCGTCGTCATTTGCCAGTCTAGCGAGATCAAACGCTCTTTGACCCGTGATCAGTTCGAGAAGCATGATTCCGTAACCGAAAACGTCAGTCTTCTCTGACGATTTTCCCGTGGAGAGATACTCGGGAGCTATGTGCCCGATCGTTCCCCGCACCGCCGTGGTGACGTGCGTGTCTTTGTAATCCATCAGCTTGGCCAGCCCGAAATCACCCACCACAGCCTCGAATTCCTCGTCCAAGAGAATGTTCGCAGCTTTCACATCACGATGAATGATTTTCGGGTCACAATGATCGTGTAAGTAAGACAGTCCTCTCGCCGATCCTAACGCAATCCGCTTTCGCGTAGGCCAATCTAAAGGTGGCTGAGACGGGGGACGTTCTGCAAAAAGATGGATTCTATGCCATTTTAGACAAATCACTCATTTGCTCGGTTAAAAAAAAAGGAATCGAAGACACAACCTCTTAAGCACGAAGCGACGCTTCCATTAGCCATGTAAGGATAGACGAGAAGTCTCTCAGTCGGGGTCATACAGAACCCGCGTAATCTTAGTAGATTCCTATGAACCGCCATGCTTATCATCTCCACCTCTGTCTGAAACTGAAGCTCGCCGCCGGGTGTACGCTCTTCTTTAAGTCTTTTGACGGCGACCAATGAACCATCGGCAAGACGACCCTTGTAGACCTTCCCAAACCCACCTCGGCCCAATATGTTCTTGTTGCTGAAACCATCGGTCGCAACTTGCAGTTCTCGCAAAGAGAACCGCTTGAGCTGTCCCAAATGAACTTCGGGATCTTCCTCGGCTGTGATCAGTGAAACCCAGAAGAAAAAACAAAACTTTTTAATCCTATGAAGCTCGTATAACATATCACAAAGTATTCATTTTTCTGAAAACGCGGAAATGAAGCACTAACCTGGTACATCAAAAAAGAATTCTAGAGGTTTTCTTCTGCGCCACCAAGCAAACGCTAAAGCAGGAGCTGCGAACAGCAAAGCAGCACCAGCAGCAACTCCTCCAGCAATTGCTCCCGTGGAACTATACCCAGCTGAAAAGTTTTGAATAACAAAAGCATATTGGAAATTTTTATAGAAATAACGCAAATCACACAAGCACACCATTGAAAGCCTGCAAATGTATGAAACTTGAAAAATTCTCCTGAATGGAAATGTTTTTCTCGACCTGTTCCGAATCACAGGTGGATATAAAAGTTCAAAGCTTTACGTTCTACTTGTTTACTTACCTGGTGTAGGAACAGGGGGTGGCGGTATAAATGGCGGTGGAGGAGAAAATGGAGGAGATCCAGGGCAGGGACGGCCGGTAACCGGGCCACAAAGATCCAAGTTGTTAGCAAAACTGTACGGAAGAAACCAATTTGTCAAACTTAAGACATTACATTATGTAATGAAAAATTACTTGGTCATGTGAACCGACTGTAATAACATTATGCAAGATAGAATCTTCCAAAAATGCGTCTGTCTTAGAATTTAATCCAAAAACAGAGAGTTGGAATGACTACAACACATGGATTCCATCAGCAGGGCAATGAATTCAAGCATGTTTTTTATCCATTCATCTCTAGTTTTCTCAATGATTTGGCCTGATGATATTCCAATATAGAGTCTACTAGAAATGGATAAAGGCTCTCCAGGGAAAATGAAATTCATCAGACCTGATAGGAGTGAAAAGCGAGAAGGAGCCATTGTCGGGAACAGAACCAGCGAGACGGTTATTTGATAGATCCCTGAATTCCACGAGAGAGTAAGAATATCACACGGATTACAAGTCTGGATGAGATCTCCGATAGAACACAGGAAGTGAAATTGATCGAAGAATACTCACAATACTTGAAGGGTTGAGATATTAGTCAATGACATGGGAATCGGTCCGCTAAGACTGTTATTGTTGAGCCGACTATCGTTGCCACAAACGTTCAAACCGTACATAAGTATTTATCTTGTGTGCAAATCATTTGAAATTGAGATATCGATAATCTACGTACTTTTAGATACAATTCTACATAAAAATTTAATCAAGTGTGACATATAGTGTGATTTTATCAACAGAGATTTGTGACGATAATAGAGGAGAAAGGAAATTCTTACAGAAACCGCAGCTTTGAGAGTTTGCCCAGAGAGTCTGGAATAGGACCAGTGAAGCTGTTTAAATAAAGATCCAAACTCACTAGGTTTGTTAGGTTCCCCAGATCGCTTGGAATAGGACCCGATATGTTATTACTGTAAAGCTCCCTGTCATAAACCACAATGCCATATCAAATAACATCCCCAGGAAAAATTTACAAAATTTGTGATGAAATAAACAGAAGAAAAATGTCTATAAAAATTGATTGCATCACATTTCCAGTATTTTATCGATGTTTATTATGACTTCTCTTTGGCATAAACTTACAAGTACTGCAAATTCTTGAGTAGACCAAGCTGGGGAACCAATTGACCAGACAAAGCAGCGTTTCCAAGATCACTGAGAATCCAGAAACAGACAAGAAATGAAGAACAGTAAGTAACACAAGAGCTTCAGATACACTAAATCAATAACATCAGTGGGCAGTGAAGAGATATACTCACACTCTTATAACACTGTTGTCGTTATTACATGTTACATGAAACCAAGTGCACGGATTGACAAGGGTAGGGTCCCAGCTTTGCAAGACGTTACTCGGGTCAATCAAATTAGCTCTCAAACTGTGAAGTGCATCACCTGTTTAACACATTCACAAGAGCTAGTTTTTCAGGAAGAGTTAAAATCACACTTATAGTTCTAATCTCTGACGAGTTAAAACCCCAACTCTCAAGGCACAGGGAAGATGAATTTTGGCGGCTTTTACACGTAAACCAAAAGCAGGTTACATGTTACATTTCCCCTTTGGATGAAGAGATCACATCCTCCCAAAAGATTCCAGCTTTCAGGTATTGGCATTTTAAGCATGGATGACAATGATCTCTGTTATTTGAACCAGAAGCCAAAAACACTCCAAGTGGAAAAAAAGAGATTCTTTTCCTTTTACAGGCGATGCCATTAGCGCAACATAGCTTACATTTAGCATCCAAACACTGGCATCAAGCTTCTGGTTATGTTATACTTTCTGATTTCCGAAATCCAGTGGTTTCTTCACAGATTCTTTAGCGGGGTCTTGGCCAAAAATAGCATTTTGGACATGGTAAATGAATTTGATTACCGAGATTTTATGGCCATTCAACCAAATTATACATGAGGGTTAAATTTTCAGGTGAAGATCAGTATCCTAAAGAGGACAACAGAACAAAGATCGTCAGGGAATCATCAAGCTAGAGCTTTCAGCTGATCTAGGTATTCAGATAATGCCAAATAAAGAAAGTGAAAATCGAGAATTAAAACCCCCAGGTTCAAAATTATAGATAAAGGGCGTTGTGAAAACAAACTCGAATCCTTCAAACAGGAACAGATTCACAAAATTCTTTCACAACAGCGACAAAGACCAAAGAATCTCGGCTTTTTTTTGCAGCATGAGTGTACCGCTGAAAGTGATCGAAGGCGAAAAGGGCTTTAAATGGACCAAAAAAGAGGAACAAGAACAGAAGAGAACTGACCTTCCACGTTGGAGGAGGCAAGCCATAATGGATTCAGTAGGAGCAGAGAGATCAACCAGACAAGACCGCAATCTTCAAGCTTTTTAAGTTCCATTTTTCTGACAAAACCACAGTGTAACCAAGATCACCCTTAGATCCAAACAAAACCTGTCACCGCCATGACCGTGCGAAGAGAAAACCCTAGCCCCCAAATCACACCATGACCTCTCCAGATTCCATCTTTCGATCTAAGAGATCACCCTCGATCTCTCTCATTTGTGACATACCCAGAAAACAAAAAGGGCCAAGGAAAGCAGCAGTAACAGCCACGACCCAGGTGAAAAAGGCGTGAGATTTTTGGTGATTTTCAGACCCCAGATGAAAATCAATTCAGAAAAAAAAAAAAAAGAGGATTCAGCTAGAACCCTTTCAAATCTTTTCGTGCCTTTTCAGAGCAAAAGGTTTCCACTTTCTATTTTTAAATTCCTCTTTCTCTGTGTTCTTCTGAAACAGCCTTCATTCTCTAAAGCCGCTCCTTCCAGAGATGGCTCTCATTGTGCTCTCTCTCTCCCTGAAGGTGCGCCACTGGCCACGATGATAAAATTTAAAATAACTCTGTTCATTGTGTTAATCACTTGGATTTTCAAGAGTCATAGTTTATTAGATTTATTGAATTTTATTTTAAAAAGAGTTTAGATAGTTTTGTTTATTAATTTTTAAAAGTTGAATTTATAAAATTAAAGTTAATAAAAGAATACAATATTTGAATTTATAAAGGAAACGTGAAACTCGGACCCGTAGAAACTCGGACCCGTAGAATCGTCGAATATATATAATGTATTCTTTTATTAACTCGGACCTGTAGTTACTACAGGGAAACGTGAAACTCGGACCCGTAGAATCGTCGAACGTGACGTGAGAGTTTCTTCTCCTAAACCCCGTTTTATAGTCAAAGTTCCTGTGGGTCCCACTATACTGCCACGTCAGACTCAACCACAGAAACCAATTGGATTTCTGCGTACTTACGTGCCCTTTTTTACCTCTTTACCTCTAGGGGATCACACACACACACACGGTCAGAAGTAGGGTCGAGCGTTTCGGTTCGATTCTTCGGAACCGGACCGAATCGAACCGTTAAAACGGTATTTTTTTCGATCCAAAACCGCTGTTATTTTTTGAACGGTACCATTTTTAGGGAATCGAATTTTTCTGGAACCGAACCGAACCGAACCGAACTTTAAAAATACCGAAAAATCGAATACTTTTAAAGGAAACCTATCATTTTTTTAATAAAATCCAGAACCGAACCGAACCGATACCGAAACTGAACCGAACCGAATATAATAAAAAACCCGATTGGTACCTATTTTTGTAAAACCGAAAAAATCGAACCGATCAATTCCGTCACGAACCCGAACCGTTTCCCGAAACATCCACCCCTAGTCAAAAGAATCATACATTTAAAATAATAGAAAATAAAAAATAATGACAAATTATAAGAACCCAATATTTCTAAAATTGAATTGATGGCAACCGAAGTTGATGAAATGGTGTTGAATTTAACCAATTCCAAAATGGTTTCCCTTGAATATTCATCGTTTCCTATTTTTTCTATAAATAAATAATGCGTTTTTTTTGTATAACTATTTTTCTAAAAAAAATGTTTTTCAGAATGACGAGAAAAAAAAAAGAGATGTTTGTTTTTTTTTTCAACGTAGTCGAAATAAAAAGGACATTGCATGTCAAAATCAGACCTTGCCACCAATCCCGTTTATTTGACAGAAAAAAAAGCTACAAAATATTTAGTGGCCTTTTTTTGACCTTTCTAAAAATCATTTCTACATTTTTTTATGGAATAAAACGAAAAAAGAAAAACTTCAAATTTTGTAGGCAAAAAACTTATCTTTTTTTTTAAAAAATTTCGTCAACACCAATTGTTACCCTTATCCATAACGAACGTAATAAAAAATTGCAGAAGAAATAACATATTCTATCCATTGCATAAAAGCCTTCGAAATTTTGTTCGGTCACGTTTGCAAACAGTCAAAGGTCGGTCGGTCCAAAGAAAAAAAAATGGCAAATGTCAACCCCTATGAGATTTGAAAAAAGCGGTTTATAAAATGATAAGAACGTACATAATAATTACGCATGCTTGATCATTCGCGCGTGTGTATTGAGCTATTTTACGAAAGAATAAAATTGGATATTTATTAATATTATAAACCCTTGTACGTTAGCTATTATACATTAAAATAAAATTGAGTTTTGATTATTATTATTATTATTGTCAATTTAATATATATATATATATATATATATATATATATATATATATAAAAGTTTTACGAGAGAAATGAGCGGTGGGATCCACATATAAAAAGGTCGTAGGCTTTTCATTCTTTCGAGCATGTGTGTCTCTCAGCTTTACAGTTTTTTTTCTTTCTTATTTGTTAGGTTTCCGGCCCCCCAATAATCTTCCCCAATAGTGATTCCAACCTAATTATATATTCTTTCAAAGAAAAAAAAACAAGTTTGAATATATTTTAAAAAATTAGGTAAGAAGTTTGAGGAGATATTGTATTTTACTATTTTAAAAAAAAGAGAGATATCGAAGTGAGATAAAGAATATTTTTGTTTATTGTATATGTTTAATATTTATTCGACCATAAAATTAAAACGTCACACAATTTATATTATTCAAATATTACGGCTAATGAATGAAAGCAGGGTCGATACATTATATATGCAATATTGTTGGGCCCTAAGCATATGCTAATGGGCCTTCTTTTATTATATCAAGGTTGTAAAGGGCCGGTCCAAGTTCCTTCATTTAGGCCCCATAAATTATTTGATATAAAATATATATTGCTTCGAGATTAAGGCATGCAACGTGTCGACTCACCTGAAATGGCTCGCACACACCAACTCAGCCCAACTCGTGTCGGTCCACAGGACCCGAACCGCCGAATATCCTAAACTCGATGTTGTTGTCTTCATCTTTTAAATGAGCAGAGCAGAGGAAACCTCGGCGGGCTGCATCGTCGGGATATGCTCCACTGTATCTGAAGCTTGCCGTTTCCTTCGCATCTTACTCTCTTTCCTCGGGCGAGCCGGTGGTGGCGGCGGCTCCACGGCGGCTCAGGATGGCAACCACCACGACGAGGTCGAGAACACCGGTACAAGTTCACGCCCATGGAACTGAAGAAACAGTATGTATTATGCATATCTATTACACTTGCACACATTCACACACTCCTGAAAAGAACAAAATTCTTACCTATCAGATTCCACACAATGTAACGATGATCAATTAACAAAAAAAAAAACTTTTTTTTTTGTTTTACCCCTTATTTTCAAGGAATCAAGCTCTGTACAATACTAAAGGTTCATGTATGTATCTGATAGGCCACGCACCCTTGAAACACTGGTGGTGGATTCCGTGTTTTTTCTTTCTCTAACTTACCAAAGGCTGTGGAGTTTCGTTTCTTCGACTAGGGGATGGATCTCTCTGAGATTCTGACTGTGGCCATGAACATCCCCAAGATGGCACACAAAGCACCAAGAATATATAAGAGAAGAAAACCTCTGTTCCTTCTAGACTTCTTCGCTACGGCGGCTGTGTGGTTAGACACGGAGGAGGTTCCATTTGCTTTGGCCGTGAACCTGATCCGGCTGAAGCTAGACATACGCACAAAGGTTCGGTCCAGAGGAGGACCCTCACATGCAGAAGCTGGTGTGGATGGTATAGATTCCATGAGTGACCACAGTGCACTAGAGAACTGGCTCCTTGTCGTAGTTTTTCCGGGGCAATTTTGGCCTCCCGGGTCTTGGGCACTTGCTGCCGTCGGAGGATTTGTCGACCCGCTAATCACACCTAAGTAAACGAGGAATATCGGCAAAGCTATCAGTGGAAAAAGCCATACGGTCTACATTCAAGAGAACGTTTGCAGATTATCAAATCATTGTCTTGGTTCGAGTCAATGGCAAACACAGGCAAGGGTCGATCAGAAAGTTCATCAGTGAGTGCCCTGAGACATGCTATGAAACTAGATACCTGATGAAGGTGAAGCGAATGCTTCGGAATAATATTGTTGCTCGTCCAAGGGATCGCCCCTCTCAGCTTGTAGCCAAAGAACACCGCTGTATTGATTCGGAGCAACTGCATTTGGATCTGAAAGGTAGTTCACCTCGCACTGTGGAGTCTGCTGCTGGAACTCGTGATGTGGGTGATGCTCCTTCATAGAGGACGGATTTGGAGCTGTTCCCTGAGAAACTGGGTCCATATCAAAAGACATGGCGACATCATGGAACAACAGGTCAAACTCACTCAAGCCATCCACCAACCCGTCAGTGTTAAAGGGCTGCAAAGGTTGTTCAATTGCAGAATCATCCAGATCAGGAATCAGAAGATCATCCATTTCTATGAAATCATCCTTCTCAAACACTAAAGGTGCTACTTCCATGGTCCTGGGAGGAGTCGATGTGACATCAGTAGCCTCAAATGAGTTAGCTGACACAAGAGAGTCTAAACTCAAGTGCCTGTCGTATGGCTGACTACTAGGCATGAACTCTTCGATTTGCTCGGGGACGAAAATCTCGCCAGAAGTGGTATTCATCAGTGTGCTCTGAATATCTTCTTCGCTGTTTACCTATGAAGATAAAAATTATATATATAGGTTAAGAAAGCGGTGCACTCTTTGGTTGGATGATACATTGTTACACTATGTCAGCCGGTGATATTACCAAATTTAATCTTTATCTCTTTCAATGAGAGAAGGAACTGACCTGATGAAAAGCATGAGGAAGATTGTTGATTTGCCGTGGAGGAACTTCAG
Source organism: Tarenaya hassleriana (assembly GCF_000463585.1). NCBI lineage: Eukaryota > Viridiplantae > Streptophyta > Magnoliopsida > Brassicales > Cleomaceae > Tarenaya > Tarenaya hassleriana. The sequence goes on along the minus strand of NW_010960187.1, from coordinate 6,787,029 downwards.
GTGCATCTGCAATTCCTCTGAGGAGTTCCTCGATATCATCACGGGTAAGTACACCATCGTCCACAAAAGCAGCACCATTAGACTCAACAGCAAGAGGCACTGGCTCAGCACCATAATCTGTTTCTTCCTTGTCATCATCATCAGCCCATTCTTCTTCTTGGAATGGAGCACCATACTGTTCACCATTTTTAGGACCAGCTCCACTTTTCTTGTACAGCTTGTAAAGGGCATAATAATCCTGATCGAAGAAGAAAAAAACCCAAATCAATTAGGGACAATAGATGACAAGAAAGACAGAGACACAAAAGATTGTGAATGTCCTAATACCTTAGCATTCTGACATTTGCTGAGTTCTTCTTCATCCATTGTGTACTCATGCATGACCCAGTCAGTTCGTTCACCATTAGGCGCCCGGCCTCTGTAAAAGACAAGAGTCTTCTTGATTCCCACGGTTCGGGAATTATACACGATGTTTCGATCCTTTCCTGTAGCTTTCCAGTACCCATGAACAGTGCCTCTACTAGACCTAGCTCCATTGGGATACTTCCTACTCCTCGGAGTGAAAAAGAACCATTGTCGATCTCCTGACTTCAACAGTGACTGGCCTGCTCAAAATTACCAGATGGATCAGAGAACTGAAGCCAACACAACTCCATGCTAAGACAAATATTCATTCATTATCGATCTTGGAAACAGAACAAAGATAAGCATCTGATACAACAGATTTCATCTAAGGCTCAGACTAATTGAACAGGTGTCAGGACAGAACCATGATCAAGCAGGGAAAAGCAACCCTAGTCAACGAAGGCGAAAGCAAATAAGGACATCGCGGAAAGCAGACAACGAAATTACCAGGCAATTCCTCGGGATCCCATTTGTACACATCGACCACACCGATTACATTGATTCTGAGCCTTCTCCCACAGATCTTCCTCTTCAGATAATACACAACAAGCTCCTCGTCGGTTGGGTGAAATCGAAACCCTGGGGCGCAAAACCTACCTCCTTTCAAACAAGAATCGGGCGATGAATCCGCCATCATCCTCGTCCCACTGCCCAATCCGACCCCTCACGTCAAAAAACGAAAATCTCCGTAGAACAAATCAATCGGGTCAACAACGGGGAAGGAAACCCAGATCACCGAAGCCGCTTCTTCTCTTGCTCCTTTGAACTCAGAAGAGAAGAAGATACTACACTACATGATAAGAAACGATCCCCCAGAGAGAGAGAGAGAGAGAGAGAGAGATCTAACCGTAGGGCCTTGATCGAACGGAGAAAGAGAGAAGATAGAGAGGACGGAACATTTGATCATTCGAGGAGCCAAGAAGGAACAAAAGCCTATTGGTCACATGAAATTTCCACGAAAACTATTCCGTTCATACTTACGGAACGGTCCTACCCTTTATGGGTTGTGAATGGGCTTCGAGCTCAGCCCACATATTATTGGGTCGACAAATCAAGATCTGGGCTTTTAAGGTTGGATGCCGAATATATTTATTAATTTTTTTTAAAAAAGAAAATGCTATTTGGGTGATTTTTATTAATGTAAATTACGATAATAATCGTAATTGATTCCTAGTAAAATGCCAATGCAATTGAATTTATAACTGAATTGATTATTGGTGCGATCATTTAGCTTGGATTGGTAACATAGGGATAAAACAACCTTTAACATATTATATGACTTTATCATTAATTATGACATTATATAATCAATCTTGAGATCAAATATACATGAAATAATGTAATTTTTATTAATTTAAATTAAGTTAGTAATCGTAATTGATCCCTATACAAATGCAAATGCAATTAAATTAAACTGAACTGATTAGTGCGCTCATTTAGCTTGGATTGATAATATAACCATAAAACAACCTTTTTAATATAATATATGAATTTATCATTAATTATGAAAAAAAAATACATTACACAATCAATATTGAGATCAAAATATAAATACAAATAATAGTTTTTTAGTTAGTTTGTTTTACTACTACTAAATCATAAATTAAATTAAAATTAGCAAAATTCCACAATGTTAAAGCCAACCCGGCTTACCAAGATCTGACGGTACACGTGGCATACATCCAGTGGGGAATTAAAACCCGGGGGGGACAGAGCCGCCGTGGTAATAATGCGAAGCTTTTCTTTTTCTTTTTGACGTTTTGCTATAAACAATGATATCTCATTTTCTCGGCGTCCAAACAGCCATTCCTCCGGGAAAATTTTGAAATCGGAGAGAGTATATTCACTTTCTGTAAAGGGAGAGAATATTAGATTTCCTGCCGAAACCAACGGTTCCGAGCTTTTCTGTTCAATTGCATCGAACTCGAATCCGAAAATGTACTTAACATTTCAGATCTGAACTGACATTCGGGAATTCTTTCCTCTTTCGGAAGCTTCTCTCGCCGCCATGATCGATCTTGATCTCTGTGAGTCTATCCTTCTGCCATCTCGTCCTTCCTTACTTCACTTTTCTTCCCCATTCGTAGAATTTTGATGTTCCCTTTCCTACTTGTCTTTACACAACGAAATTTCCAAGTTTTCTGAAAGTCGGGCTTTACCCGATCCAGATATGATTTGACTAGATTGAGTTCAACCCTCGTCTCTCCCTCCCTTTCTCTCATAACGGAAAGCAAATCGAGCGAATATTTTGGACTTTTGCATGTCGCTCAAGTTTGTTTCGTTGCTTGAAACTGATTACATTTGCGTTTTGTCCTTTACTTCGGCAATGTGTTAGGGAATTGCGGAGATTCTGGATTGATGCTAGGCTTTACTCTCTGAATATATCGAAATCTCACCACAAGACTGGATTTTGAGGATCTTTAGCTTCTGGGTTTTGCCCAAGTGTCAACAATGGTGTTTTGGGAAGGATATGTAAGCGATGAAACTATGGGGACATTTGCCCCTATCATAGTATACTGGTTGTATGGCGGGTTTTATCAGCTATTACCATCTCTGGATAAGTACAGGCTTCACACCAAGAAGGAAGAGAAGGAGAAGAATTTGGTTCCTCTCTGTTCTGTGGTCAAGGGTGTGTTGCTTCAACAGCTCGTTCAAGCTACTGTTGCCCAAGGCCTCTTCCTGGTTTGTCTAAGAATTCTATCAGCTTTTTCTCCTATTTCTGCATCATGGGCTGTTATTCTTTGGGGTTGTGACCCATGATCTTGAAAGTTGCTTAAATTTCAGCTACACGTTAGTCACTTGAGGAGAAAAAGATGGGACTTTGCCATTTTCTTAGCTCATTGCCTCGAAAGTAGCTTAATATAGGAAATAGCTAGTGGTTTGTGCCGAAAGCTCAAATTCGTTACCTTATTTTTTGTTATTTAGCTCACGATCTTTTAAAATTGCTTAATTCAATAGTGCATTAATGATTAGAGAATAAGATTCGAAGATGTCATGTTTCCTGCTTTGTAGCTGACGAAGTTGGCAACTCCTTAAATCCATAACCCACTAGTGGTTTAAGCAGAACACAAGCATCGTTAGTTGTTTCAACTTGTTAGCTCATGTCTTTGCAAGTTGCTTAAAATTTTTGTTTCTGGAGGTTTTAACTTGGAGTTCGGTCCTACACTGTCTTTAGTTCCACAGAAACTGCTTTTGCTTCCAAAACCGTCCGAGATCAGTGATTCACTTCCTCTTTGTTTCAGCAGAGTTTCATGTAGATCTTTTAAGACTTGTAACATGTTTTCTTGGTGTGTCACTGAGACAACTTGGTTTTTCATGTTATTCATTCTACAGTTCACATCAGCACAAACATCAGGGAAAGTAGAACAGCCATCTATTCTTGCTCAAATCTTGCAGATAATCGTAGCAATGTTTGTCATGGATACCTGGCAGTACTTTGTCCATCGGTACATGCACCAGAACAAGTTTCTCTACCGTCATATCCATTCCCAGCATCATAGGCTAGTCGTTCCTTACGCAGTTGGCGCCCTTTACAATCATCCCCTCGAAGGTCTCCTTCTGGACACATTTGGTGGAGCAATTTCATTCCTCATCTCGGGAATGACAGCAAGAACGGCTGTTATCTTCTTCTGCTTTGCTGTGATAAAAACAGTCGATGATCATTGTGGACTGTGGTTGCCGGGCAACATCTTTCACCTTTTCTTTCACAACAACAGTGCCTACCATGACATCCACCATCAGCTTCAGGGCACTAAGTATAACTACTCTCAGCCGTTCTTCTCAATATGGGACCGGCTTCTTGGAACCCACATGCCGTATGATCTGCTGAAGCGGCCTGATGGAGGTTTTGAGGCTAGGTTGAAGAAAGAGTAGCCAAAGTTGTTTAAAAGCCAAGTAATTCCACTCTTGCTTCAGCTGACCAGTTCTCTATCGACAGAGAGATGGTTCAACCCAGAAGTGTGTTTTTGCCTGAACTTAGGCTTCATATCCGAGGTTGGTGTTTCATCTGACTCTTTCTTGTGCCCAGTAAGGAAGAGGACCAGATGATTTGTTTGTTCACTCACTGCTAGGCTATTATTGTGCCAACCTCACCATTTGCCTTGTTGTTTTATGCCACTTGGGGTTGTCCGCACTGTGCAATATTTTGCTTGAAGTGTCAAGAGTTATGCTTGAGACACATTTATTGAATTTGTTCTAGGGCTTGTCCGAGTGTGTATTGAGGAATACACGCGATTTGTAGCCGAAGTTGTTTCTGAAGTGTGTTTATTCGTCAGTTAGAGTGGGATTTAAAAACTTTGGTCTGGTTTAAGCGTTTTGTCTCAGTTGACGAGAACGCCGCATGGAATCTGAAAAAAGCAGATAAGTACAGCAAGTGCCTTTTATTCAATTTCTAGCTTAAGACAAAATCAATGTTTTCCACATCTGTTACCAGTAATCTCTGCAAGAACAAGACCCATCTTTGAATCTATGAAACCGAACTCGATCCCTAACAACAATCTCTCTATTATAAATCTTCGAGACGTGCTTGAACACGACATGACAGTCCCCGCATATCCTCAGGTTCTTTATCACTCGGATGGGCATATCCTCCTCCTCAGTAATGATCAGACCATACGCCATAGCCAACTTCTCGCTGTGGAAGCACAAGGCATTCTCTTTCTCTTCATCTCCTATGTCATGCAACACCAACCCTGTTTCAGCCATGTAACCGAACTCCCTGATCTTAAACCTGATCTCGTCGATCTTCTTATATATATCTCTCCATCTGTCATGGCTCTTGTCGCCATTGTAGAACTTATGAATAGTTCCTTCGGCCTCTATGTAGCTGAAACCGGGAATTTTCTGCACATATCTAGCCTTCATCGTGTCCCTCACTCTTCCCACGTCGTTCCACCGTCCATGCGCTGCATATATATTTGACAGCAGAACGAAATCTCCATCATTGTCAGAACCCATTTCCAGTAATTTCTTCGATGCAGTTTCTGCCATTTCTACGTTTTTATGAATCTGTGAAGCATTGAGAAGGCTTTGCCATAGTATTGGATCTGGCACCATTGGGATCGAGGATATAACATTGTAAGCCTCTCTCAGCCGCCCTGCACGTCCTAGCAGATCGACTAGGCTGCCGTAATGCCTCATGTTAGGCTCAACTCCATTGGAAGAGATGCTGTTGAATATGGCGAGCCCGTGATCTGTCAGTCCCATGTGATTGCACGCGCATAGAGCTGCGAGGTATGAAACATCATCTGGTTTGATGTTGTTGTGATGCATTTGCTCGAAGATCTCCAGCGCTTTGTATGCCTCTCCGTGTATTGCAAACCCCATGATCATGGTGTTCCATGTAACCACACTCTTTTTGGCGGGGATTTGGTCGAAGACTTCGAAAGCTTTATCAATGAACCCGCATTTCGCGTACATATCGATAATGGCATTGCAGACTATCACGTTTTGATCCAAGTTTGCACCTTTCACGTACCCATGAATCTTTTCCCCTTCCTTGATGTCACCCAGGTGAGAACAAGCTGCGAGAGCTCCAAGAACAGTTACTTCATTAGGGTTTATCCCGTCGCTCTCCATTCTTCTGTACAATTCTAATGCTTCATAAGCTCGATTTCCCGAAGCTAATCCAGCTATCAATGCGTTCCACGACGCGATATCTCTAACCGGCATTTCTTCGAACAGCTTCTGCGCGCTACTGAGATCTCCATTCTTCGAGTATGCATCCAACAGCGTCGTG
>NW_010960187.1:6741871-6780469 GCF_000463585.1 Tarenaya hassleriana | reverse complement strand
TGTAGAGAAGCGCGTCAGCGATCAACCCACGTCGACTGGTCTGCGCGTGAAGCTGCACGGTTGTGGACGAGCAAAGCGCACGCGCGCAAGCCTTCAAAGTGAAGGTGCATGTTAGCGCGTCGACTCTACACCGAGACGACGAAGAAGCGCGCAACATGGAGAGGAACCACGCGACCGCGCGTGACGGCTCAGGACCCGCGGCGAGGCCGCGGATGATGGCGTTCCAGTCATTGGTGAGAGGCTCGTGGATTTGTCGGAAGATCGCGACGGCGAATCCAAGATCGCCGGCCGGCGAGACGGCGCAGAGGTCGAGAAGGCGCGATCGGAGAGAGCAAAATTGGAAATGACCAGTCGTCAGGAGGTGGGCTTGGATCTGCTTGATGTGGCCGAGGGTTTTGCATCTCTGTATCAGCGTCTCGATGTAAACGTGAGCCATTCCATTTACTCTAAACTGAAACGGTGTGAAGTTGGGGTTTATACAAGCCCCGATCCGAATCATTAAAACGTTAACCATTCCATTGATGGAACACACAAACGGCATGAAGTTGGTGCTCTTTAAAGGAACATGAACCTGGGCCGGGTCCATTGGTTAATCGGGTCGGTTCTCGGGTTCCCGCTATGTTGCATTTTCTACTCTTTTTGTTCCGCCATTGATTTCAGACTTTCCGAGGCAACGAGCCGTCGCGGTGGTCCGACATCTGCGCAGCTCCTGAAATGGAGGGTCCGGCGGTCGTCACGGTTGCAGAGCTTGTCCATGTCGGTCGGGCCGTCACCGGCGCATCCTCTCTCTGCTTCTCAGCTTGTCGACCGAATTCCCACTCATCTTCTGTATCAGGAGCTCGTTATCCTCAATCGCCGGCATCTTCCGCCGATTCAGAAGTTATCTCTGAGGTTCTTCTGCCCTTTAACTATACCGCGATCCTTGTCGGGACACTAGCTCTTCCATCGGGAACCTTAGAGTGTCCGAACGGTTACTGTCTCCGATTCTCCGATGATAACTCGACCATATGTTGTGACGTCGTTGGCCTCGAAGTTCGCGCGATTGGGAAGAAAGTCTGTGTTCTCGCTTGGAATTTTCTTCCTATGGAGCACGGTGGTGGGTTTTTGGAGATCATCAAGTGGAAGCTTCTGGATACCGGTAAGTCACTAGACCGGTGTTCAGGTATAGGTTCATTTCCGTTGGATACTTGTTCGCGTTCACGACAAAAAGGTGATTCAAAGTCCCGTTATGGCGTCCATGGTGTCGTAGAATCCATCAGCCCCGTGTCCATTGTTCCTTGTTCCAGTCGTGGTAGTGCTAAGTCGGAGGATTCCAGTTGTCCTGTAAACCTTCGCGGATTTTTAGTCAGTATCATGGCTTGTGAGTGTGAGCTATGCAGTGCGAAACCAATGTTGAAATCGGTGGATAATGGTCACTCTTTTGCTAAACCCGTCTTTATTTACTTCTGTGGTTCCATGGCTGCCCGTTGGCACCCTGTGATAACAAAGCTCGTTGGCAGTGTTGTTGCTTTATCGGGCATGAAGAAGAAGTTGGTTTATGTAAGTAAAAGTGATTCTCTGTTGGTGTTTGTTACAACTGAGAAATCTGTTCTTCATTTACCCCCTTTCTTAGAGAAAGGGCATGGATCTAAAACTGTTTTCAAGAAGAGAAGCAAGTGCAGATCCTACCTCGGAATTGTAAAAGGTGTCTTCATGGGAGGGAAACTTGTTGAACTGGATGAAGATGTTTGGCTTTTACTAACAGACCGGACACATCACCGGCCCCACAGTGTTCGAGCTGGTTCTCTTGTAAGAAATTTGCTCTTGGTTCGTTTTAGCAATGTGATGCATTCCTTTGTTTGGGCATAGGAATCTGATTACTTTCTTTCTGGACGTTAGTCTTTAGGTCTTTGAACTTTTTGTTTTGCTGCAGATTCATGTTAGAAATGTGCATATTGTAAATACCAAATTTCCCTGCGGAAAATTGCTTATACTTGGGGCGTGCTTCAGGACCAGTATCACAGTTGAGGATTTTTCTCCTTTTGCGACGTGGTAGGGCTTGCTATAAAACTTTTGAATCCTGGATGCTGTTACTTATACCTGGCAGCTCATTCGATGTGTGCTGCAGTTGTCTTATAGAGTCTCATAGGCAGAGTTCTCTGAGACAGTTCATCGATTCATTGTCATTTCCTGCAAGATTTTGGTAGGTTTCACTCTGACCATTTTGCCAATAATTTTTTTAATCGATTTCAAGTTGTTTGATACAGTTTCAATACTATTGTTTGCAGGGCATTACTCGTCATGTCATGCTTCCAGAAATTATCTGAAAAGGAAATCTTTGGGTCGTATCAGGTAATTCACATATTGCTTCCATCGCAGAACTTCACGGTTCTTTGTTTTTCTCCTAGCCTTTTCATTTTCTCCTTTGTTGTAGCTCTATGATCTTCATCATTTTTGCGAGGTGTCATCAGACGGATGAGGTGATGAAGATATATGTAGAGTCACATATACCGTCGTCTATGTTTCAACCTAGGGTAAGTTGGTAAACTCAAAGTTCGACGAATATATAACTTTATACTCTTACTGGGGCTGCGTCCATGTTAATGAGGGTTTTTTTCTCTTCTAAATTCACAGCCTGGGCTTTTTCCAGAATTCTGCATGCGTGAATCATGTGGCCCGATCTGTGAGCCTCATGATTGCAGCCTGAAATTGGTGAGTTTAGGGGTCTCATAGATTGTGGTTAGATTAGCATCAGTTATCATCTGTTTGGCTGGCATGTTAAACAGTTTTGTGATTCCTGTTAGATCTTATGTTAAGTAGGTGATGCCAGTCTCAAGTTTCATCCAACACTACAATGCGATGCTGAATGAATGTCTTGTACGTTTGAAGAAAGATGGCAGTGTGTTTGGTACTAATAATTGCTTTAGCCATCCATCATCTGTGGAGAAGAGATATGGTCTTTCAACCATAAAGATTCTTAGAAGTGAAGATATCGGTGTCATCTTGCTTGGACGATTAAAGGTAATTTTCTTTCTGTTTTTGGTTTCCGAACTACAACTGTTTCTACTTTTATCTTTTTCCTTGTGTATGGCTTTGTGGTGTCTAGAAGCTTGCAGCTTACATGAATATTTACATATATGTTTCCTCGTTGTTGTTGTTTGTCATCAGAGTATTTAGATGTCTCCTTGATGATAGGTTTTATGTGTTATATGGATGAATGTTTTACCCAGAGTGCAGAAAATGCTCTGTAACCGTACTGTGTAATTAGATTTCTCATTTTCTACCCATTGTACGCTAGAAAGATAATTGCTTCTGTAGATTGGCTGAGATGTTATTCATCTTAATAGATTTCATCTTCTTCCGGAAGACTACAATTGCATGACGGAATTGCCTACATTGATGTTCTGGTGCCAGACCTTCCGAGTAATTTGAGTGCCAGCAAAATATATGAGGTAAGAAATTGTGTATCTCAAATTGCATTTTGTTCTTCCACCTGGCATATTTGGGATGGTATCAATCTCCCGACTCTCCTGTTGGCCATAATATATTAGATTTTATTCTATCTTGATTGTCTCAGGTTGCTGATTACTGCCTCATTATTGAGGGCTCGCCTGAAATTATGCTTCACCTGCCGTCTCTTTGCAAGCCCTTTTCCTGCAGAAGTGTGGCTAGTCACACTCCGTCAATTGTGGAAAGCACCTTGCCAGTGTGTCTTTCCCTGTGCTTCAGTTCTGCAGGTTGCAGAAATGTTCTCTTGGATCCTTCGTTAGGCTGGAGAAATCATCTCAATGAGCTCGATGGTGGATCCTTTCATATATTTAGGGTGACCCACAAATTTCCAGTACTGCAAAACGTATGGTTTTATTGCTTAAAGATATCCCTAATGTCATTCTTATTTAACACTCCTGCCAAGAGAGAGAAAACATTTTACATATTTTTTAATCGGGTGTCGATCTTGTATTAGGTTGGTACAGTGATGCCAAAGAGTTCTTCTGTTTTCATAGAGGCTATAATTTTCCCATGGGATCTCGTTTGCTCTGCGGTTAATGGAGACATGGCTCCAGTGCAACATCATGAAGGCATAACTTCCCCAGAAAAACATCCAAGAAAGAGATGTAAAACTGGAGATACATCACAGAGGGAACTAAGATCGTCAGTTCCAAGTATTGCCCATGAAATTTCCTGTCAGGTGACCATCAGAACTTCTAGTAATCACAGTTTAGTCACATCAGGAGTTCTGTGTAATGCTAAGAACAACAGAAGCAGTAACAAACAGAGTGTTAAAAGGGTCCTGCTGGAATTCATTTCTGAATGGGAAAAGTATTATGTAAGTTTTCATCTCTTACCATTTGATTCCTGTGAGGGCATAGCAATAATTATATGAGCTGAATAATACTTCTACATTCTCATCACAGGGGTTGCAGATTGGTCGGTGCTACTTGATGAAGCATAGCACAGAAGATTCTTTTTGTTTTGGTCAATCTGCCATATTTAACAATGACAAAATTATTTTTAGACCGAAAACACATATCTGGAGCCTGGACTTTATCTTTGATGAAGTTCACACACATGGCAGATCGACAGATGATTCCCCATTAACCAATGGACAAGATAGAAGTTCGCCAACTCAACCAATGGAGCCGCAATCGAATTTTTCGATCCTGCAACCTTGTTCAGATGTTTCACTTCGTCTCTCTAAAGATGCAAGGGGACTCTTTTCTGTATATCTCAAAGACTTGGAAGACCTTAATAGGCCAGTACCAATGGAGAAAGAAGTTTTTGCTCGGGGAACAATGACCACACATGGGTGGACTTCTATGACTTCTCCCTCAAGCAGTGTGTTTCCTGAAGGAAATTTAGCATCATTTAGCGGTGATGTAGTAGCAATCAATACGGATGAGACTTCTGTCACTGGCATTTCAACTGAGTATTGCATTCATCTTCTAGTCAATCAACAAAACGTGAGTACACATTATATTCTTCTTTTCTCCACCTAACCTGAGTGATGAACTGTATCTTGTAGCTCTTACCTAACTTCCTCTGTTTGCTTAGCAGGTAAAGGTTTTTGGTTCACTGAGCAAGCATTCGTACCTCACTGCATTTGGTCCTGGTGTTAATGCATCATTCTACAGGATTCTTGGACTGAGGTACCTCACTGCATTTCAACTGAGTATTGTTTGGAAGCAGCTATTGCTCACTTCGGTTTTTCTAAAGCAGTGAAACACCCTCAAAGCTTACATTATTGTTTCTCTAGGGAGAAACAGCAGTTTCTGCTGCTACCAGCATCTTTCATCAAAGTAAACTCGCTAAAAGCAACTGACCAACCGGTCACAAAGGATCCGACTGGTGTAGTTTCTTCATGTTTGCCCAGCGATGTGTCCCTCAAAGGCGCTTTAATTTGTGATTTACTAGCAGGAGACAAGGATAATCAGGCAGTAAACTTGAGCTGCAAGGCATGTTTTGGTGAATTATAACAAAATCGGTTTTATTCCTCCTCTCGATGACTTGTTTCAGAGGCCTTACTTTCAGACTTATGCTTCACTGTTTATTGATGCAACAGGTTATCTTGGTTCATCTTTTGATCCTCCAAAGGAGTTTAAATAGTGAGAACCAATCTGGACAAATTATCGACATTCCACTTGCCGGATTTGTGATAGGTAAGTCACCTCGTTTCTTGTAGGGAAGACTAGCAGGGCATATAATACGGATTCGTTCAACTATAGGAAGATCAGCCGAAAAATTACTGTGCAGAGTTAAGTGCGGAAAATTGCATCTGATTTATACACAATTCGATCAAGTGGCACTGTCTTATATTTTATTTTTTATTTGCTTTCATTGTTTGTTTCTTCTTCTTTCTGTTTTCCTCTATCTGATTGCGTCGGATATATAATGAATCTACTCTTGGTATGTCCTAGAATACCCATTTCTCACAATTTGTTTGATATATATATATATTGCTCACTCTTTCTCCTTTCTTGGCTTCTGCTTTTACTGGTTCAGACGATGGATCATCCACTTGTTTATGCTGGGCAAGCGGGAAAAGGGCGTACACACTTCTAAGGCTGCATGAAGAGATCCCTCAGAAAGCCATTTACAGTGAAACATGGAACAGAAGGGACAGTGGCCGGAGAAACCTGTCGTACCATCTCGAAGGAATTCTTCGGAAGCACAACAAACTTGTGGTGAAGAGCAAGGGATTACAGGTTGATACACTTTTTCAAGATGTCACAATCTCCGTTGGCTCAAATCAGCCTCTCACCGACTCAGATGATAAGTTCATCAAGCACCTCTTGCTAAACGGCATCAGTGGCCCCAACATTTGGGTAAAAACTTTTCGACCCCTTTTCCTTCTCCATCATTTTGCATTCAAAATTGTTCTTGCCAATGAAATTGGTCCTAGTTGTTGGAATATGGGCCCGAATGGACCTGGGTATCCGAACGGGTATTCATCCCTTGGGTACCTGAAATTTGGGTACTCTGGTCGAGGCCGAGCACGAGGTTAGTTGGGTTCATGACGTCGGAGAACCCGGGCCACGGGTTTTTCAGAGCTCTTACACATTACATTCGCTTCTCGTTAGCAGACTGTTAAGGCGAGGCCTATGGACGGGGAAGCGATAAGGAGGGTGGAGAGGGAACAGTGCGTGGGCATGAAAACGACAAAGCTTCCGTTGCCGAATGTTTGGGGAACTGAAGTGTCGAGATTGGATCCCTTGGCCCGAGCCAATACTTTGCTTCATGGTTTGCTTAACAGGTGAGATAGTATAGTAGTACATATTATCACCGCCATTCACGTGATTGCGTTCGAGTTCGCGTTCGCGTTTGTCTATCAATGATTCCACCAAACTCGAGTCTGTATAACAGCGTTTGTAATTGTAATTGCGTTCTGGTCCATGATTGCGTCTCTTTACCCTTTTGTTAACAAAAAATGCTTTCCCTTTTTATCTTTGGTGTATCGTTGATGATTGTGTGTAAAAATTATTACAACTCCAATTTTTGTTTAGTTAATTAAATCCCATTTTTCTCAATTATATAAATTCTAATTTCTATAAAATTTCAAATTTCAAATTTCTTTAACTGTGTTAATGCGATGAACCAAGCAATTTAATTCATTCTAAAATCAACATGAGATTTATTGTCTTCCCTAAAGGATTCGGTTGGTTGCTATATACATTACATATAATGTAAAATAATGAAAAAAGAGGGCTGCTTTTGTCATAGTGCCCTATCCCACATCGGACAAGAACAGAAGCGTGCGGAGCAAATAGTTCATACAAAACGAGGCTTTGGAGCAGTGGATGTTTCTCACGGAAGCCGTGCGGTGAGCACAGAGCGAACTATTCTTTCGCCTTTTACTAAAGGATACCGTGTGCTCGCCATCTGAATCGGCGTGCCCCTATTTTTGGAGGGATTTGCGGTCTCGATTGCAGCCCCATCAACTCAAGTGTTGTCAAAATTTCAAATTATTACATTAAAAAAAAAACAGGTAGAATAAAACACTTTATAAAAGGGGCATTTATATATTGGAAGAATCCAACTCTACTTTTGAAAATAATTGACAACATACCATACAACAGCAAACAGGGGATTTAGCAAAAAAAACTTGTGTGACTTCAGTCAGCCAGTCGCTGAAATCCCCACAGTGGCTCCATCTGGATGTGCCTGTCGTTGTTTAGACTCCAACTTTGCCCTTCGTTCTTCGTAGGAAGCTGTCGGAAATTTGAAACAGGAAACCTGTGAGACTGATGTACGAACCCCGAATTCGTATCTGCTGCGACATAGAAGACTTACGTTCGGTTGGTCGAGATAATATCGGAACGTGTGCTACCGCCCCTTTCTTCTTTCTGTCCATGGCATTACAAGAGCTCTGATCTATGTAACAGAGAAAAACGAAACCAAAAACCGGAAAACATCATTAGAAATGAAAATTTCTTTCTGCAAGTCATCTAACTTTGGTAGATAATGGGGCAAAGGGTATGATAAGGAGCAGTTTATATACCGTTGTTTGAAGGCAACCATAACTGGATAGCCTCATGGAAGATCGCTGACTGTAGTCGGTATGATAAAGATTCACACTTCAAGTGTGAGCGCAGCGCGAATGCGGCATCTATGTATAGGCACAGCCCGAGAAATTTTGTGAAAGAGGAAGAAGGAGAAAATGGTTCGTCAACTTTGAAAACAATACGAGAAAACCCCAAGTACCTGAAGAACAAATGAAGTTGAGATGTTGAAATTCGCATGACCGGAGGACTAACGGGATTTCAGGAGCCATCTTGTATTGGGGCTTTCGCGGTGTCCTCTCGATATCCAACAATGAATCTATTACCTGCGTGTTTGATCAAGTAAATGTTCAGATGTAATAACAGAAAACAGAGTTCAAGGAGCAGGATAGATCCATATACAGGTCATGAAAGTGGATTGAATTCTAAATGTGATCATCAAAGAATCCTAAGGTTTTAGTATAAATTGTCTTAAAATCGGTCTGGCTGTGTTTATTTACGCCACCATTTGCATTAAACAAGTGCGGAAGCCACAGAATGGAGATGTCAAAAATCACTAAGGCCTGAAAAATTAGAAATCTTTTCGAAATTAGGTAAAAAGAAATGTTTCGATGGAACTGGAGCCAAAGTGGAAAGCTCGCAACTAGAAGAAGCAAAAGCTCATAGACAAAGGCTACAGCCATAAACTCACACACTAAATCTACAGCTAACATATTACCCAATCTATTTTTAATGAAGAATTGGTTGGGAAAAAACGGAAATGGAAAGAAAAAACCATGAAGGCGCCTGAGCACTTACATCAAGGGATTCAGCACCCTGGCCGATCATGAATAGCACAGCAACCATACAGCGGATTTGGTGCCACAGAAATGCACTACCTCTGATTGTAAACGCACATAGCTGATCATCACCCTCAGAACTGTAACCATAGAAATGAAGGAAAACACGCACAGGTTTTCACACCAGCCAAGAGAACAGAAGTGCAAAGTGCAAACTTAGCTTTGAATGGTTACGACACATTTAGCATCTATGTCACTCAGGTTCAAACTTGAAACCCCCCAATTCACCACCCTACAAACAATTATCTCTTCTTTGGAAATTAGGGCAAAATTCATTTGAGACAACCATATTTTGGCTAAGGCAATAGTATTCTAGGTTAATACTTTGAGGCATTATATCTCCAACATAGACTAGGAGTCTAGGAGAAAGAGAAATTTGTCCAAAGGTGATTTTACCCAATCCGACCTATTGTGACAAGAAGAAACTTCAAAGAATGTAACACGTCGTTTGTAGTTATGCACATTTGCCGCATCCATCTTGCAAAAGTTCCTGAAGTCATGCTCCCCGATGAACTTTTTACCAGCAATATCCATGGCCTGGCAGGGAAAAGCAAATGAAAATAAGCACCTTTGTTGTCCTAAGCACTCAGACTTTATACACACAGAGAATAGATCACCGCACCGAGAGATCCAAACTTTCTCTCCAAAAGAAATATTTGTACTCTCTAGCCAAACAACTGAACCTGGCCAAAAGGGAAAACCCAAAATATTGAGTGCGGCCTCCAATGAATTTCAATAGATGATTTGGAGTTGAAAGCCAAGGATGTGATCAAAATAAATCCAAGGTAATGAGACAGACCTTGCATGAAAATCTAGTGGAGCAGGACACCATCCCATAACCCGGATGTCATCTGGAAGAGCACGATTCAACACTCTTACATAATCTATTTCTCCCTCTAAACAAGAGAAAGAATGAGTCTATAGGGAAGCTGTGATATATGATGGGAAACAAAAATAGTATGCACAATGTCAGTCTGCAGCTATAGTTAGTCTCACCAATTTGCTCATCCGAGTGGGAAACAATGTTTTCAAAAGGTGGCTTGAGTTTTGATCGAATAAACAGAGCAATCACCTGAATCGACCAATGAATACGTGTATGAGAGAGCATCTCACAGACCAACAATAGCAGGGACACCGCATGAATTCGGTTTTTGAAAAATATAATATTAGATGATTCATTATGATTTCATGGACACAACCGAGAGAAATTATATCATATCCGCTATCGGTGCCAATGCAAAAGTTGAATTCCCGAACAACCCACCTGTCCTGTGGATGAAACACCCTTATCTGTCCTGCCACACCTTGAGTAACAAGATTCCTTCTTATCGCCAACCAAAAGTCTTGTCTTCTCGAGTGCCTTAAAAATTTCTGACTGCAGGAAATTACTCATTGTGTAAGCAAATCACCGAGTAAGTACTAGTTGATCTTTCTCTACCGACCAATAAAATGAAGAGAACATATAAAAAACCACCTCAACAGTTGGTTCCATCTGTGCTTCGGATGCAAAACCATAAAACCTGTAAGAATGAAAGATTCACTTGTCCATACGAATGGTAACTAAGTTTTTTGGAGAGAACACGAAAGAAATCACCCATATGACACACCTCTTACCAAAATACATGACCTTTAGAGCCACATATCTCTTCGCAATAAGATTGCTCGGAATTTTATTAACATCTCCTGTTCTAACTTTCTTGCTTCTCACAACTAAGCTACCAGCATCTGAAACTAAACCCTCATGCATCACTTCCATCTATGACACAAACATGAACACATACAGATTCTTAGTGATACTGAATGAATCATTTGATGTGACACAAAGGCTAATACAAGTGAAATGCCCACCTGCTGACACTTACAGCTTGAAACCCGGGACAACAAACTGCCATTTTCGATCTCTAATTCCTGATAAGACATTGAATAGACGACAACAGATACACTAATTTGTCAGAATTCACCATTAAGCAGGTGGAATCGCCACTTTCATGGGCTAAGTAACCGAAAATTATATCTCCATGACAAGCAGATCAAGTTACATTCTCAATCGAGAAATCTCCTGTTTCTGCTTCCATTCAAAACACTGTATACCCTTAGCGTTTCATCATCAAACGCTTAACTTCATGATGGATTCAGACATGAACAGAGAGACAAGAGAGAGCAGAATACACGAAGCAGCGAAAGTAAACGGAGAATCGAAAATTTAACCTTTATTCGGTTCCTCAGAAACTCTAATTCGGATCTTAAAGCGTCTGCTGAATCTTGTCCATGGTCGGGATCGGATTCTCCGGCGGACATGGTAATTTTCCGGTGACGGGAGGATGACGAATTATTCCGACGGCGACCGATCGTCCAAAGCTCCGAGACTGATTCCAAGGGTTTATTGAGAGCACCAAAACGACGTCGCTGAGATCTAAATGTTATGATTTACAGCTAATTCCTCATATTATATGACATGGATAGTAACATACAACTATTTATTTCATATATATACATATATTATTAAAAAAAAATCGTAATTTTTTTTCTAAATAATAAAATCATAATTTTATGAAGTAGATATAAAATATATTAAATTATATGTAAGAAACATGCTCATGGGGAAAAAAATATATTAGATCAGCTCTTCCCCAACAACTGAATTCACGAAAGGAAGACCGATAATTCTTTTCTTTTCCTTCGGATTCTTTTCGAATCGCAAACTAGTGTTTGGATTCCAAGAAATTTTTTTCGTTGCACAGTGATATACTGAAATCAGCGCACTGATCATCGGGATCTGGACAATATCTTCGTTCGATTGCCATGGCGATGAGAAGGCGTACTTTGCTCAAGGTCATTGTCCTCGGCGACAGTGGGTATGGTTTCGCTATGATTTCCATCTCGCCATTTTCTCTCTTAGATGGAAGATTTTTGTACTATGTTCTTGTGGGTGTATTTGTGTGTTTTCTCGTTATATGACGCATTGATGATCGATTGATCCATGATTGTCGCTTTCAGGGTTGGTAAGACTTCCTTGATGAATCGGTATCCTTCGACTAAACGTTTTATTATTCTGTAAGATTGGGAATCATTTGAGATTGTTGAAACAGTTTCAGAATCTGCGAATACTTGATGGGCATGTCGTCCGGGTTAATCGGCTGCAGATTTGTTCTTTTTCGGTTGATGCGTTCGTGATACATTATGTACTCTGATGGTGTTTCTGCTTGAGCTGGATAACAGTGTTGTTCTTGTACTTTGATTCTGTGAATCTATTTCTTTGGAAGGATTTCTCTTGGTACTGTTTTTGGGGCCTTAACGAGTAAATTTAGATATGTGCATAACAAGTTCAGTCAGCAGTACAAAGCAACTATTGGGGCTGATTTCGTCACGAAGGAACTCCAGATCGAGGATAAGCTTGTTACTTTGCAGGTGGGGTTTCTAGTTAGGTTTTGTTATATAAGTTTCTTCATCGAAACCCATGATGGTGCCCTTGAAGAATCTTGTTGTGGGGACTTGTCTGTTTGGTTTGTAGATATGGGATACTGCAGGGCAAGAAAGATTTCAGAGTCTGGGGGCTGCCTTTTATAGAGGAGCGGATTGCTGTGCGCTGGTTTACGATGTCAATGTAATGAGGTCCTTTGACACGCTAGACAATTGGCACGAGGAGTTTCTTAAGCAGGTTTTCTGAATGCCTCTTTTATGGCCCATTTTCTATAATGTCGTGGTTATGTTGATGATTTTGTCCCTCTAGTGCTAGCAAGTCATATATCTGTTTGCGTATAGAATTCCCCAAGGTTGTAAAATTGAGGTCCGATCTGGTTTCCTTGTTTGATCCCTGATAAGTTTATGGAAGTAGAAGTGTGCTAGGCTGGTAGCTCTGTTTTTATAGGTTTCTTTAGATTGTACGACCATCTAAGGTCATAATCCATGGAGTTAAATCATCGTAAGTTAACATAATTTCATCTGCTTCCTCAAACTGATTGGGAAACTCTATGGATTATGTAGTCTTCATATATGTTGAAGTTTCTCAACTCCTTTAAGATCTCACACTGTGGAATATTGTTGGTAGTTTATTCCCATTATTGATCCCATACAGTGACTGGCATATATGAGGGCTCGTTATGTTATGAACGGCCATTTCCTTCACCGGGCTCTTCACTTATTCGTCAAAACATTCTGCTGTGTCTGCTCTATTTTTACGACCATTTTAATGATCTATAAGTACATGCCATGCGTATGTAGCTTGATATGTTGGGCCTGTAATATCTGGCCTTAACAGTTTTAAGATATGCTGACTTCTAATGTTGTCGTGTTTCCATGGAATCATCTCCTTGTGCCCTAGGCAAATCCCTCAGATCCAAAGTCATTTCCATTTATACTGCTTGGAAACAAGGTTGATATAGATGGCGGGAGCAGCCGAGTGGTAAGAAGAAAGACAAGAAATGGTCCGTTTTCCTAAAATTTCCAATACATTCCATCTGTCTAATCAAAATTTCTGTCCAACAACAGGTCTCTGATAAGAAAGCATTGGACTGGTGTGCGTCAAAGGGTAACATTCCCTATTTCGAGACCTCGGCAAAAGAAGACTACAATGTCGATGAAGCATTCTTCACCATCGCCAAAAAAGCCCTGGCAAACGACCATGAACAGGATATGTAAGATTTTTCTTTACCCTACAATGACTCGATTGATCTATGGTCGGATTGTCTAGTTCTGGAATCCGAGAGTTTTGAGAGCATAGAATCACGGGTTTCTTTCCATTCCTTTCTAAAAAACGTTTCTGATCCAAATCTTTTGGGGAAATGATAGATATTTCCAAGGCATACCAGAGGCTGTTCCTGAAACCGAGCCCAGAGGAGGTGGTTGCGCTTGCTGAATGGGAAAGAGAACACCGGGCCAGTTACATTCATTGTGACACATTAGCCATCATTCTTTTAAGGTTTGTGCATTCGGTTCGCTGAAGGATAGTTTTAGAAGCTATTTTTCGCTTGATCGGTCCATGGCATCGTATTCGTTGGTTGGGTTGGGTTAATACGATCAAGGGGCAATGCGGTTCAATGGTCCAGTTTCTGTTCTTTCCCTGCCAGTGCCATGAGATAATGTTCTACTCTTTTGATCATTCTTCTTCTATCTATGACCCATACTCAAACATTTAGTATTAATTTTATGTGGGTATTCCCCAAAAACCAACATGTGCTTTATTTTCTTCACCTTACTATTTGTGTTCCGGTTTACGTTGGAGCGTTTGTCAGACGCTAGCAGCGTTTGCGTTTGGCCGAGCCGCTGGTTTTCGCAAATGTTTGCGACCGGCTGCGATGGAGGGAGATATTATAAACTTTGGATTGTACTAGAAGGTCTGAAATGCGACAATTTCGATCCAAAACCGAAGGCATGAGTTCTTGTATGTTAATGGGCCCAATAATCGGCCCATTAATAAGTGCATCTGGACGCTACTTGAGTCCAAACGGTCTGCAAGATTTTCTTTCCATTTTCCCTAGGAAATAAAAAATACAAATTTTCATGGAAAATCAGTAGCTTGGTTCTCTCGGACGAGTTGACTGTGAACACGAACGACCACAGCAAAACGAATTGGGAGGGAAACCAGAGGCGGCGAGCGGAAGCGGTGAATCGGCGGCCATGGCGACGAAGTCGAGCCCAGATCTGTTGAGCAGCTTCTCTCTCAAATCCCTAAAATTGAAGACGAAGCAGCAGGAGCTCCTGATCCGTGTCTCCATCCTCTGCCTCGTTTATGTCTTGGCCTTCATCACTCGCCTCTTCAGTGTTCTTCGTTATGAGTCTATGATCCACGAGTTTGATCCCTATTTCAACTACCGCACAACCCTTTTTCTCACCGAGAAAGGCTTCTACGAGTTCTGGAACTGGTTCGACTCGGAGAGTTGGTACCCTCTCGGTCGGATCATCGGCGGAACGCTTTACCCAGGTCTCATGGTCACCGCCGCTCTCATTTACTGGACTCTGCGGTTTCTCCGCTTTTTCGTTCACATCCGTGAGGTCTGCGTTTTGACGGCGCCGTTTTTCGCGTCGAACACCACCGTAGTCGCGTATTTCTTCGGCAAAGAGATCTGGGATTCAGGAGCTGGACTTGTCGCAGCTGCTCTGATCGCCATTTGCCCTGGTTACATTTCTCGTTCCGTCGCTGGTTCGTACGATAACGAGGGTGTCGCCATTTTCGCTCTGTTGTTCACTTTTTACCTGTTTGTGAAGGCAGTGAATACTGGGTCATTGGCCTGGTCTCTTGCCTCTGCGTTTGGCTACTTCTACATGGTTTCGGCTTGGGGAGGCTATGTGTTTATCATTAATCTTATTCCGCTTTACGTCTTGGTGTTGTTGATCACGGGAAGGTATTCGATGAGGCTGTACATTGCTTATAACTCGATGTATATCTTGGGAATGCTGCTCGCCATGCAGATTCGCTTTGTCGGTTTTCAGCATGTTCAATCTGGGGAGCATATGGCCGCCATGGGCGTCTTCTTCTTGATGCAGGTTCACTTTTGCTCTCGAACTTGCTTTTGTGTGACTATTTTGATGAGTTGTAACATTGCAATATGGTTTGAAAATTAGGCTTGGGAATAGCTTTAGAATCTGCATCTAGTATACTATAGAAAGTCTGAGTGAGGATTTATCTTTGTGCTGCTGTATTGCTTCCTCAAACTTATTTGGAGGTTTAGAATTTACAGCTTCGAGTTTCAACTAGTTTACCAATTGCCCATTTTGGTTAATTCTGCGAGTTTGTAGAATGATTTTCTGCCATTTCCATGTAATCGGTTTTCTGCTTAATCATTGAATTTGTCAGAGTTATGGAACTTTCTTTGTGATATTTGCCTGGAAATTGCTGTTTTCCACCACATGATTTGATCTCTAATGAACTTGATTTGCTGATACAGGTATTTTACTTCCTCGACTGGGTGAAGTACCTCCTCAATGACCCCAAAAAGTTCCAAACTTTTTTGAGCATAACTGTGACATCAGCTGTCCTTGTCGGCAGTATTGCCCTGGGTGTAGGAACAGTGTCTGGCTACATTTCACCATGGACTGGCCGGTTTTACTCATTGCTTGACCCGACTTACGCAAAGGATCACATACCCATCATTGCATCTGTCTCTGAGCATCAGCCTACAGCCTGGTCTTCTTTCATGTTTGATTACCACATTTTGCTCTTCCTTTTCCCCGCTGGTCTTTACTTCTGTTTCAAGCGCTTGTCAGACGCTACCATATTTATCGTCATGTACGGTCTCACAAGCTTGTACTTTGCTGGTGTCATGGTTCGGCTTATTCTTGTTGCCACACCAGCGGTCTGTCTTATCAGTGCCATAGCTGTCTCTGCCACTGTCAAGAATTTGACTTCATTGCTTAGGACAAAGCAGAAGGTTGCTCAGGCTGGATCCACCAAAGCATCCGGTAGCTCAAAGGCTTCTTCCAAGGTGAGATCTTTTACGTTGCTGGTCCTTGACCTTCTTTTGGTCTGCTTTTCTTGAACTGGGTTTGCTACTTTACTTTTATTTTGTACTTTACTACTTTTCTATAATCAAGAGGAAATATTAATACATATATCCTATGGCCTAGCAGGTCTCACTTGATCAGTCACAACCTTTCCAGAAGAATGGTGCTATTGCACTTCTTCTTGGTGTATTTTACTTGCTCAGCAGATATGTAATTCACTGCACATGGGTAACATCGGAAGCATACTCGTCTCCCTCAATCGTCCTTGCTGCAAGAGGTGCTCATGGGAATAGAGTCATCTTTGACGATTACCGTGAGGCTTACTACTGGCTGCGGCAAAATACCCCTCAGGATGCTAAGATTATGTCGTGGTGGGACTATGGGTACCAAATCACTGCCATGGGAAATAGAACCGTTATAGTCGATAACAACACATGGAACAACACTCACATTGCCACTGTTGGACGAGCCATGTCGTCTTATGAAGACGAGGCGTATGAAATTATGAGGTCTCTTGATGTGAACTATGTATTAGTTGTCTTTGGTGGAGTTACCGGTTATTCTTCGGATGACATCAACAAGTAAGTCTTTTTCCTATGCCGTGGAATTCATAGTTTATGAGCAAATATCTTTATGGCAGCATGTTGCCAAATGTGGGTGTTGGTTGATGATATATGCATATCGCTTACATACAAATACATCTGATCTGATTGACTGTAACATAATAAATTCATGCTCGTTCAGTTCTTGGGTGAGGAGGTGTAGGACAACTTCTAGATACTGTTCAGTGTTGACTGACATTCACTTTTGTTGTTTATTGGGTTAGATTCTTATGGATGGTGAGAATTGGAGGAGGGGTATTCCCTGTTATCAAGGAACCCGATTACCTCGTGAATGGAGAGTACCGTGTTGACAAAGGTGCAGCACCAAAGATGTTGAACTGTCTCATGTAAGTTCATATTCAAAGACTTTACCCCTTTGTATGATTTTCTCTCTCGGATTGAACTGAAGTCTTGAATCTTGGGAATTGTGGAGATTTCGGAGAAACTGGTAATGATTTGTTTCAAAAGTGTTCAACTTAAACGTGTTTGCTTGTAGGTACAAGTTGTGCTACTACAGGTTTGGCGAGCTGGTTACAGAATACGGCAAGCCTCCCGGGTAAGATGCCTCTCCTTGATCATCGCAGTTTGACTGATAATCCATTTGGATTTGCATTGATGCAAATGCAAATGAATTGCTTGGGGTTAAATAATCTAAATACTGCCTTGTTTTCGTTGTTTTCAGTGTTAAACCATTCATAGTTTTGGAGAATGCTATTGCTACCGGTCCCATAAAATATATATCTTAGTAAAAGTAACTTGTATTCACAATAGGATTACATATGTAAAAAATGTTTTCTTGCATCTGTGTTGCCTGTTTTATGGTAATCTTATTCTCATCATCCAACCATCAACACAAGAATGCTACCTTAAGCATCTAGCATTCCTGTGAAAGCACTATTCCCAGGCTCTTATGTTTTCTATTGCTGCAAAATCCATAAGAACAAGAATTCGAAGGAGAAAAATCTAAAAAACTTGATGTGGCCATGGCTTTTATCGATATGTCTGACCCTGGAAACCCCCCGAATGTGGAATGTATATATGTTGCAGGTATGATAGGGCAAGAGGGGTGGAGATAGGGAACAAAGACATAAAACTAGACCACTTGGAAGAGGCGTTCACAACATCAAACTGGATTGTCCGAATCTACAGGGTCAAACCCCCAAAGAACAGGTTTTGATTTCACTATTTTTTATCTTCAGCTTCTTTAGCAGTGTCTCCATAGAGGTAATGAGGTTCGGTCTTTAGTAATAGATGAGAGGAAGGAACCATGCCACTTAATTTTTTTTTTTCTTTGGCAAGGGAACAAGAAGAGTCTTTGTAGCTCTCGTTTGGTTTGAACATTTTCATCTTATATAAAATATATACCCAATGTGGTTGTTTTAAGAGGTGAGGTAAAGACTAAAGACTTGTGACTGGATTTGGTTTGGTTCGATTTTAATTTTTATCTGGGTGTTAATTTTTACTTGAAGTTCGAAGCCCGACCCGGTCCAGTTCGAAAAATAGTGGAGTTCGGGCTTTAGGCCCAAAATTTTTTGGGTTTTAGAATCGGGTTCAGATTGTTTCAGATCGGTTCGAAAACCCGAATTTGTTTTTCAAAAATAAATAAAAAAAATAAATTTCAAAAAGTAAATTTAGCGGGTCGGGGTGGGCCGACCCGAACCCAAGCTCGAGGTACATAGGGGTGGGTTTCGGGTTTAGGTTCCAAAAAAATTGGGTCGCCTGAGCCCAAAATCCTTGGGGCGAGTGCGGGCCTGGCCCGGCCCATTTGACAACTCTAGTTTTTATTGTTAGAAATATTTTTCTAAGAAATCTCTGGTTACCCTATTAGGTCCTGGTTCTTTAGAAAAAAACACATGCATTTGTATATGGATTTAGATATGATTATATGTCATTTGGTTTGAATTGGTTCCGTTTGTAATGTTCGCTGGTCCAATTCAAAAAGAGAGGCGCTGATCAGAAATGGATGCAATACTCGGATTTAATTTTGGTTACCACTATTGGGCCTATCTGGACCAATTGGGCCTTATTGGGCCTTATTGGGCTCGGGATGTTGTCTTCGTTGCCCTCGCCATGCCACACGACCCTTAGTTTTTAGATTCGCTACAAAACTTAAAAAAAAATACGAATGTCTTGTTCGATGCAACATTATATGCAATATATTATAACACGATTGTTACGGTTTGAAAAAAAAAAGTGGTTAATTTTTTTATGAATTATACGATTCTTAAAAAAACAGTTGTTATTTAAAAAGTAAAATTTTAAATATTTCATCGAATATGTTTAAAAAAAATAGTCCATATTAATTTATATAAAAATCCATGTATTGGGGGGGAGACTAGTGCTCCCGTAGTTAAACCCCATCTCTAGGCCACGTCATTATATACATATATACACTTAATCAATTCAATTAAATTATAATTTCATATAATTAAATACATACATATATATATATATATATATGTATATATATTCATGTGAACGCGCTTATAAGTTACAATATACTATTGTCATCCTTGAGCTCACGTCCCAAAACGCACCCACCTCCTTTGCATCGGTAACGCCATTTTTCCTGCTTTCTTTTACATTTCGTGATAATTACTGTAGCCTCTTAATTAGTTAAATAACTAAAATTAATTAATTAATTAAGACAGCGTTTTTAACCGCGGTTAAAAACAAAACCCACGCAAGCATAGATCAATCAAAAGCGACACGACACGAACCATAGCTAATTAGAGTGGACTTTCGCTTTCTCCCATGCTCTTTGTGCGTTCCCCTATGGTTTTGTTTCCGAATACAATATAGTAATAAATATTCACTGCGACCATACGGACCCTTATCAACATTGTCACGTGCTGTATGCAATGCATGTACGTATACGAATACGACGACGTACGTTAATATTTCATCTAACAATCATATCGCGTGTACATGCACCTATTCAATACTGTATTTATAACTTTGAAAGAACTTAATTCTCAAGGTATCGTATCCACGATTTTATGTTTCCTTTGGACGCAACTTCTACGTATTAATTAATAATTATCAAATTATATATATATATATATATAAAAACTGCCAGATAATATAACCTACCTAAATTATAATACCGTTATATAAATACTGAAAGAAATTTCATATTAAAAAAAAAGAGCAATAAAGGACAACCTTGGGAAAATCAGTCATTAATCATACATTAAAATTAGTACTTTTTTTTTTGGGAACAAACAGAAACTCCCAAAACGATAATTAGAACAAAAAAAAAAGATGGTAGAGTGTAGCATATCAGTGAGCAAGAAGCTTATAACATAATATATTCATGGTTTTAAAATTTATTTATCATTTTACTAAATTTAAAAAAAATCTTTAAATATAATTAACTTGCATTTGATTTTGGTTTCATATCAACAGAAAACATAACAATTAACATAAAAGAAAACAGTCCAACGAAAAGTTTTTATCTAGAAGCCCCGAATATTGTACAAGACATTAAAAAATAGGGATGGGCGATCGGACGAGTTCGCTTTTAATCGGGTTCAGATATTTCGAATTTGAAATATTCATATTTAATCGGGTATATTTTTAATCGGTTCGGTTCGGTTTCGGATGAGATTCGGTTCGGGTTATCCAAACAAAAAAAAATCAAACAATTATCTTATAAAAAAAAACAAAAACAACATTAAAAATACATCTATATTTCGTTTTTTTATATATCATGGTTATAAACACAATATCATTATACTAATTTTTTTAATTAGATTTAGAATATATTACATATTAATTGATGATATATGGATGGATAAACGGATATATTCGGTTATGGTTAATTCGGGTTCGGTTTATTTGGTTTACGATTATTTCAGGTTCGGGTATTTCGGATTTAAAATATTCATATCCAATCGGGTATGTTATTTTAATCGGTTCGATTCGGATATATATCGATAAGGTTCGATTCGGATATATATCGATAAGGTTCGATTCGGTTATTTCGGATTCGGGTATTTTGTCCATCACTAATAAAAAATAGGTATACATATATATATATATATATATATATATACATTTTTTTGTTAACTAGATTAAATTGAAGTTAATGGATGGGTTTGAACTTTAAACCAAGGAGATGGTTTATGGGAAATATGAGTATGGATATTGGATAGGATATCCAAATCCATATTTAAAAGTTTCTATATCACAATTTGATATTTGCTTCGTATTTAAAAATCTTGGACACTCACTATAAAATATTTGAAAATATACTCATATTCGTATATTTATAAATTCTAGATAATCAAATTACAAGTAAACGATAAATTTTTGAATATATTTGATATCCGAATTCAAAAATTATTTACACAACGCAACGTGTTTATATAAGAAAAAAAACATAATCAAACCTCAATCCATCCAAAATTCCAAATCAACCTCAAAAATCTGAATACCAGTGAATTCCAAAATCTACCCAAATATACAACACAATTAATACGAATTCTTTATTTGCTAGAAAATATACAGCTTGTTCTATGAATAAAAGATTACCATATCGAGTACCCTAAACTTCAGGGTAAATAGAAAATTACCGAGAGTGAAAAGATCCAACGGCCGAGATTAATCCAAAAAAAGGAGGAGACAAAGGAGAAGGAAGAAGGTGTGGCAGAAGAAGACAAAGGCCATAAAACATGTAATGTTTATGAGTACTTTGTCACCTACATTGCCTCATGGCTGGATTTTTTCAACGCCCGAAATGCATGCAGATACATACACATATACAAACACTGAAAATAAGCGAATATTTACACATAGAAATGAAAAAAAAGAACGATATTTATTTTTTTAAAACTAAATTAACTGAAGTTGGATTTGGATTGTAAATTGTAATACCAAAATAATTTTTTTAAAAATATAGTAAATATTTAGGAAAGTAGTGTTTTTTTAATTAAAATTAAATTCCAGTTAAACCGAAATATTAGTACAAATAAATACATACATTTTTAAAAGTTTAAAGAACTAAATCCAAAAACAACCGAAACAAAAAAAAAAACATTTAATCAAACGGCACTAGAAAATGATGGATGAGTTTTAAGAAATGCACAGCTGAATCCCATTTTCGGATGATAGAGAAATTTGTCAACAATCATAAATCCAAATTGTATTAAATAAAAATACAGACAATTTTAAATTATATCCAAATTATATTATGTTATTAATATAATAGTTTGAATAATGATGTACATGCACACACACACATACATATCCACGGAAAATCGGAAGAAATTCCGGTGCCCCCTAAATCAGTGCAAATAGAATAATCAAAGTTTCTTTCTTTTTTTTAAAACAAATCTAAAGCCGAAAGCTGAGTACTCAATCTTGTTATTAGTACAACAAACAAGGAGAGAGAGTGAGAGAGAACCAAAGTCTCGTTTTTTAACTCCCACACAGCTCCGGTAACGCAGCTAACGCAGCTACAGCCACCGCCGGCAGCCTACTACCGCCGTCGCCGGGTAAAGTTCCAACCTTTTGGCCACCGTAATAGAGATTTCAAATGGCAGAGTTCTCTGTTATACCCTCTCTCTTAACTTCACATGAACTCTTCTTCTTCTTCTTCTTCTTCTTCTTGCTCTGCAATGGTCTGGTGTAAACCCTAAGCAAGCATCACATACCCTTTCACGTGTTTTTTGTCTCCTCAAGGGAAATAAACCTCTATTTTTCTTCTTCATTATCATCCATTGTGACTATTCACCAAAAGAAGTCTACTTTCTCAGAGTTTCAATGGAGAAGAACCAAACACATTTTGTAAACTCATCACCTTTCAATCATTTTTCCAGATTCTCAATGGAGAGGAATCCGACCCATTTCATAAATCCATTGAGAATCGGTGTTGCAGTGGGGAGGAGACAAACCCAGTTGGTAAAGTCATCGACTTTCACTTGCAGCAACAAACCCTTGAATCGTTTCTTCTTGTCCTTGTTCTGTTTCTGCTTCTGGATCTCCATGGCCAAACCTATTCTCTCTCTCTCACCAGACGGCCAAGCTCTTCTCCCTCTAAAGAGATCATCGTCAGATTTCTCATCATGGGACCCACAAGACCAGATACCATGTTCATGGCATGGCATTACATGCTCTGCAGACAACAAAGTGATCTCCGTCTCCCTCCCCGACACTTTCCTCAACTTGTCTTCAATCCCTTCAGACCTCTCTTCTCTCTCTTCTCTTCAGTTCCTGAACCTTTCTTCCACTAACCTCTCGGGCCCAATCCCTCCTTCATTTGGCAAACTCACCCACCTCAGACTTTTAGACCTTTCCTCAAACTCCCTCTCTGGTCCAATCCCACCTGAGCTTGGTCACCTCTCCTCGCTTCAGTTCCTTATCTTGAACGCAAACAAGCTCTCTGGTCAAATCCCCCCACAAATTTCAAATCTTCCTTCCTTGCAAGTCCTCTGTCTGCAAGACAATCTGTTAAATGGCTCCATTCCTTCAAGTCTAGGCTCTTTGCTCTCTCTTCAGCAGTTTAGACTTGGTGGGAATCCTTATCTCACAGGGCATATCCCTCCCCAACTAGGGTTTCTGACAAATCTGACGACTTTAGGGTTTGCTGCTACTGGTTTATCAGGTCCCATCCCTTCCACTTTTGGGAACTTGGTGAATTTGCAAACTTTGGCTCTGTATGACACTGAAGTCTCTGGTACTATTCCACCTGAACTGGGCTTGTGTTCTGAGCTCAGGAACTTGTATTTGCACATGAACAAGCTAACTGGATCCATTCCTAAGGAATTGGGAAAGCTCCAGAAGCTCACAAGCTTGCTCCTGTGGGGAAATTCATTATCTGGGTCGATCCCACCCGAGATTTCCAACTGTTCTTCCCTCGTCGTGTTCGACGCATCTGCAAATGGTTTGTCTGGTGAAATTCCTGGGGATTTAGGCAAGCTTGTTTCTTTAGAGCAGCTTCAGTTGTCTGATAATTTACTCGCTGGTACAATTCCTTGGGAGCTAAGCAACTGTTCCAGCCTCATTGCTCTTCAGCTGGACAAGAACCAGCTATCAGGTTCCATACCCTCTCAAATAGGTCACATGAAGCATCTGCAGAGCTTTTTCCTGTGGGAGAACTCGGTTTCGGGAACAATACCATCTTCTTTTGGCAACTGCACGGACCTGGTTGCACTCGACCTGTCTAGGAACAAGCTAACTGGAAGAATCCCAGAAGAGCTCTTTGGTTTAAAAAGGCTTAGCAAGCTTCTCCTTCTCGGTAACTCCATATATGGTGGATTGCCAAAGAGCATTGCAAAATGCCAGTCACTCGTGAGACTGAGACTCGGAGAGAATCAGCTTTCGGGTCAGATCCCGAAAGAGATAGGCCAGTTACAGAACTTAGTCTTTCTTGATCTTTATATGAACCGTTTCTCTGGAAATCTTCCGTATGAGATCTCTAGCATCACTGTGCTTGAGCTTTTAGATGTTCACAATAACTATATCACAGGAGAGATTCCTCCTCAGCTTGGAAACCTTGTGAATCTGGAGCAGCTTGATCTGAGTAGGAACAGCTTCACTGGAAACATACCGTCGAGTTTTGGGAACTTCAGTTACTTGAACAAGCTGATCCTTAACAACAATCTGCTCACAGGGTCGATCCCGGTTTCGATTAAGAATCTGCAGAAGCTGACACTTCTTGATCTGAGCTTCAACAGCTTGTCTGGTGAAATCCCACATGAACTTGGCCAAGTCAAAAGCTTGACAATTAGCGTGGACTTGAGCAACAACGCGTTCAACGGAGAGATACCCGAGACTTTCTCTGGTCTGACACAGTTACAGTCACTTGATCTCTCACAGAACATGCTTCACGGGAAGATCAAAGTTCTTGGCTCTCTCACGAGCCTCGCTTCTCTCAACATCTCCTGCAACAATTTCTCGGGTCCTATCCCTTCGACGCCGTTCTTCAGAATGCTTTCTTCAAGTTCGTATCTCCAGAACGCCAACCTTTGCCAGTCCATTGATGGCATCACTTGTTCCTCCCGCATGCAAATGAACAGAGGAAAATCCCCAAAGATTGCAGCTTTGATCTCTGTGATCCTCGCTTCAGCCATCATTGCTGTCCTAGCTGCTTGCCTTTTCATCTTAAGGAACAATCACCGCTACACGATGGAGAAACCCGCATCAGCTTTGTATTCTTCATCATTGTCACCAGCTGAAGATTTCTCATCCCCTTGGACTTTCATTCCATTCCAGAAGCTCGGTTTCGCCATCAACAACATTCTTGATTGTTTGAAAGACGAGAATGTGATAGGCAAAGGCTGTTCAGGGACAGTGTATAGAGCAGAAATGCCGAACGGAGAAATCGTCGCAGTCAAGAAGCTGTGGAAAACAAAAATCGACGAAGGAGAACCCGCCATTGATTCTTTCGCAGCAGAGATACTGATTCTGGGAAACATCAGACACAGGAACATTGTCAAACTTCTGGGTTACTGTTCCAACAAATCGGTGAAGCTGCTTCTTTACAACTACATCCCCAACGGAAATCTGCAACAGCTGTTACAAGGGAACAGGAACTTGGACTGGGAAACTCGGTACAAAATAGCTGTCGGAACAGCGCAGGGATTGGCGTATCTGCATCACGATTGCGTTCCTGCCATTCTCCACAGAGATGTCAAGTGCAATAACATTCTTCTGGATTCTAAGTACGAGCCCATCTTGGCGGATTTCGGTCTGGCGAAGCTGATGAACTCGCCAAATTATCCGAACCCAATTTCTCGAGTCGCTGGATCATATGGCTACATCGCACCAGGTAGGTTGGTTTTTCTTACACGACAATTGGCAAAATTCTTCACCGAGAAATATAATCTTTGCCTTGTGGGTACACTGCAGAATACGGATACACGATGAACATAACAGAGAAGAGTGACGTCTACAGCTATGGAGTCGTACTGCTGGAGATTCTCAGCGGGCGGAGCGCAGTCGAGCCGCAGGTAGGCGACGGGCTCCATATAGTGGAGTGGGTGAAGAAGAAGATGGGAAGTTTCGAACCGGCGATGTCTATACTGGACGCCAAGCTGCAGGGATTGCCCGACCAGATGGTTCAGGAGATGCTTCAGACACTTGGGATCGCCATGTTCTGCGTAAACCCGTCACCGATGGAGCGACCGTCGATGAAGGAAGTGGTGGCTCTGTTGATGGAGGTGAAGAGTTGTCCTGAAGAATGGGGAAAGACTTCACAGCCATTGATAAAGCAGCAATCTTCGCAGCAGAGTTGAGTTGATGATTGTTCTTTGTCTAGAAACAAAAAAGATTGAATTTTGAAATATTTGTTCGAGTAGGAATGGATGATGATGATGATGATGATGAGATAAAAGGGTTTTGAGTAATGTACAGATTCACGGCCCCGAAATGGTACCCTGCAACAAGCTCGAACACACAAATAAATCAGATTCAGAAACATTTCACAGATTCAAATAAATCATGGTTCAGAATCTATGTATTGTTCTACAGATCAAACCCTAAAAGTTTCTTTTTTTTCCCCTTAGAAGGAAGGTGTTCGAGGGAAAATTAGCATCCCAACAACCAGCGTCATCGGTCCGGCAGGATCTAACGTGTCGCAACCTTTGCCGCAAACCCATCAAATCCACGACTGTTTTACTTCACCGTCGCTGAAAGCGATCAGATTTGCCCTTCACCATTTTCCTCCTAAAGGTACAACCTTTATCCTTTGAAATCGATAATAATCTCGGTTTGTTCGCATGCTTCGTCTTGTTTGGGACTGAATGGGTTCTGTTTTGTCGGGGCTTTCGTCGTTTCTGTAGACATGGAGAGCGACGGCTTTCGGTGTTTATGGGTATCTCAACTTCACCACGAACGGTTTCATGTGTGTCGAAATTACTTTGATTCCTCTATAAATGTGTTGATCTGGGGATTGTTTCTCTCATATGGGTTTGATCGCTTCGTGAAGTAGGTCTTGGATTCCATTTTAGGTGAGTGCAAAGCAAAGCCTTTCTTTTTCGGATAATCTCCACAAACCATGGCTTAAGAACACATGACCAGACAAGAAAAACCATTATGAACTGTATGCTTTTTGTACCCTTCATGCATAATGATGTTGCTGTCATTTGAAAACAGAACTTGAACTTCCTTTCCTGTGGTGGCAGAGAACATTCAAAGAAGTTCGACCCTGAAGATATGCAAGTACAAATTGATGGGACGACTTGTGTGGTTACTGGGGCCAATTCTGGTGTCGCCACTGCAGAGGGCCTTGCTTGGCGGTGAGTTCAAACAGATCTTAAACCTAATGCTTTAGTTAGTCTGTTGCCATTTCTCTACGGCAGTGTAAACTTGATAGTCGATATCGTTTCTGTGCAGTTTAGCGAGGAAAAATTCGATGGTGCTGAGCAATATGCACAAAACACGCGTCTGCAGGTTAGTAAACCGTGAAATCCTGGTTCACGATCTCTTCACATTCTCGAGGAATGGCTGTATCAGACTCTCATGCCAATGATTGTATTAGACTCTCAGAAGGGCATATAACTGAAAAAATCAAGGCTTTCTGATTTCAGGTTTTGGGGAAAACTTAGAACAAGCGAAGGAGCAGACACGATAGTCTGGTTGGCATTGTCGACACTCTCCATTCCATGGCTTCTCTCTATCCTTCAAACCCGTCTTGGTGATCGTATCAGCGATGCAGGTTAGATTGAGTGAACTTGTTCTCATTTTTCGTAAAATTTTCGGTGTCTCTTTTGTTAGAAAATTCTGTAAACACAGGTTGTAATTGACAATCTCATCCATATTGTTATATCATTGCTTGTAAACAGATGTATCAAAAGAAGAACAATACAACACAGGATTGAATACATGAGGAATTACATCTGAGATGAGTATGAAGGCATGAGCTGAGACTTTCGGAGCCAATACTGATCGAACCTCTGCCTCGAGTACTCAATGTAATCGAACTCAATCTTGTTCACATACCCCTGCAAAAAACCCAACATTCACATTGTCAGAATCATATGTTCTTTTCCTGTTTTTCACTTTGTGTTTTTAGATCAAAGCCCTAACCAGAACCAGAGTTGAGTAACAATGGTGAAACTGAGAGAGATGCTTACAGAGATGATTCCCCAAAGGCCCCAGAAGAGATGGCTTGCAAGAGAGTACTTCTCAACATCATCCAAAAGCTGTTGTATTTCCTCTTCTTCTCTGGGTTCTTCATCTGCAACACAGAGTAAGAGCTCTCACTCAGATGGATACTCAACACAACAGGAAAAAATATGTCATTTTTTTTGGAGGAAGTATAAATACCCGAAGAGCCGAGATAGTTGCAGATGAACCTCCTACGTTCCTCTATCCCTGAAATCCTCGAAACCCATTAACCAGATTAGATCGAGTTCATCTTTGGTGAATCCGAATCTGTTGTCCGAAATGAATATAATCGGTTGATGAACAAGTCATCATCGATGAATGTGGAAACGGTACCTGGATAGAGAGTGTAGTCCAAGATATGAGGAGTATCGGTATGGTAATTCGCAGCCATTTCGCAGAAGTGGTTTGCTATATCGTATGCGATCGGGTTATAACTCGCATACTCGTAGTCCTGCAATTTTTTGTGTGAATCACGTCGATACAGAGTATTTTTCGACATTAAAAGCGAATGTTTTTCGGGATGTGGCTTACTATCAAGGTGATGGCATTGGTGTCTTCGTCCATCATGATGTTACCGTACTGCAAGTCATTGTGGCAGAACCCAATCTCTTGAAACTCAGTCTGCAAGTCTTGTTCAAGAAAGTCGATCTCGTCTTCAATGTTGTTCAGACCAAACTCCTCCGCATCCTCAGGCGAGCATAAACTCCTTGCTTGCCCAAGCCATGTCCTGGTGTTGCAGACATTGAAAAATACATGGTTTTTTTTTTAACATTTTCAGATGAAATGAGGGAAAAAAACGCATCACTTGCAAGAAATTCTCGTAAATGTTTTTTCTTTTTACCTCATTCGGTCCCAGAGGAGAACAGTTTTGTTACAGGGCATGTCGAGGTTGTGAAATTCTCGTAACTTTGATGCCAGAAGAGCTGATATTTCTGGGTCACGCAGTTCGTTAGCCGATAACGTCTGATCCAAACGAAACGAGCAAACATTCATATACAAATCATGTTAAAAAGCCAATGAGATTTTGAAAAGAAAGGAGAAGAAGTGGAGTTACGTACCCGGGCATGGATGAACTCCTCGACTCGGCCGCCGGCGAATCGGCCGAGAAGCTTGGGACCGTGGCCGTGCCTCGACACGAACTCGAACGTTCGAATCTCGTCGTCCCTGTTGAAGAAGAGCTCAGCCCCTTCGCCATAGACCCGAACCAGAAGCTTTCTATGGAGGTTACCTTCTTTCGTCGGCCAATTCACCATGAAAACCTCGTTCGTCATCGCTCCTTTCATGGGCTTCACCTGCAGAGACTCCAGGTCCTCCACCACGTCTCCCCATTTCGCCGCTAGTGTCAGAAGAACTTTCTTGAGTTCGTCAGGGGACGAACTCATTGGGACCAATCCGAAGATTCCGATGGCCATTTTGTCTGTTTTCTCTGCAATACAGTTCAAGTGACGAAAAGGGTTATCATGTGAGATGTGATTTTGATGGGATTTGAGTTGAAGTGAGGCCAAAGCTCTGTACTTTCTGAGAATTTTGACAAGAAAACCGAAACCCAGATCCAGAAAACATGTGGTTTAGTTCACAGACAGGATGAACTTGAATTTAGAATAATCTGGTAAGTTATGATTCTGCTGGAGTTTGGGGTTTGACGTAAGGCAAAAAAACAAAGCTTTGTACTTTCTGACACCTGTGGTCAGAACATCAAAACCCAGATTGAGAAAACAGAGAGTTACAGCAGTTCGACAACATTATGAGCTTGAATTGAAGGTAGCCCGTGAATTATGATCATAAACTGGAATCGAGAAACGAACAAATGACTAACCTTCCTTAATTTTCCAGGTTTCGAATCTAAATATCTGTAACCAATTTCAGAAATTACTTCAAATCAATCGGAAAACGGAGCAAAAGAGATTCAGTTTAACTGCATGGTGAATCTAGTGCGCTTTCCCACTATCTTGATCAAAAGATCCATACCCATCACGAAATATCAGTTCCACTGCATGAAGAGCTTTGAATTTGGCCATGAATTTACAAGAACAGAGAATCAGAAGATGGGGAACCCAGATGACTCACCAAAGGAAAGTTGCAGTCTTTAGCAGATACGTTCCTGGGAAAGTGTTTTGAGAGGGAATCCACAAGGGTGGAGGGAGAGAAAAAAAGATCTGCAGGAAAAAAAAAAGATGAACTTTTTTTTTTCAAATGTTGTAAGGATCTAAGAAAAGTCCTGTCTGAAGCAAAGGACAATGTGCATGGTGTGAGAGGTGTTGAAACGAGCATGGGGTATTTATGGACTTTTGTCTTCACATTTGAAGGTATCTATCTATCTATGGCGGTTGAATTTTAGCACATCAAGAACATTTCATTTCTGTGGAAAAAAAAAGTTATATTATATTATATTGGTAAATTTACAAAAAAAAATATTAATAAATAAAAAAAACGTCATAGAAATATATTATAATACTTTAATTGAGAAACTTTGGATTTTTCTTTCCCATTATGAAAGACAAACTCAAACTTTTCTAAGTTTATATCTCTGACGAGTTTACGTAACAATTAAGATAGAAAGAAATTGAACATGGGTTTTCTATTCTTCTATGTAATAAATAAATAAATAAAACATTTTTTGGGTACCATTAATTTAAAAGAACTTTACAAAAATAACATTCGAAGCATGAAAATTACGGTTAAATATGTAAAAAAACGTCGAGCACTCAATATATATATATATATGTAATGATAATAATAATAATAACCGTCGGGACAACAGTTAAATATTTAAAATTTTCCAATCAAATATATCGTAAAATTTTATATATGAATTTCCAAATTTCAATTCAATCTCAAGTAAAAAAAAATTGTTATTTCTTATAAATACATAAAATTGTATATGAACAGAAACATATATTACGTTCTCTCTAAAAAAATAACATTTTCTTCTCGTACATAAGTCGTCGTAATTACGTAAGCAGAAGCCAAGTAACAATCATAAGGGTACGTTTGCAAAATTTGATGGTCGGTTGATTAAAAAAAAGATTTTGGCCAATGAGAATCAAACACGTCAGCAATCGAAGAAGTCCGCTATTAAGATTGCTGCCAAGTTTGAGACAGATAAGATAACTACGAGCGATTATCGTTATCGTAGTTAAAAACGTGTCTTTCAATGCAGAAAGACAACTTGGCTTTTCACTATCCCTTTTTCTCAAATTTTTTAATTTTCGACCGTCGGTAAACTGACACGTGGTAGTTCTCTATTCGTTCCAACGCGATAACGTTGTCTTATCTTGTGGTCCCACTAAATTGGGAGTAACACGTCAGCGTCTCTCGGAGTTTTTTTTTTGTTTTACGAATATTACAAAATAGGAGAAATTATTAAAAAAAAAAAGCGATATTATTGATTATGGAAACGTGGAAAAATATATACATTTCAGGAATTTAAAACATTTTACGATGTCTCAAAATTGACTAAATTGTTTTATATAATTAACACTAATACCGTAGAAGATGACCTAAATGTCATACTAATTACAATGAATATCACACTTATTATAAATTTTAATTTTGTAAAACTAATTCCATATTATAGATTATGATTCCACCAAATGATATTTCATCCCACATTATGTGAAACTGTGAAAGCCTTTTTAATTTCCTTTGCGGCCGTTGATCCATTGTACCACTTGCCTTTACCATTTGACCATCAAATTTATAATTTATAAGTAATTGTACCGACTAAAATTTTAAAGGTATATGTTTATTACAATAAAAATATTTTCTTGGTCACTATTGCTCTCAACTCATATATAATATATAAACACACACACACACACTCATATCCGTTACAATATTTTAGCATGCATACACCATATAACATGTATATTATGTACTATTTTTAGATGTCAACTTTTTTTTAAAATAAATTTATATTTTACATATAATCAAATTTTAAAACTCTTATAGAAATCATTAAGATTGTTCTATTATAATAAAATTATATATGAATTCAATATAATACAAAATTACGAATAATAACAACAATGAGTATGTTATAAATAATCCTTTTCATTAAGAATGGACCAAACGCTAAACGCCGATTTGGATTACGCTTCGGCAATCTTTTTTGAATCTTCACTATAAGCAAAAATTCATAAACATATCAAATTAAGACAAACTAATAAATTGATGCATGATAATAGTTCTGAACTTGTTGGGAACAAGTCACAAAAAACGGGAACGAGACGTTTGGCTCCATAGCCAATATGCTAAATCGCATTATCCATAAAAGTGTTTTTTTTTTAATTTTTAATAATTATTCCTACATGTTTCTTTTCAATTTTTTTAGTTTTAATTTTTTTAGTTTTTATTCGTTTTCTCGTTGAGCCGTCCATTTTCATTATTATATTCTTTAATTTTTTAAGTTTCGTAATTATTATATCCTCTCCGTGATATCTTTGACTAGACTTTATGTATACAATTTTAAAATATATTTTACAGAATATATTCTGTTTAAAATGTGGAGAATACATACATATATATATATATATATATATATATATATATATTCTAATAGCATCTCAAATGATTTGAATTTTCAATTTGAAGGAATATATTTTATATCGTTGTACCGTGTACTGGTTACATTTGACCTTGTCTAAAATGGTTTCGTATTTTTACAAATACTTTCATATTTTGAATGTATGTATATACATGTGTACGTGTGTGCCATATGCTATGTTCATATTTATATATTCACACCACATTATAGATCATGCATCATGTTAAACTTATGAGGCTAACAAACACCAAACATATAAGTAACATGCACCCATAATAATGGGCAGATATAGTGCTACAATAAAATGATATATATATATATATATATATATATATATATATTTTTCCATAAATTAAACGTGCAGTTGATTAAGGTATTGGTTAGCGAAATTTATACTTAAGCATCAGTTACATAAATAGAGAATAGTTTGAAGCTTTTGGTATTATGCCTTTAAAATATGAAAAAATTAACTTTAAAATATCGACTGATTGGGAAAAATCGCTTCAAAAACTATTGTGATCTAATTAAATTAAATATAATATAAAAATAAAAGAAATTTTAATTCAAACCAAACCAAAATCTAATATATATATAAAAAAGAAATAGATGAAATTTTAAAATAAATCGAAAATAATCAAAATCAAAATCAAAATCCATTTCACCGTTTTTTTGTTAGCTTTCACGTGTCTTTGGGTGCCAAATTTCTCCCCTTTTTTCGCTATACAACAAAACAAACACACACAAAGAGTGAAAAAGGTATGGTTTTTGGAAATGAAAATGGGTTGAGTGCGTAATGTATGTACAGTCTTGGGGGGTTTTAGTATAATTTCTTCAATTTTAGGGTTTGCCACGAAAATCCCTCTAGTCTCTTATCACTGAATCTCGCTTTCTATCGTTTTTTGATCTTCAGTAGTTGGCGAAGGTACGAAATCTGGTCCCGAATCTGTGCAAGCATGTGACGTTGTTCAGTTTGATTGTGAAATGTCTCTTTCTGTGTCTGTGTTTTTTTAGATGGATCGCACCATTGTTTCCAGAAATGGAGATTGTTCTCAGACGGCTTCTGGTAATTTTGCATCTTTAATCGACCATTCTTTCCCTTATCGACGTTACATGGCTTCGGTGTCTGTAAAAATTTAGGCTTTGATGTACGAAATGGTGAAGCTCTGATGCTTTTAGGGTTTAATGCTAAAATTTAGGGTTTAATTTAGGCTTCCATGCTTTTTTTGCCTTGCTTTTCCTATGTGTTTTTCTATTCATTTTTTAGAGACATTGCTGTTCCTGTTTGAAGATTCTTCGCAGACCCTTTTGTCACCGATCATCATCAAAAGTTTTCTTCTCAAGAATTGAATTCTTCATCAGTGGATGAAAAAAAAAATCACGGCTTTTGTTGTGCGAGACACATAATTGGATGATTTATTCGTTGCATGCCACAAAGATGGCGGGAGATCTTTTGATATATCAGAATCCTATTCTCTTACAAGTCCTGTGAAATCATGCCATAGAAGTTTATTAATATCTTCTTTACCAAACCAATTTGACACCCCAGAAAAAAAGATTGATTCTTTGGATTCTCTGGATATTTTTATTGACCAGTCATGTTTTATGTCAATTATAGATGCTGTGGCATTGACGAGGATTAGTGATCCTGATCCTATCAAGAAGCAAATCAATGCTTTTTCGGCAATCAGCGTTAAGCAGGATGACCCATCCCGTTTCTTGAGTCTCTTTTATGGTAAAGTCGGGAATGATCTTTAACACTGGCGGTTTATAGTTTTCCCGGCTGTTTTCCATGTCAATGTAATGAAGAGTTAAAATCTGATGCTTGCAGAGAGTGTGATAGCTGGGGGGACAGCTGGCGTTATTGTCGAAGCTGCCCTATACCCAATTGATACGATCAAAACTCGACTACAAGTAATTCTTTTCCGAATTGGATTTGTGTTTTGATCTCACATTGACCAAGTGTAGGATTAGTTGATGACTTTAAAGATGTGTGCACTCTTATGAGGTAACTGCTTAGGATGAGTTAATATCAATTTGGTTCTTGAATCACATTGACTAGATGCCGGGTTTCATATGTTAGGCAGCTCACGATGGAGGAAAGATCATATTGAAGGGTCTGTACTCTGGACTTGGTGGAAACCTTGTCGGTGTTTTACCGTAAGTAGTTAGTTAGTCGTGGAAGCATACAGAAAATTTCAAACTCTCGTGACTCTTGCTTGAGATGAACAACATGGTTCTTTATGTGCAGCGCTTCGGCCATATTCATCGGTGTATATGAACCAGCCAAGCAAAAACTGTTGAAGCTTTTACCCGAGAATCTTAGTGCATTTGCACATCTGGTATGATTTTACTTGAAGTTACCCCAAATAAGAATTTCTGGTTGGTCTATCTTTATGAGATTCTGCTTCTGAAAGCTTCCAAAGCCTTTTTACATTCCTCTTGAGAGCTTTTAGTTTCAAACTTACTGGTCTAATGGAGAGGCCCTAATGTATCGTCAAGTCTTAGCAAGATTGATAAGCTGGATCAGACTGCAGGTGCTTTGGGAGGTGCATCATCATCTATTGTTCGTGTACCAACAGAAGTAATCAATCCATTTTTTGTTCTTTTTCGGGTCCTGCCTTTTCTATCTTTGTTGGGTTTGTATAAGATGGAAAGAAAACATTAATAGGTTGTGAAACAACGGATGCAAACCGGACAGTTTTCTTCGGCTTCTGATGCTGTTTGTCAAATTGTAGCCAAGGAAGGATTCAGAGGTCTCTATACGGTTTGTGAGACTTCTTGATCGCGATTTAATTGTTTCAATATGCTTTCTCGAACATGAGGAGATTGCTCGTGTTTCTTCTTGTGTTAAAATGTTGCTGATCATTCAGGGATTTGGATCCTTCTTGTTACGAGATCTGCCTTTTGATGCTGTCCAGTTTTGCGTGTATGAGCAACTGCGAATTGGATACAAGCTGGCTGTAAAGCTTTCTTCTTTACATCGGCATACGTTAAACAGAAACATATTATCGGTCTAGCGAGTTATGAGTTATTAATCAGATACGTTCTGGACAGGCTAGAAGGGATCTAAACGGGCCGGAGAACGCAATGCTTGGTGCCTTTGCGGGTGCTGTGACTGGAGCTCTTACCACTCCATTTGACGTGATCAAAACCCGGCTAATGGTTCAGGTACATTGGCGTAGGATATCTGACCGATGATCAAGCCTTTGCAAAGTGATGCATCTAATATTGATCTTCTTTTTTTTCTGAAGGGGGCAGGAAGCAAATATAAAGGGGTTTCGGATTGCGTAAGGACGATAGTAAGAGAGGAAGGATCATCAGCTCTGTGGAAGGTGACATCGGCCTCTGATCTTTTGTCACCGTTTTACGTTTCGCCGATCGATGATAACCGAATGTGTTTGATCTTTCGTTCCGTATTAACAAAGGGCATCGGTCCAAGAATACTGTGGATTGGTGTCGGAGGCTCGATTTTCTTCGGAGTTCTTGAAAAGACGAAGCAGATTCTTTCGGAGAGGAAACGAGACAGTCATAAGCTGAACTCTTCCTAATCTATAGATTGCAGCTATCATCATCATCATCATCATCATCATCATCATCATCATCATGTCTTGTCCTACGGATGGGTTCATTTCGGGAAAAAAAGGAGATCGAAAAAGATCGAAAGTCCATTTGACACGAGTTGATGTTTTTGGTCTAAATTGTAATTGTGAAGATGCTGAATAAAAATGTCATCTACTTCTTTTGATGATAGGTTAACAGCCACGTGTCATGAATATTTGTGAAAACTGTGGGCTCGGCCATTGAGCCGAATCATACCTGTCCAATAGAATCTGATCCAACTTTGGGCCCAAGGGTATACTCGATATTATGAGTTCCAGGTAGGGGTATAATGGTCTATAAATTACTGGGATGGCCATAACCCTACTGACCCTATATAACAGCCGCTCAAAAACCCTAATATACACTTTTTTTGAGTATAATCTGGAGAGATCGTGTTACTGCTCGACGAGATCTTTCTCTTCTCAGGCAGCTTCTCTGTGAATCACGATGGTAAGTAGGGTTGGGTTTCAACATTATTTTTCCCTTCATTCTCGTGTTATCTAAGTATCGCTTTACACTTTGATTTGCGGCGTGGATCGATAGCTGTTGCGTATTTCCTTGTGCTTTCACTAGCTTGGTGATATGTTGCTGCCAGTTTTCGAGTTTTTCTCCCCATATTCTTGAGATTTGAAAGGCCAAATTCGTTATGCTTCCTTCGGAAAGTGTCGGAATTTTTGTTATTATCTCGAATCTAGGATTAGTGGGAAAATTATGCTAGTATCGCGAATCCGGAGTCGAGGAACAGCAAAAGGCTATAACTTTGAGTGTTTGGTTTCTTACCCCTAAACTACCTGGAGTATTTGTAAATGGGATTTTGCCAAGTTCTGATTGGGTTGAATGCGTTTGTTTATTGGTCTGCTGAGGTGGTTTTGGCTTGGTTCTGATTCGGTCTGAATGTGTTCCTGTGTAGTCTCTGGTTGCGAACGAGGACTTCCAGCACATTCTGCGTGTGCTGAACACTAACGTTGATGGTAAGCAGAAGATTATGTTTGCCCTTACCTCTATCAAGGGTATTGGGAGGCGATTTGCTAACATTGTCTGCAAGAAGGCCGATGTTGACATGAACAAGAGGTTTGCTCTTTTTCTTTTCTGAATTCGTCTTCTGATAATACTCTTTTTGGTGACATTGGAGGGAACATCTAAAAGATAGATTGGGAAGGATTCATTATACATCCATACTCGTCGAGGATTCTTGTCTCTGTCATATATATTCCCTGTAATTTCAATGTGGATTTTCCTGTAATTCGCAGTTAATGGTACTGGTCCAAATTTATTGGCAAATAGAGAGTTCTGTTTTTCTTTATCTGATTCCTTTGCTATATCTTCGTGCCAGGGGAAATATGTTTGTTATAAACTCTTGAGTCGGGTCTGCAGCATATTATTTCCCGTAGGCTATGTCTGTTACCAACTCTGTGGTGATAGTGTCATCTTATATGTTCTGTTGCATTTACAGGGCCGGTGAGTTGTCTGCAG
The DNA here is from genome assembly GCF_000463585.1 of Tarenaya hassleriana. Classification (NCBI taxonomy): domain Eukaryota; kingdom Viridiplantae; phylum Streptophyta; class Magnoliopsida; order Brassicales; family Cleomaceae; genus Tarenaya; species Tarenaya hassleriana. The sequence continues at coordinate 6,742,881 of NW_010960187.1, read as the reverse complement.
CCGAACTTGACAACCTCATGACAATCGTTGCAAACCCCCGTCAGTTCAAGATACCCGACTGGTTCCTGAACAGGCAAAAGGACTACAAGGATGGCAAGTTCTCCCAAGTTGTCTCCAACGCTCTGGACATGAAACTCAGAGACGACCTGGAACGTCTCAAGAAGATCAGGTAAAACAAATAGCAAAGTCATTGAAGTCGGTACAGTTTCTTTGGTGTCTTCTAACGGTGGATTCTGTTTTCGCGATGTGCAGAAACCACCGTGGTCTGAGGCACTACTGGGGTCTCCGTGTCCGAGGGCAGCACACCAAGACAACCGGTCGTAGAGGAAAGACTGTCGGTGTTTCCAAGAAGCGTTGAGGGAGTTTTTTCTAGTTGCTACCAATGATATGGGCATTGCTTGATGAAGACCGGTTTTAGTTTGTTGGTTCCCCGTACAATTTTGAGTCATTTATGATCGAATGAGAAGTCTTTCTTCTTCATATGGATTTTGGGCCTTTTATGTTTGTTGGGAGCTTTTTATGTTCATCATTACACTGTTTCTCTGCAAGGTAATGTTACATCTCTCTAGTTATTCTCTCATATTATTCTAAGTATACTTGCTGCAATCGTTGGAAATCTGGAAATGCCAATTCGTACGTTAACGTGATATCTCGAGATGCTTAGGTTACAAGGAAAACCCTTACTTGTGAAGGAAGAAAGCCTTGTAGCCCTAACTTGGGAAGGAAGAAAGCCTGGTAACCCTACTGCAGACAGAGAGAGAACTTGAAAGTATGAATAATAATATCCAAGATTTTCATGTAATTATCAATAGCGTAAATATTCAAATCACAGATAGCAATCGGTATACATTCAGATACGACGACGTATTTTAAACCCTAATTATTAATATATATGCATGTATTTTGTTGTGATTGGTTCTCGAGAAACCTTGCGCTCCGTTTATTTAGTCCAAAATCCAAATGATATGCTTATATAAAAAAATAATAATTAATTAATTTCATGCCGCTCT
>NW_010960187.1:6738943-6741517 GCF_000463585.1 Tarenaya hassleriana | reverse complement strand
TGGTAATACACAAAAAATTTTTTTTTTTTTTTTTTTTTTGCATGAAGGCATATGTGTGTTTACTTGTTGATTTTCTTTTTCACCGTCCTAATTTTTAATTTTAAAAAATCGGTTATCACGGTTTACCATGTAAAACCATCTTGATTTGTATCATATAATTTTGGCTGATAATTAAAACTCTGTCGCTCTTCCCCACAAGTAATTAAACGTCATATTTTGTAATTAATTAATAATAATAATGACGTTTATATCACAAAACCTTGTCGGCCTTTTTTTTACTTATAAAATCGAGAAGCCTTCCGAGCTTTTCTTTTTTCATCTGTAATTTATCCATCGCCGATCGTCAGTTACGAGCAGATCCGCCCCCGCCGCCGCTGGGGAATTGGCGGTTTCCGATTCGAGCGTGGTCGGAGAGAGGAAGGTTTAGGGATGGGGAAGAAGAGGAAGTCCATAGCTACGAGCCTCGACGAGGTAGATCGCACTGTCTACGCGTCGTTTCGCACCGCCGCGAATTCTCTCTCACAGCTCTACACTCAGGCCATGAACCACCAGAAGCTATCCTTCCAAGCCGGCGAACGCCACGGCCTGGTATCCACTCTCTCTCTCTCTCTCTCTCTCTCTCTCTCTCTCTCTCTCTCTCTGAATCTGCTTGATTTTGATTCGTAATTTCTCTGGTGTGATTGGCGTTTCAATCCGATTCTTTATACATATAAGGTTTTCATGCTATCATTCATGGTTTTCATCCGTTAGTGTAGCTTGGGTTGATGATTGATGTTCTTGATCATATTTGTGTTTCTGACTGGGTCTTTTGTGATTGTGTCGGTTATGGTTTCAGATCGTTTGCATCATTTTTGTTGGTTCTCTAATTTATATGCTGGATTCCTCTGTCTGAACCCAATTGTTCTTCTTCCAATGTAAATTGAACTGCCTGAGTCATACATATTGCAAGCTTTTGTTCAATTGTCAAAGACTAGGATCTATTGATTCTTCTCCTCTTAGCTGTTCTTCCCCTAATTCCTTCGCTTCTGATGTAAAATTTGGTGCTGCGTTCTTTTTTCAGCCATTGAAGAATGTTGGTGTCTTGTCTTTTGTAGTCTAGAACTCACCTTGCAAGTTTGTTACTTTACCATGGGTTTGTTCTCATTGTTTTGTTCTTCATTTCATGTATTTTTTCAAATCAATTTTCAACTGGTTTATCTTAATTCTGAGTTTTGTGTCACTTTCTCCCCTGGAACCACTGATTTGACCACTTTTGTGTTAATTTCCTTTAGATACCTTATTCCTCTTGTAGAAAGACTGCCTTGGAAACCTTTGTCATTGCATCTTTTCGCATCCGCGATTGCAAACAATATACCTCATTGATTAACTTTCTTCCTTGCTTTAAGAAGCTGGTTATTGGTTGTAAAAGGTGGATAATTGGTAGTAAAAGAAGATTCTTTTGTAAAATCCAAAAGGTGGATAATTGCTGGACTTCTCACTTGGGTCAATGAACCCTGGTGTGGTGTAAATTTTGTTGTTGGGTGATGAATAAATGCCTTTGAGATGCATATATTTGTCATAGCTTATTCTTTGTCTTATGAACTAATGAGCTCTGCAGAAGCTAAATATTGGGGAAGATAGAAACATATGACAAACGTAGGAAATGTGAAAAAATTCTTACAAAAATATTTTCCCCCATTCATTCTCCACGTTTCAGGAAAAACTGTACCAATGGATATGGAAACAACAAGACGGCGGATCACGAGTGACAACTATGGATATAATCAATTACATTCAAGTTAGTATAGTTCCTCGTCTCTACATGGAACCGTTGTTTCTTCATTTTCCCATTTCCCGTTTCTTGATCGAGCTTCTGGTTTTTCCGTTGCAGAACGAGCTAGACTGCTGCATGGAGGAAGCGTCAATGTCCTCAAGAGCTCCATCTCAACCAACAATGCAAGTTAACAATTCAGGCACGTCTTGCCCGGCAGCCGTTTCGGTGGGTAGAACAGATCAAAGCGAAAACCAATCAAAGAACTCGGTATTCTCAAACGCCCTTTCAAGCCCTATTCGTCGCAGTCTGCAGAATTACCAAATCCCGCAAGGGGGCAGTCATTTTCATAGCTCAACTAGAGGCGGCAGCAACAATAATGAACAGAACAGGGGATCGAACTCTCCAGGTTCTAATGACTCTTCAATGGATATGCATGCCGACTAAAGAATGTGATAATGTTATTTACTGCTCCATTGTGTGAGTTTACTACATGCTGCTGCTGCTGCTGCTGCTGCTGGTGAAAAGAAGGGGTTTTGGATGGTGTTTTCTTTATGGGTTTATGTATTTTCAATGTTTCATCATCACCCCATGTAAAAATCATCATGCCCTCTCTATATTTTTTTTTTCGGTTTTCAATGTTTGAAGTTTGAACACCCTCCTGAAAAGTAGTAATGTAAACACACATAACATTAACATCCGTTGATGTTGTCATAATGTGCATGTAATATCTTGCATACTCAGTTTTGCCAATGTGTGGTTGTGGCCATTCTTGATTTGGTCCCATTCAAATTGTTCTTTACTTACCCTTTGATGGTTCAGCA
>NW_010960187.1:6735500-6738642 GCF_000463585.1 Tarenaya hassleriana | reverse complement strand
CAGCAGATTTTAGATAATTTTTTAACCCCAAATTATATTTTGGGTTTTATTTAACAAATACTGAGAATGCTTCTATAATTTTTTAAAAATTCAAGGGTAATTTTTATAATTTTAAAAAATAAATAAATATGAATTTTAAAATTTTAAAAATATTAATATACAATAAAATCAAATCATACATAATCTCAATGTATAAATCTAAATTTAAACATAAATTATTGTGCCATGTATCTGAAAAAATGGGTACTGACGGCACATTATAGCACATATGATGCTAACAAGTTCCGGCCGGCTGCTATAATACGCCATTCAGGTGCATGTTACCACTTTCTTCGTCACCCAAATTAAACGTCTTTTTCCCTTTACTGAATCTAACTCGCTCTCTCTCTCTCTCTGCTTCGCCGCCGGCGTAAGCTCCGGTGTCTTAGATCCGTCAGGTGAATCGCTAGCGTCCTCCCTCTTTCGCCGTTCCATACATGTGTATATATGTATATGCCGTGTACACTTTTTTTTTTGGATAAAATGCCGTATACATTTCATCCCTTGGATCTGGAGCGACGGGGAAACTTCAATTGTTTCAGTAGGAGGCTGGAGATTTTTTTTCATCGCTGTCTTAGCAAACAGATAGACGGACATAAAGCATTTAGTTGTTGCTCCAAATAGGGCATTTCGCCGGACTTTGTTTGTTTTTCCCTGTTCCACGTGCTTGATGATGCCCTGAACGCTTATTGATCTTCCTGGGTTACTTCTTATTGGACTTTGTGAAGATTTCGGCCGAGTTTAATCTGATTTCTGTGGGTGGTTTGCACCGTGACTTCGATGCTCATGATTTTTACAAAACGGCGGCGATTTGGATTTTTCTTCAAGTATTTGACTCTATTGTGATTCTATATGCATTGTTTCCGTTTTGGCTAAATGGCTCATTTTTATTTTGCTTTTGTGGCCTCATTTTTTGGGAAGATTTTGTTAGAAATGTCTTTTGGTGACGGGTTAGAGAATAATGTTTGCGAATGTCTGGTGAATTTTTGTTGTTACATAGATTTCTTGCGTGTACACAAGTTCCCATTTAACTAGTGCCTTTGAAATGACATGATCTGTCTCTGGAAGGCGGTAGGGTGAACTTTGAACATCCCTTGCTTCATCTCCGGTGTGGGAAGGGTACACAAACTTTTGTTGGATGTGCAGATGACCATTACAGATGTTATTTGCAGCAGATGGAGGAGGGTTCTTCTCTTCATCGGCGTCTGGTTATAGCAAGGGCCTCGCCCTCCTCCTCCTGGGGCACAAGAATGAAGGCAAACCTGTGAGAGTGACATTGTGGAACCGATACCATTTGGTGGATCAGGAACCATATACCAGCCTCCATCTGGCTTCGTTTAGGAACCGACTCTCCCGTGCCTGCACCTCATTTATTTGTTTTGGTCGCACTTCTGCAGGACCCGAAAGTCCCTCCCCTCTTAAAGTTGGCCCACCTCAGCCACAAGCCGTACCTTCTGGTTCTCCCATACATCACCAAGGGAGGAGGGACCATGCACCTTGTATTGATGGTAAGATTGAAGAAACCAAAAGGATTGCGCTTAAGAGCAGCCTGAAGAAAAGATCATTTAGCGGTGCGGTTCCTGCCGATGGCGCGAATAGACAAGACCCGCTTGGTCACATAGAAAGGAGGAAAGTGCAGTGGCCTGACACCTGTGGAATTGATCTTGCCGAGGTCAGAGAATTTGAGCCTAGGTATGATGATCTATCTTTATGTCACTCCAAAATGGTAATTAGTGTCTGTTGATGTGACTGATGGAATCTATCTTTTCTATATTTTGGGAGTTTTACATTAGGGTCAGAAATCTAGTGTGCAATTCTGTGTTGATCAAATACGAGATTGGTTGATAGTTTGCAAAACTGTAGGTACCCTCGTTTTGTGAGCTACTTATCAAAGGTGAACCCCAACCATGTGTTATCATGGATTGTGTTGTGTTTATGATAAACTCATTTGTTGTCTTAGTCTTACCTTGCTCTTGCCTGTAAGTAAACTAAACTCATAGGTTGTGACTGGCGATAATAATGCTTGATGGCTCATATTGATGATCGGTGATTTATATGTAACATGTCCGGCTCGTGAACTCATAACCTCTCGTGTATGTTTTTATGGAATCCCCATGAGTGGAACAAAACCTTATTCCATGGGACTTACACAAGCTCGCTGTTTCTTAAACTCAAGTAATTTGATCGGTGATCCATTGGTTCATCTTCTTCCCTTTCACTTGATTTCGAGAAATGGTTGATAAATTACCGTAAAATCTCGTTCTAATTACTCCTGACTTGTGAAAAAACTTGCTGAGAAACATGCTGATATGGATTTTGCAGCGAAATGGGCGGATCAGAGGACGGGTTCCAACATGGAACCGAGAAAAGCTGTACGTGCACAATCATGTAAGTAACCATCTTCTCGGTTCACAGGCTCGGACTCTACTGGCTGGATCAGAACTCCGGCGACATGATCAGACCGGTCACGGGAAAGAAGGCCTGAAATCGCAGTTAAGAACAATACCAATGACAGAAATTGAGGTAGATGCATTCTCCCGGACAAAAGTCCTTGTCTTCTCTTTCTCTTGTATCCGGTGCTCGTATTGTGGCCATAGGCCTTTGTTCTGTATTATACAATATAGAGAGAGGTAGAAAGCTCGGTTTCTGCATAATCCATATACATGATTGTATTAAGATCAGGAATCTTAGGCGTATAACTTTTGTATTCGTATTCCCAGACATGAGACCGTAGCCATTTTGTCTCACACCCTTGATATGTCCTGTGTTGTTATTGACACACATGATAATATGAAATAATGATGTCTAAATCACCCGAAATCGGGTTTTATCTCACAACACCCGGGGACATTCGAGTTCAGATACCCTAAAATCTCGGATACCCGACCGTGCCAACTCCTAGGAATCACAATCATCAAAAAAATCCAGTTTGAAATATAGGAATGTGATTGGATCTATGTTCTAAGCTCGATGAATAGAATTCAACAAGGAGAGCTTACCCATGGTCTCATAAAATATCGACCAATCTCATTCTTTGATCGATGTTGGATCCGAATAGGCTAATACACAATAAATTTTTTTTTTTTTTTTTTTTTTTTTTAAG
>NW_010960187.1:6689926-6734952 GCF_000463585.1 Tarenaya hassleriana | reverse complement strand
TACACAAAAAATTTTTTTTTTTTTTTTTTTTTTGCATGAAGGCATATGTGTGTTTACTTGGTGATTTTCTTTTTCACCGTCCTAATTTTTAATTTTAAAAAATCGGTTATCACGGTTTACCATGTAAAACCATCTTGATTTGTATCATATAATTTTGGCTGATAATTAAAACTCTGTTTGTGATTGTGAGTGATCAAGTGGGAGGTGAGATTCACGCGCTATGGATGAGCGTGAGGGTGAAAGCCAGAAATGCAGCAAGCGGCTTCAAGTGCATTTTTTTCTTGAGTTGAAGCCGAAACCAACGAGCGAATGCTGAGACTTGGCCGTATCTCATCCACACAGCCATTTTCAGACACACCACACAACGCAAACATCATCGAGGACAAAGACATAACATTCAGAAACCCCAGGAAGAAGAAGAAGAATCAGATTACGAAAAAAATGTCAGCGGCTTCTCCGATCCACTGCGTCAGAATCCTCAACCCTTCTTCGACAGCAGTCTCCCCTTCAAAATCATCTGGTTCGTCTCGTTTCAGATTCTCTCCTACCAAGCCATGCGTTTTCACCGTCAGCTGCTCTCAGGCCGAAGGTCCCTTGAGGAGACCGGTGGCTCCTCCTCCTCTCCGGGAGCCATCGCCGCCGTCGAAGCCCATCCCTCCTCCGCCGTCTCCCTCTCCTTCCACTGTGTCTCCGCCTCCGCCTCCGCCGGCGGCGACTTTTGAGGTGGGCAAGGGTGTTATTACGTTCGAGTTCCAGAGGCAGAAGGCCAAGGAGCTGCAAGATTACTTTAAGCAGAAGAAGCTTGAAGCCGCTAATCAAGGCCCCTTCTTTGGATTCCTTCCCAAGAACGAGGTTTCCAATGGAAGGTATCAAAGTTTGGATTTTGACTTCTGGGTCATGATTGTTTTGAAGGTTTTCTGATTGGGTTCGCATTAGGTGGAGAAATTTCGATTTCTTGTTTTGTTGGATTATAGAAGAATGATTACTTTTTACTAAACAAATTGATGTTACATAGTTCAGGAGGGTGTTCAATTGTTCTGCCATTTGAGTGTTTTCTTTTTCGAATGCCATTTGATCCGTGTTGGGGGCTGGTATTTGCAGATGGGCAATGTTTGGTTTCGCGGTTGGAATGCTCACAGAGTATGCGACAGGGTCAGACCTCGTTGATCAAGTTAAGATCCTCCTCTCCAATTTCGGTATCATAGACTTGGAATGATTTTTTCTCTTCAAGTATAGAGCCCTGTTTTTTTTTTTTGTGTGTAAGCATCTATCTGTTCATAAGCAGACACATGTATTGTATTTTGTATTGTCAATCTCTCATTTGTTGTTGTTGTTTATTGTTGCTCTAATTATGTATCTTCAGGATCTGCAACTGCAATCCAAATAGTACATATACATTTGCCCGTTTTATAGAATTTTTTTTAAGAATTTTTTTTTAAAAAAAAATTCGGCTCAATCTCGGTATCATAAACTGGTTTTGGAGAATCCTTGTCTTTGGGATCATATCTTAGATGTTTCCTTCAAATATGATTTTCACTTTGGGAGTCACAAAACAGCCACAAAATGTTCACAACTGATAAATGGGCACGTGGTTGAACGCCTTTCAGGAGGAATTTACTTGGAGGGTTAAAAAGGGATATAAAGACTGTCCTCATCCAAAGCCAAGTAGCAGTTTTGTACAATACGAAAGACTTTCAATCTTCTATACTTTAGATACCAGAAATCCTGCAGTCACATTCCCATGACCCCAAAAAAAAAAAAAAAAAAAAAACAACCCACAACAGTGTGTTGTTCCTCCCTTTAGCTCATTCTGGCTTTGCTCCTTCAAACGTTTCAGGATGTTATCTCATCACTCAATTCGCAGAGAAGTTACCATCCTCTATTGTCTTCTACAACACCATGACCAAAGAGAGGATAGCAAAAGTAACAAGCTTAGCCTTCCCAGCCGGATTGATGTATTGTGGTCAGTATTTGGGCCATATATATTCTCCAATCCTATGTGAGAAGGGGTCACGGTCGGTATGTGCAATCCTATGAAACCGTTGCCACTTACAGTGTTGGACCAAAGTGTTGTTGATATAGTTACTCCCCATTTGTCTGAAATGTGAAACTCCAACCGGATAGGTAAAAAGATCTCAGAGTCCATTGAAGGACGAAAACCCATTGCTATGGTTGACACTGAGCCTGCATGGTAAAAAAGGTGAGCGATAAGTTTGGTGTGACAATCAAACTTATGTCATTCGAGGTTCAAAAAATCTTGTTCCTACGGACCTAAAGTCTGAAAAGAGAATGTAATGCATCTCATGACTCATGATTCAGGTGCAAAACATTCAGAAGCTTACCAGATCTGAAAGATAGATACATCATGACCCGGAAGATGACTTCTGAACCCACATTTGTTTCTGCAAGACAATTAAAAAATAAAATAGTAATTAAAAACAAGAATTGTGAAGGGGTTCAAGAGGTAAAGTAACTTCAAGGGCATTGTAAAAGGCTTTCGCTTGCCTCATGAGGATTCAAACCACTGCCACCTCTTCTCAAAGATTTACCATCACCTGTCATCCCCAAGACGCCATCTTTTCTATTACGAGCTCCAACACGGCGACTGGTATGTCTTGAAGAACCTGCAGGATTCAGAAATTTGAGAAGTTAAGACAGATGTCTCTAGATTAATATAGTTACGGAAGCCATGATAAATTTATAGATATCAATTAGCTAACCGTTCTCTGGAGAATATGAATGGTGGCTGCCAGAGGAAGCTGCCCCTTCAACAGTCTTCAGGACAAGCATCTCGTCTTTCACTTCTCCATTATTCGCTGGAAGATCGTAACAGACTAAGTTGAAATATAACAGAGGGGAAATACTCAACCACAAACATCCCTTAATAATCGATTAATAGCAAAACTATAACCTGCTGAAGATGACTGATGGTCCTCGCTAACATTCAACCCATCAGTACGATGAAGCGGAGCCCACATAATACGATCAGGTCCTTCTTTGTTTCTCGTGCGTCTCTCCTGCTTCTCACTGAGGGCACCAGGACCATGATAGTCTTTCCCTGCAAATTTACCATCTGGGTTGTTTCATATCATCAGAATAACTCGATAAACTTCAACAAACATTTTGATCAAAACACATCTCTCCTTACCTGCTCGTGTGTTGGCAGACCGAGGAGGTCGTTTGCTGTTTTCCACCTCTGATGATGGCGCTTTTTGCTCAGGATGTACAGAAGATGAAGATTGACTCAGTTGTGGCTCATGTTTCAAAAGTATGCCCCTGATCAACCTCCTACCAACATCACTCTTCTGGCTTTGTCTGGAAGCAGATGAACTTCCCACTGAAGCCGTTTCATTCTGCTCCTCTGACTGTGGCAAAGAGTTCTGAATGTGCAAAACCATTAAAGAACATATACAAAACAGAATGATTTACATGGCTTGTGATTGTCAAAGACTATCAGACTACCTGATAATTATGAAGATTTTTCTAAAAAAACAAAACTTACAGTAGGACTGTTTCTGTCCTTTGCTTTCAAGAGCAAAATCTTTTTCTTTCCAGACTCCATAATCAAGTTAATCCCTGGGAAAGAGCTTTCGATAACAGTGTCTGCAGTTGAGTCAATTAGAGCAAATTAGATAGGCCGAGAACTTTTGATTGTAGGAATACAGAAGCAATTAAAAGTAATTATGGCGCAACTATTTGATTACCATTTTCATTTTCTGGGACTTCACTGGAAGTTAAATGCTTATTTTCTTGCTTAGAGCTCGTGGCATAGGCTGACTTAGCTTTTCGGGTCATGTTCTTTGCACTGTCCTTTTCAACATACTTATACGGGAAAAACATTCAAAATGGAAAATTGAATAATTTCCTTCCGGACACAGAAAAAAAGGGCACCGACTGGGCCAAAAATTTGCACACCAACATTCGTTAGGCAAGTACCTTTTTCTTTTCGGAGCTTCGTTTCGAAGACCTTGAATTTGGCTTATTAGCAGATGCAGCTCTGCCTCTTCTGCTCGCTCTTCGAAAATCTGACAAACCCTATTGTAGACCCCAAACCATGGATCAAGTAAGGTCTCTTTCAAATGGATAAAGTACATGTAGACACCCACTACAGGTTACACTGACTTTCCAATATCTGGGGGGAAATATAACGGGAAAGCACAATGCACCTGTGTTTCAATCTCAGCAGCACGTTTTTGCCGTATAAATTCCATCAGAGGAGTAACAATAAGAGTGTCTGTCATTGTACCTGAGAAGCAATTTCAGATAGTAAAATTCACTGGTATTGGACTATAAGCATTCTTATCGGACTAGAAGTGACACCCCAGAGAAAAGGATGATGAACACAATTCGTTTCGGAAATACATACCAGACTGTTCGGCTTCTTTTCTTTCCAACTGGATTTCAGCACTCGGAAGGTTCTCAACAGGTCTAGCTATGATCTTAAGAAATTCCAGATAACCAGGATCCTTGCAAATAGTCCCTTCACGAGGATCCTTCTTGCCACATTGTTTTGGCACACGCTGTGAAGGCGCATATTCAACTATAGCCTTGCATTGAGATCCTAGTATAGGAAATACACAATCACATATCCAACAGGCCATATAGCACTAATCAAACGAAGAGAGTTGACAAAGACAGTTAAGTCAAATACCCTTCTCATTAACAAACACATGGCCGTTGAAAAATGTAGCAAACTCATAAACATCCTCTTGAGTCTTGAACTCTATGTAGGCCCGAGAATACTTCTGATTCTTATGGCTGAGGAAGCAGGTAAAAGAAAACTCAAAAATCAGCTCGAAAGCAGGAACCTTTCTTCCAGTGGCAGTGAAAATTTAACCCCCGGAATAGCTCTAAGACATCTATCTTATAAAATATTAAAGCTATCACCTAAAGACAAATGCTTGACGAGAAGAAACGCCGGCATATTCAGAACAAGAGACAAACGTTTAGCACAAGGATCACAAACATTCTCTAAAATTTTCTGCGAAACGAACTCAAATTATCCGATAAAAAAATGTAATGCTATTCGGAAGCCACTCGATTCAGACAAAACCTCCAGATTCCATGGGCGCTATTGATGGAAAGCAAATCCAACCAACATGAAACACAAGAAACGGTCAATAAAGAGGTAAGGAGAATCGTACCTGGATTTCCCAGGATGAAAAGCGAGCCAATTGTAACGATCGGCGAAACGAGCGTGGATATGGGACAAGAGACCAGACTGAGTAATAGACGGCGGCAAGTGCCGTACGATCACTTTCCTCTTCTGCAACGGGTCCTTCATGAGATTGCCGGGCCCTAAATCCTTCGGAGAGGTCGAAAATCAGACAACGAAGCAGCAAATCAAACTCCGAAACATTGCACGCAATTTTGCCCTAATTCGTTCGTCTTTTCCCTCTTTTCTTCCATCTCTCGAGGTAATACAACCAAAGCCTATATTTTTATTTTTATTTTTATTTTTATTTTTATTTTTATTTTTATTTATATATTTTTTAAAAGGAAAAAGTGTTTATTTGGAACTTTTTGGACCGTTGGATCCCAGGGTCGCAAAAGTACGTGGTCGTGTATTGGACCGAGGTCTGGGCCTACATTCTGTTAAGGACCCATCGAACTTCACTCGCAAGGGTGTATTAAGTTTTGGCCGTACGATGAAGGTCGTTCCCATCTGACGGTCATTAATCACTCTTATAGTTATCCGCGTGACAGGGGATAAAATTACCGATGAGAAGTAAGATGGGCCTCTCTTTGGACCAGAAAATGAACTCAATGGGCCTAAAATTAGGCCTATATTGGGCCATATTTCATTAGGCCCATTACATTGACGCACGTCGTGGTGTTGCGTTTTGCGTCAGGATGAAAATAGCAACGCATCCAACGTTAGATAATAATAATAATAACCCACATGATCATTTTGGTTTGATTATAATTCCAAACCGAATAATATATAATTCAATCATATTTTTATATTATAGTTTTTTAAATTAAATAAAATGAGGCCAACCGTGATGTAGTTTTTTTTTAAAAAAGATTGTCAAAAGCTGAAAACGACATCCTCTGTTTCTTACCGGGTCAGATTATTCTATGATCTTATTGAAGATCGAAACTTTACGTCGATTTCTTCGTCTATCTGTTAAATTTCACTAGTTTTTCGACAAGGGTACATGAAATTTTCCCAGATGGGCGAAGACCTCGTGGAGGATGATTCGGAATTGGCCTCGCCTCGAGCCCGGCTGGAACCCTAGTTCATGTTGGCCGTACGTGCAGCGGGAAAAAGCCGATTCTTGGAAGAAATGCGTTTTAAGTCGTGTAAGTTCACTATTTGTCACCAGAGAGGGTGAATTTTCGAGGGGTGGACTACTAGATGGACTGACTTCAGTTGAGTCATCTTCGCTCGTTTCCTTCTACGGTATGTAATGTTAATCTGGTAACTGGTACAGGTTTCTTTGATTTGTCTATGGCCGCCGCCAAATTCATCGTTAGATGCATAACTCTGTCCGAAGACGGAATCCGTGTCGTGAGCCAACTGATTGAAGAGGGACAGTATGCGCTGCAGCAGCTGCTGACCCTTTTCGATGGAGGAGTATCTGGATCAGGGCAAGACTACTGTCTTGAAAATTTGATCCAGATAACACATGTTTCCTGTCTTGCATCAGTAGTTTGAAATGAATTGTAATGGTTGTAGGAAATTATCCAGATAACAATCGATCGATGTTGTTTGATAGACAAGACAATATAAACACGAGAAAGCTGAGCAGGTTTACGCTTGTTGAACTGTGGAAAATGGTACAACGGATGAGTTATTGCGGGAATTACATGTGAAGTAATTCTCAAAATTTGTTATTAAGATTGCTTTAGCTTAGAGAGTTGTTCATTAAGATGGAATTATCTCTTCTCAGGAGGTTGAATCATTGAAGGGAGAACAAGAGATATGGAAGTTGAAGAGGCAGATAGAAAGGGCTTAAGAACTGCTGGTCATTTGTATTACACAAACCTTGACCACAATATTACTGCTTGGCCGTTTTATAAGGTTCCAAAACGCGAGAAAGACTGTAACTTTTTCGTATGTAAACATTTATGTGATACATCGAGAATTCTTGAGTTTTTTCCCTCCATTTTTCGGGTGGATACCAACCTGAAAGAAACAACGACAAGTCTTGAGAAGCAAATCGCTGAAGAACAAGCTACGAGGGTCAGAGTGGAAATGAGTTTCAGAAACATTCCATTGGAGATCAAAAAGCTGAGAAAGAATCCGGAGAAAGCAGAGAGGGAGGCTGAGGAACTCCCAAAAGTAAAAACAAATGCATCAATTTCTGATATATGTCCTTAGCTCGAATGAGGTCGCAAAGGAGAATGAAAGATCGATCCCTGGTACGTTGAATTATATGTCGGTATATGATTTGCCTGCCAAATATACTCTCTTGCGTATGGTCTCATGCATGATTATATCTGTGTCTCTCCATAATTAACGCTGAATGGATTGGTTGAAACTTGTACATATATTGTATCTTGCTTCAAAACTTCACAATAGCCTTTATCTTTGTGTGTGGAGAGAGCAAAAGCCTTTATCTTGACAATGGTAATGGGAACAAAAGTTGTTTGCTATTTAAGCTCACAAAGGAATTATTCTTTCCTTGCAATATTTTAACCTTGGATAACTGACAATACAAAAACCCTGTTGTTGTCGAACATATCTTGATTCTTTACTTGACGGTTTTTGCTTGAAAAGTAGAAAGAATTCCATTCTTCGTCTCTGACAATCTGTGAACAGTTTTGTGTATCTCAATACTCGTGTGTCTATAAATTCGTTTCATTCATGCGGTGGCAAAACTTTCAGGTTATCGCAGGGAATACTCAAAAGCTACGGTTTTCTGAAGCAAGTAATTCTGATCACAGGTATGTGATTGATCTACGGCGAAAGATGGAAACTTTTCACCAACCCATCAATCGATCAATCCGTCAAGGCTTAAACTAAGTATAAGTTTTTTTGTTTTTTGCAAGTTTGAGATATGGTGGACTTGGAGGTTTGTGGGGGAGAATGGAAACCGGCAAGAACACTGGTTCTGGTGGGGAGAACAGGCAATGGCAAAAGCAAGACAGGGAACAGCATCATCACCACGTTGAACTCCATGATGGGGAAGCAACCAAAGAAACCTCCCTTTGCTTCGAAATACAGCGCAACTGGTGTCACCCAAGAATGTAAGTTAGAGACAACCGAGTTCGAAGGTCGTGAGATCAATGTCATCGATACTCCCGGTATGTTATTTTTCGTCGTTGTATCGATCGATGAACGAGCTTAGATATACGACCTGGTTTCCTTTAAGAAGAAGAATTGAACCAATATGTGAGCTCTTCTTTTGGAAATAAATACCCGGAAATAGAGTACCCGTCCAACTGATATTCGTAGGTACCCATGTACATTAACAAATGACATACATATTCTTATTAATTTTTAATATTTCCCATCTTTAGTCCGGTGATTCGTATTTTTTGGTTATTCGAACTCATTATTTTTAGAATTATCCATTTTTTGTTATAATTTTGGTTTCTTAAAATATCATTTTTGGGTTTGGGTACAAATCCATGTAGAGATGTACTCTGAATTTTTCGGGTAGTCTCCGTACCCACCCTCACTTTGTATATGCATGTATAATATAACAATACATATACATGCGGACATGTGTGTGTGTGTGTTTACAGGTCTGTTTGATTTGCAAATGGAGACCGAGTTCATAGCAAAGGAGCTCGGGAGATGCCTAACCATGGCGAAAGATGGAATAGACGCAGTCTTGTTGATATTCTCCGTGAGGAGTCGTCTAACAGCGGAAGAGAAGTCTGCCCTAATCAACATAAGGTCAATTTTCGGGAGTAATGTCGTGAACCACATCATCGTTGTTTTCACCAACGGTGACGCCTTGGAAAGCGATGGCCAGACACTGGATGACTACCTCACCGATGACTGCCCTGAGTTCCTCAAGGTTCGACTTTTCGATTTCTTTTCACGCAGATAACTTTGCACTGATCGAACCGAAAGAAGAAAAAACCGAAAGTTTTCGTATTTTTTCGTAGGAACTTCTCTCGGTGTGCGACAACCGAATGGTTCTCTTCAATAACAACAGCTCCGATAGAGAACAGAGAGAAACCCAAGTCAAGGAGCTGCTCCAGCTAGTCGAAAAGGCCGTGGAGCATAATGGTGGAGCCACCTACACAGATGAGCTGCATCAAAAGATAAAGGCGAATGACTAAAACTTCTCCCTGCTTTACTCGGCTTTTTCTTGCATGGAGAGATAAATGTTCATCAGGGTTGCCTTTTATGTCATTTTTTCTTTCCAGAAACTGAATGCCCAATTCGAGAAAGAGGAAGAGGAGATCAAATCACTGAATGCACACTCGAACCTCAGCAGGGAAGAGTTGCTGGATAGGTTACAGAAGGCGACGGGCAAGCACTGTGACCAGATCATGCTTGCGGTAATTCGATTACCCGTGAATCGCGACGAAACATAGCTAGGGTTTCATATTCAAAAGGGTAAGAGTCTGGTGATGGCATTTTGTTCAGGTGAACGCCCACATAATAAAAACGAGGCAGAGAATGGAGATGCAGGCGGCTAAAGAAAGAGCCGAGAGAATCAAAGCGGAGAAAGAGGCGGAAAAAGAGCGAGAACGATTCAAAAACGAGCAGAAGAAGATGATGGAAGAGGCGGCCAGGCAAAGGGAAAACGACAGGAAAGCAGCAGAGAGAGAGGAGCAACGCCTGAGAGAACAGAACAAAGCTCTGCAGAAAGCCTTGGACGAGAAGAAAAGCAGATCATGCCGTATTCTCTGAAGAAACATCGTGTTCTTCTTCTATCAATCTATATATAAGTGTGTGTGTGTGTGTGTGAATGTGAATGTGCATAGGCATATGTATTTGTGATGCAGATAACACCTCTCTATCTCTAATCTCTATGTACTGTGTGAGTGTCACCATGTTGTATGTATATGTGATACTGATAAAATAAAGGTGAACTCTTTCTTCTTAGAACTTTAGTTAGCTTTTTCCATCTCTCTCATGATTCTTAGTTCAGACTTCGGATATCACTGCAAGAACATGTGAAACTCTACGCGAATCCGAAACCTAATCACGTTTCTATTCACAAGAACATCTGAAGTGAGGCAAAAAAACATAAAATGATTGTGGAGAAAAGGTTTCGTAGAATTACGACAGAAAAAGGGACAGGACAGTGTTCAAAGGAACTAGCTTTCCGAGCTCTCGGTGTTGCCTGAATGTACACTTACCCCACTTAGCCAAAATCAGATTGCATCTTTGTCATATGTATCCGCTGCTCTCTCTGCTGCAATAACCAACGGTAAAAGGGTAAGGCTTTGCGATGAACAAAACTCGATAATCCATATCGATCAGTTTCGTAAATTTCAAGACCCTTTTCGCCTCTTTCGCCAAATATTTTTGGAATCTTCTCCTCAGAAGAAGCTTGTAACGCCGTTGTGCGTATACGTTAAGACAATACATATATATACAACTTTTATTTGGAATCTCCTCATGCCAAGGAAGTAATCTTCTAGTGATTCTTTGCTTGTCAATGGGTCCTGCATCTGCTCTTTAGCGTGTGGCTCTGCTCGAATAATTTCAGTTCCGTAAAGTTCTTCATGCTGTGTTCCTCAAGTCAGCTTATTTCATCTATAAATTCTCATCTCCTTAGGTTGCCAGATTATGAATAATTCTTCTAACAAAGTTCAAAGTTAACAATGGCGAGAAGAAATTCCCAAAAGGGAAAGTATCTGATGGAGGATATGGTTGAACCGTCGGGTCCACCGTCGAAACGAGCCCGGACTCTCGTCCTGGTCGGGCGTACAGGAAACGGGAAGAGCGCCACGGGGAACAGCATCCTCGGAAGAAGGGCGTTCAAGCAGGGATCGAGCTCGGTAGGAGTTACCAGGACTTGTGAGCTTCAGACAGCTGAGCTAGAAGACGGCCAGATCATCAACGTCATCGACACTCCCGGTACGTTCCGTGTGTATTTACGACAATACCCTTACACGCCCTCTCAAGACGGATGATCCGTTCTTTTCCCTATGCCGTTTTTCAGGTCTGTCATCTCTGTCTCCGATGTCGGAATCAACGGCAAAAGAGATACTACGATGCTTAACGCTTGCCAAACAGGGGATAGACGCCGTTCTGCTGGTTTTCTCGGTGAGTAGTCGTATCTCGCGGGAGGAAGAGGATACGCTCCATCTGTTGCAAGCCCTTTTCGGGCGAGAGATCGTAGATCACATGATCGTCGTCTTCACGGGAGGCGACGACCTGGAAGACAACGAGGATACACTCGAGGACTACTTGGACAGGGGCTGTCCAAACTTTCTAAAGGTACACATTGTCCTGTGATAATATCCAACTACCCGATTTCTTTGGAAACATCTAAATTACTCTATACGAACCGAAACTCTTTATATTTGAACGGTTTGGTTGCAGGAAATGATCGAACGGAGTGAAAAACCGTTGGTGTTGTTCGACAACAAGACCGAAGACAAACGCAAGAAAACGGAGCAAGTTCATAAGCTTCTGTCCGTCGTCGATTCCGTTGTGAAGCGTAACGGCGGGAAACCTTATATGGACGATCTTTTCGTTGAGCCGCAGGTTATATATATATGTATATGTGTGTGTATATATATATATAGTGTTCTGTCTTTTTTTTTTTTCTCTCCATCATGACTTAGATTTGATTCTGTGTGTGTTCAGGTGGAGAAGCAACTGGCTGAAGACGAAGAGGTGATTCCCATACAACGGAGCAGGACCGTCTCAAGGTGGATTGGAATTACTTTTTTTTTAATTTGAAAATTTTAAAATAAATTTGTTTTGGAGATATTTTAATTCAGATTTATTTTAATGCATCTTTATTATCGAATACTATGAATCTATTTTTTTGTTAAAAAAATATTAAATCTGATAATATCATTTTTTTTTTAATTTTACCATTAAGAATTAGTATTTAACAAAATTATAAATTATTGGATAGATCAACCGATATTTTTGAATAACTAATTGTGGTGTATTTATATTATTTTAAATTGCGATTGTATAAACTAATTTTTAATATTGGTCTTTAGATATTTTAAAAACTTTTAAATTTTAAGTTTATTTTGTTAAAAATATTTATCATATAGAATTTACAATTTTGCATGGACTAAATAATTTTTATATATGGTATATATATACAGTGCTCGTCCCGTAATGTATGAGAAGAATCTGGAACCGAGTCTGTCCAATGAAGAGATACGTAAAATGAGGAAAATAATAAAGAAGGAAGAAGAAGCGAACTACAATTATCTCGAGCTCTGGCGAAGATGCAACATCATGTGAGATGTATAACTCCAAAGAAACACTTCTTATATGTGTGTGTATATATACATATATATGGATATGATGCATGCATATACTATAGTTTTTTTTATGTATATGTACATATACTATGTATATATTATATATGTGTGTACTATTGAGTGTATCAGTGCAGTCACACGACTATATGAAATAACACCGCCTTTACAAAGCGTTTCCAGTTCTTCGTTCACATGCATGCATTAAAACACGCATTTCCGTACATCGATCTACTCAACATGACATGATATTAAAACAGATCATTCATATATGTCCCATGCAAAGATATATAGAATACAAACAAACACCACAAGAGTGTGAATAATGCGTCTGATTCATATATATATAGTTACGTAACATATTCAAGTCTTTAACGGATATATCTCCAAAAGGGCGACTGATCATTTTATTATACAGCATATATATGGATATATAGATAACGAAGAAGACGGCCCAAATCGCGGAGTTTTTTTTTTTTTTTTTTTGGCGAAGACGAAGTTTGATATCGTATCAGCCGAGATGGAGGGTTCTCTTGTCCTGAAGGTCGGAGTAAGCAGCTCCGGTGCTGGTGCTAGCTCCGGAGCCGATAAGGTTATGGCCGAAGAAGTTGCGAGAAGCTAAGGCTTCGATGGCGTTGATCTCTTGACCACTGACCATGCTATGGTGTTGCTGAAGCCTCTCCACTTCCGCTATCTGCAGATTATATATAAACGTCAACAAAAACCCGGAAAAAAAAAGATGGAAAGAAAGTGTTTATTTTAATGATTGTTACCCTTGTTCGCAGATAGATGCCCTCGTTGTCCAGTTCCATCTCCTGTCCAGAAGATGCAGAGAAGTGTTTGTTTATGTAAGAACATGTACATATATATATGTATGTATATATATATACACTTTGGGAACCTACCCTTTTCTGCAGGAATTCAATTTCAGCAAGCAGCAACTCATGCTGTTCATCCCAAATACAAAGATGATCAGGAAAGAAGAAACTTAAGAAAAAATCTCAGACACTGGTAACAGTCCATCGCTGTATATATATATTAGCTATCGACGTGAAAATCTTTCTTTCTTTTACGTTTATTTACCTTTTTAGACCTGATCCGGGACATGGCTTTCTCGAGCCTGTTCTCAAGCGTTTTCAGTTCCTTCACACTCAAGGAACTCAATGAATCTCCCATCAAATTCCTGAGAACATATGCAAAATGCAAAATATCATTGGAAGTCTATATATCTCTATGTGTCTGAGAGAGAGATAGAGAGAGAGAGAGAGAAAGAGAGAGAGAAGTGGGGGAACCTGTTGGAGTTTTGAAGCATTTGGATCTGCTGCCTCAGCTTCGCGGATTCTTGTTGATAGTACTGTAAATTCAGACAAGAACTGTGAGGAATGATGATTATATTATATATATACCCTATGATTAACTTTCTGTCGATCGTCATACCAAAAAAAAAAAACTTTCTGTCGATCGGTTGCAGTACACTCAATAACTCAAACTACCAGAAGCAGCAAATTAGGAAATTGCAAGAAAGAAAACCAAGGTGATGAGTTCACCAATCATGGATCGTTGAAAGGGGTACCCTTAGGATTCCTGTTATGATAATTCTTACCCCAAGTCTTTTCCCGAGAAAATTCTCGCACTAGAGTGCTCTCTCTCTCTCTCTCTTTCTGTGAGGTTATCAACTATCTCCCGACCTTGTATAGAGAGCATGCACAATGACGTTTCTATCCTTATTAACGACTCAACAAGAATACAAAACTACATTCTTGCCCTCGGGGCTCTCTTGATCAGATTATTTGGCCAAATTATAAGCCACTGAACCTGAGCAAGAACATATGCACAGAGAGAGAGCGAGAGAGAGAGAGATCGTAGGTTAAATAACGGGAGGAAAGAAAAAGATTACCGCAGCATTGATTTCTTGGACAGAGCTTGTGTTGGTGCTGTCGGAACACGCCTTCTTATACCTCTCGATGGTTGATCGTATGCTGTTTGTCAAAGCAGCTTACGATTATGACTTGGAACACACGTTTTTAATTTAACTAATTGCATGAAAATTAATAGAAGGATATGCAAAGACAAAAGACAAAGAACGAACGAATTTTACCAAATGAGTTTTGATTTTCTTAAGGTGAAAGAGGGAAGATCCTCAGAACATCATCAAACACACTTTATATTACTGTCTCGTTGAGTTCAAAGAAGAGACAAAAAAAAAAAAGACAAGAAGTGATAATTGGAGACTTTGTTGACCACAACTGCAACCTATATGTGTCTTGCAAGTTCTGTCTGGGTGTGTACTTGTTTATATATGCCTATACATACACACATCATATTTGTCAGTATGTGTGTGTATATATATATATACATATACACTTTGAAAATACTTTTCACTAACCCAATAGATCGTGGGCGAGTGGTCAATCTTGGAATAGGAGGTAACTCTACTTTGAGTTTGAGTGTTCGATTCCTAACTGGTGGGGAGAAAGGTAATTTCTGGATTTATATGATCCATATATAAAGGTTGCTCCCGCGTCGGAGGTTTACCTAGTCAGCGCACCCGAAGGGTAGCAACTAGGAGTAGCTAGGGCCCTCCGTTATCCCAAAAAAAAAAATACTTTTCACTATGTTTGAGAGCAATAAGTGTGTTTTATTTTTATTTGTGCATGGATCGATTAAACTTTGGGAATGACAAGTGAAGAGGAGAAAAAAGAGAGACAGATCCCTAGAGCTAGAAATGGAAACTAAGCATCCCAAAGGAAAGAAAAGTTCAATGCAAACGGATAACAGCAAGAAAATAAAAAATTTGATGAAAACTCTCATAGCCAGCCAAGAAAGAAACAAAAGGGAACATGAAGAGATGATCTTAGAGTCAATCACAATCACGTGGATTCATGCAAAAACTATATAAAAAAGCATAAGAATCACTGGGTTTTTTACGTCGGTTATTTTGCATGAACAAAAGCGGAGTATTATTGGTTGAAAATCATATCGGGAATGTATTTATATACATATTAAATATAATAATGGAGTCCATATTATTTATATTGCAATGATAGATTATTTGAGGGCTTACTTGTTGTTGGCGTACTCGTAGAGGCGGCCGCGGCTGGAGAAGACGATGAGGGCAACCTCGGCATCGCACAGGACAGAGAGCTCATAAGCTTTTTTCAACAGCCCGTTTCTTCTCTTGCAGAACGTCACTTGACGATTGGTCGCATTCTCTATCCTCTTTATCTCAATCTTCCCTCTTCCCATCTTATCCAATTCCTTCAACCAAAAGCAGTCAAGCAGTTAACGTTACATACATCCATATACACCATATCCATATATGCGTGGCAACTGTTTCAAACTTTTTTTTGTGTTGAATCCACTTTTTAATGTTGATATTCTGATTAGTATAAACAGATTTCTTGGTATTCCTTCTTTCATTCCAAACAATGTATATGTGTCTGTGCACATAAACAGAGAGAAAGAATGGTGAAATACGTATAAGTTAGCTATATATGTGCGTACACAGACAGAGATACGCAAATCCCTACAGCAAGAGACCATAGTTCACAAGTTACATGTCTCTACACATATATATGCCCCAGAGGAAAATCTTTCTGAAATATATGAAAACACGAGTTGCTCATTGACAACTATCAAGAACCAGATCCACCGATAAAATACAAAATCTTTAACCAAAATAACATTTTTATCTGACGAGGATCTGGGTATGTTCTAAAAGCGAAAGCAAACCCTAAACCTAAACCTAGGGTTTCATATGTAAAACCAAAAGTCTATTATTATATATTGAATTTATTTAGGGATCATCGAAGGAAGAACATTGATGGCTGATCTTAAAGACAGAACAAGAATCAGATCGATCTGATGCATCGGAAACTAGGGTTGGGAAAAAACTGTCGAACTTTTCGTTGAGGAAAAAAATTCAAGAATACGGTCATCTAAGAAAACCATATATATATACACACATTTTAACAGCATATTGACTAGTACGTTCTCCTTGTATATGTATTTTTCAGAACATATACATATACAGATTAGATATATATACACCCACATGTATATATCCCCACGCAGCTTGTGACAGCTTTTCAGAAAATTAAATCAAAAGAAAATCAGAGGTGAAACTCTGACGGATTTACATGATTTTTTGGTATCTAGATCCAATTTAATTTTGACCCATCTCCTGTACTCTCTCTCTCTCTCTCCTCGTATAGTGTTTTGAAGGCAAAACAACATCAAAGGGCACAAAAAGATGCGTATTTAGATAGAGATCTACAAGATATCTACAAACTTACAGAGGTATTTACGTAATCTATGGCAGTTAAACTGATCCACGAAGACATATTCACCCAAAAAAATGGAGGAAGAAAAGATCAAGAGTCTTTGAAAATGGAAGAAAAGTTGCGGATCTGGAGAGAGAAACTCAAAGTGATCTGAGGAAGGCACTGATGCACATGAAGCTGAAGTTCGTACGAGAGAGAGAGAGAGAGAGAGAGAGAGAGAACTAAGTGTAGTTTCAAGAGGGAAAAACAGCAGATTTGGAACTTGTTCAGGCAAAATCTTAGCTTCAGCTTACAAGAAAGGAAAGAGAATCTAGCAGATATAAAAAAACTAAAACCCCAAAAGAAATCTAAAATTGAAGAAGAACAAAACCCTTTCTCTCTCTTCTCCGAACATGGGGAAACGGATCAAACACAAGAAAAGAATGGAAAAATCTTCCATATTTGCGAATATTTATTACACATTTGCAATGTTTATCACCAAAACCAAGAAAAAAGTAACAAGCCCATGATGGATAAATTATATGTACATACATATCTATAGTTTTTGATGTGATATACAAAGATGGGAGATCGATAAGATCAAGAAGAGTTTGAAGTTTTGCCTTTTAAGAGAAGAAATAAAGACAAGACAGACCTGTGAGAGCTTAATTTGGACAATCTCCGGACTTCAGCTTTCGGAAACTCTCTCTCTCTCTCTCTCTTAATAAAAAGAAGAAGATTTCCGAATCCCAAAAACAAAGCCAAACTCTTCTCTCTTCGAAACCCTAGTTTCTCTCTCTCCTCTCTCTCTCCCTCTCTGACAAGTGTATTTATAGAGGTTACTTTCTTTGCCCGCCTACATGCTGGGAGAGAGAGAGAGAG
This sequence comes from Tarenaya hassleriana, assembly GCF_000463585.1. Lineage (NCBI taxonomy): Eukaryota > Viridiplantae > Streptophyta > Magnoliopsida > Brassicales > Cleomaceae > Tarenaya > Tarenaya hassleriana. The sequence continues at coordinate 6,717,439 of NW_010960187.1, read as the reverse complement.
AGAGAGAATAATAAATAGGTTGCGAAGAGCATATAGTTTTTACATATAGGAATATGAAATTTTATCAAAATGTTATTACCATGATTATAATACGTTCGTACTTCGTATGCATTTTGTATATGCTGTATGCCGGAGAGAGACGCCCTTAGTCTCTTTTAGTTTTCATTGGTAACCAACTATGGAGATCTATTGTGCATCTTCTCTTTTTCTCTTACAATTTACCTGATTTTTATGGTCGGGGAAATGAAGAAAAAAAAAAGGTTTCACACTTTACATAGAAAAATTATAAAGCAAAATTTGAAAATTTATAATGTGTTAATAATAAATCTACAAATTTCAACATGTGAATTTTTAAGGTCTAGACATTTCAAAAAATGGTGTGGTTTTATATTATGATTTTTTTTAATATTCGGGTTTTCATATACTTAAAAGTTCAATTCTATAAGGCAAAACATTGATCAACTATAGCATTTAGTAGAATTGGAACCATCTCTTTTTCTTTTCAAATAATAATATATTATTTTGGATATTTTGTTTCAGTAACTCTAAGAAAATGAAATATATCATATAAAATTTGGTCTCATTGCCTAGAAAGATTTGATGTAAAGATTTCTTGTAGAAGGTTTTTTGTTAAAAACTAATCTTATGTAACAAATTAAAAACTATCTTGATAAGATATTACAACACCAAAAAACTGTTTACCAACACAAGTTAATTTGCAAAGATTTAGAAGTCGTTACAATTCATATATACCTTTATTCAAATATTAATTATAGGTTTAACGATTATATTCGTTTTACAATTTCATACTACTTTTACAATGGTTTTGAACCGTTGTAAAAATTCTAAGACACCGCCACAAATAATATGATTTTCTTATAATGCTACGAACACAAATTTTAAAGCATGTCTTAAGAAAATTCATTTTTGTCATAGAGAATATCGAACCTAATCTACGTATAGATAGATATACAGTACTATTGATAGATGGAAGTAGTTCGATAATTCGGGAAAATAAAAATAGGAGAAGAGGTGCGCCCAAAAAAAAAGATATTTAGGGTTAATTATTTTGGCACCAATTAGGGTTTAATGCATGGAGTGTTAATTTTGGTTGGAAAGCGGACTACCAATAATAATAAAAAATAATATAAATACAAAAAGATATTGGGGGGTTCGACAAGGACATGGGAATTGTAGCTTTGCCAAAAATAGAAAGTAGACGTTGACGTTGTTGGTGCATTTTCCCTTGCATTTGCTTTTTCATCTTCTCTTTATCCATTTTTAGTAATTCTTTTCCTATTTTCTTTGCTTTTTCCCCCTAACTCCCTCTTCTCGGCTCTGAATTAATTTTTTTTTTCTTTTTTAGTTTTCAATTCTCTCAAGTAATGCATTGTTTAATGCCTTATACACCTTTAGGATATTGTGTACATAAAAAAAATACAAGTGTACGTCACCATATATATTTATACGTAACCTTATTTTAATTTATCACGGTATGATTTTGTCATATTCTGTATTATCGGTGTGTATATATACAAGTGAATTCAGAAACGTTAAGGGTGCTAATAAAATTGTCACTCGGCATTTTACGTGATGTGATAGAACAGAATTAGTAGATATATTTAATAAATTGTTATATATGTATGTGCATATATAATATATGTACATATATATAGGAATACATTGAGTGGAAATTATGGGGCGCTTACCATGTACGTGACTCGTCCCCTGCATATATATATATATATATATGTATATGTATATGTATATGAATGTAGGTGTTTGAATCTACTTATATGCATGCAAGTGACCATACGATGTTACCAATTTAATTCATTTTATAATCACATATATGGCATGGTTGACCAGAAAAAAAAAAAGAATTACACATGGTGCATGGTTCAGAGGAATTTTGACTATATATATATAATAGAATTATTCGTGTATAATTTCGTTGTGGGTAAATCACATGCATATATTTCAGAAGTTCGCTTTTGCATTGAATGGTATGAACATGTATTTTTGTAGTCTAATGGAATTCGACCGTATATACATATATATGTTTTATATATGTAAGGATCGGTTATATATGATGTTATTAGTAATTTTTATTTTGGGTTGTTTGTTTGTAGAACATGGACAGCTGTTTTCGATTACAGTCGGACCACTTGGGCGTGTTTAAGAGGAACCAAACACAGAGAAAGAGTTAAAAGATCCACAAAGCTTATGCTCTCAACTCTTAAGCTTATTTTGGTAACTCGTTTTCTTAAAGTAACCTCCACTTGTTGAGCCTAAAATTGCCACCCGAGATTCTACAATCATCATCATCATTTTTGTATTTTATTTTCCTTATATTATTCTTCATTTATGCATCGCTTGTACACACTACGGTAAGTTTCATCAAGTAATGAAGCCCCGACAAGTCTTTCAATCTTCTTGAGTTTGTTCCAAGATCAATGGAACTAAATACATCTCAAGATTTGTTCAACATATCAACGATTCTGTTACATGTACCCGAAAAAAAAACTTCTAAACAAAGCTTTGACCGATCAGAAGAGGAAATGTTTCAACTGAATACAAATGGACTTACAGTTTCGTCAATTTGCAGCAAAAACAGACAAGGATCGATCCTGTATTATTGCAGCATCTGGGCCAAGAAGAAACACAACAGAATCACTCCAGAGTTGTTTCGCTTTGATAAGGGTCCTGTTCTTGCCGCTGTTGTTCAGGAACAAGAACCTCAAACTCACTCACATTCCACTCCGCGGTTTCTTGATTCTTGCTAACGTATATTTCTGTACCAACATTGATCGATGACCAAACCCGCTTCGCCGCCTTTGTTCCAGGGTCCTGGCCACAAACAGGAGGATGTTCAGGAGAAATCCCCGGTCAAATCAGTTTCATGGGTGTATAAAACTGTACATATAACATATATATATATATATACTTGGTAGAAGTAGAGACGACTGGAGAGAGCTCCGACATCAAGCTCCCACGTCCTTGGATCGCCAATCCAGCCATCTCCCTGTTTCTCGGGGTAGCCATGGACTGCCCATTCAGGATGTGGAAGAATCTGAACAAGTTCTTGAGCTTGTGGGTTGCTGTATGGATCGCAGATATCGTATGGTTTCTCCATATGTTTGCCGTTCCCGGGGCTGCAGTAGAGATGGTAAGCAGAATACGGGAACCGGGATGTCTCGTTCCTGAGTATGATCTCACCCGAGGGGCTTGTATGGTATGGAGGACAGGATGCTAAATTATCTGGACGGCACCAGCTCGTGGTTTCTGGGTTAACAATCATCTCGCTGTATCTCGTTACATCAGTCAAAACGTCTCCATCACAAGGATCACCGTTGTTCTTCCAACAGCTCCCGATGTCAATCAGGTAAAATTGGCTGCTGGATCCTCCCCCGCGTTTAATATCAAGAGTCAGCTTCACTTTGAAGTTCGGAGACTCTGGTAGCTAAATGCATACAAATGGAAACAACACATTTCATTGTCAGATCGAAAAGATCAATATAATTAAGTTCGAGTAATGTCTCAGACAGAGTTCTATTTGACTAACTTTTCTCATGATGCCCCTGCCGTTATAGTGGTAACCACCGTTAAATCCTTCAGCAGAATCTGCACGCAGATACAACATCAGCCACGGATATTTGGCAGAGGTTGTCAATGTATTCGAGAAAACCCAGCTCCCACTTTGTACGTTCTTTTTCCATGAAACGGAAAAGAAAGAACTCTTCCCCGCTCCTTTGCTCAAGTCCGCATCGAGGTCATATGATCCATTGATACCTCCCATTAAAAACATTGTTCCTTTCCCGTCAGAAACAAGTCTTGAGTAGTTATGGTAAACAAGTGGCTGGTTCATGCAACCTTGGCCGAAACATGGAAAATTTCTATCCGTAACTATTTTACCGACTTTCCTCCCGTTTTCAGGGCATAAGGTGGAGTTCTTGTCAAAGTTTCCGTTTTTAAGCATAATCATCCAGAAATACCATGGTTCTCCAGAATCCTGTACCTTGCACAAAGATCCAAGGTATCGTTCTTTCTCAACCGCAAACAGGTCGGGGTCCTTATAAGATGTGAAACCTGGAACCAGAAACTTATCACCAGCAGCTAAGTTGTTGTCTGAATCATTCACTAGGTGGCGCACTTCACACTTGCTGGAGTGATCATCAAGCCTCCGGCCCAAAAAATCTAAGGCAAACACAAAAAAAGCCAGCAATATATATACATACAGAAGCATATTAGCAGGGGAGACACTGAAGTAGCTGAGCACCAAAACAGAGAAGACTTATGGCACAATATAGATACAAAGTACAAACACAAGAAGACGGTTCATGAGCAAGGAAACAGGGGAAGAACACTAACACTGACGCTTAAAATATCGAAAACATCTCAAATTAGAAATGATATGCCAAAAAAACCTGGCCAGTCATGAAATTTCTTCCATTCTAGCAAGTTTTCCCAAATTTGGAACAGTAAGCTTAGTTTAAAGCACCTTAATCTTAACCTACGCAAGGGTGAAGCATGAATACTCGATCCGTGAGTTTAAAAAATCGCTCGGTCACAGCCAAATTCATATGAACAACCAAAAGAGGATCAAGAGCAGCATAACGTGATGAATATCAATTTCAAAGAGTTCATCGATTCATTCATAAAAAAAATGTGCAATTTCAAATGTGAATCCGCATCACTTACAAACCCATATTCCAAAAATAAAAATTTCTTCCAAAGTAAACAATGGATGATCCATAGACGAAAATACCAGAAAGGGATGGGCAGGAGAGATCGGCGCAATCGGCAAACCTAGGGCTCCCCATTTCGGGAGCTTCGGCGCCCACTTCATTACAGAAATTCCAAGCTTCCAACGCCACTCTAACATTAGGGTTCTTCATCCCTCCATCTCCGAGCGCCGAAACATACTTCTCCGCCCCACATTTCCCGACGGACAATCTCTCCGACAACAGGGGCAGAGCGAGAAGAACCAGAATTGCAGCCATGGCGAAGGTCCACGAAGAAGCGCGTAGCGATGAGGAGCGAGAGAGGCGCGTGAGAGTGGAGAAGCCGCGCGTGACCCATGGTGGATAAAGCGAGATTTTCTCGCCATCTCATGATCGCTTCCAAGAGAGTTGTTGAGAAGTCGGACCCATTTGCTCCTACGCTTGCTTCGGAACTCCAAACTCATAAATAATGTAGCTTTTTTCCACCCCGTTACTTTCCATACATAACACAAACAGCCATAAATTTTAATTTGTTCTATAAACACCCTTTACCAGAAGAAACAACATTTATTTTCAAACAGCACATGAATTGGCACAGGTACATACACAAATACAGAATACATATATATGTATACAACATTATACATATACGGAGGATACACTAAGGTTTCTGCTTATTCTAATCAAAGATTCGCCAATTGCTGAATGGTGATGGGGTAAGTGTAATCTCGGGAAGTAAAAGTAGACTTGGCCAACAGAATGTTAGCAGTCTCCGTAGGATGAAACGCGTCCCAGTAAACGTACTTGGTACGGTCATTGCATGGCTGCTGCAGCGGCAAGCACGTTATCTGCCCGTTGTTCCTCCCCACTCCGCAACATCCTTTGTCCATCACTTCAAATCCTACACCAAGACAGTAAAGATGAGTTCTTTATCGCTTTCCATACCCGAGAAAATCATAGAGCTGTCGGAATATCGGTTCGTATCTTTTTTTAACCGAGAGGAGAGTTACCGTAGGAGGCTCCCTTGGTTGAGAGGTCGGAGGAGCTTTTGTAGGAGTCGAGGTAGACGAATTTGGAGCCGGGCAACTCTCCGTTGTTGAAATGATCGACGAGCTTCTTGAGCTTGGAGTTGAAGATGGCAATGGCCTTGTTTATCTTCTCGTTGCATTTGCTGCTGGTAGAGTTACCGTGGTAACGTGCTAGCTGGTATGGAATGCACCCGATTTTACCCACCGCCGTCACTATCACTTTCCGAGCTCCGTATTGGTACAGTTGCTTGAGTATATGCAAGGCAAAGAAAGCGATATTTACACGATATTCGTGCTTCATATGTCCCGAGAGAGACTTATATGTTACACAAAATGCGTCAAAACGTTATGGATATAAGGATCCTAGGTGAAATGCTGTACATATTACGATAATACGCTTAATATAACGGATTGTTACCGTTAGTTGGCGGGTGTAATCCTTGATGAGAGCGTCGGAGTAAGTCTGGTCGTTGAAATCAGAGCTTGTAGAGTAGAAATCGGGCATGAAGTAGTTGTTGAGGTAATCGTTACTTCCCATACCCGAGTAGTAGATGCATCGACTCAAGTACCTCTGCAACTCATCGGTATCGCCTCTGAAGTATCTCACCATCTGTTGAACCGTGCTTTCGTAGTTTTGTAGCTGCTGGTTCATAGACATGTGCACACCCTTTTGCAAAAAAAAAAAAAAACAATAAACCAGAAGTCCAGTTAATGGATATAAAGATTTTGAGTTGCAGATCAAAGTGTTAGTGTCTTTGTACCAAGTTGTCTCCTGTCTCATCTCGAATGCCAGATGCTCCCGACGCGAAATTCACTCCCCTAAGCAAGGCTGGACCTCGAGTTCGGGAGTAAGGAGGAATGTACATTCGGAATCCGAGGATTTGTGCTGCAAAAACAACATCAAACATGTCAGTAACAAACGCAGAATGCAAAAACGCGAAATGCAAAGGCGAAAAGCGGGTACCGAGAGCATCAACGTAGGTGCGGCCATTGGTGAATCTTCCGGTGCTTCCTTGGGGAAAGTCGATACCATAAGGACGGTAATTGGCTCTGGCAAGGGAAAGCAGCCTATTGTTGTTGCCGTTATCGACCAGTGAGTCTCCGAAGATGAAGAAACAGGGGACTTGTGTCTGTTGCTGAGACAGGACAACATCGAACCCACGAAGCAGCAGAAGAGCAAAACTCAACAACGAGGCGAAACCCGGAGAACCCATGATTTGTTTCTTTCTTCTGTTGAAAACAGTGTCGAGATCAGGAAGAATGAGTTGAAAAAGATTGAGACTTTACGGACAGATTTATACAGAGATGTGGTTGGTTTGTTGGTTGGTTGGTTATTGGTTTCATGCAGCGATCTGTGAGTTTCTTCTTCCTTTTTTTTGCTTTATTTTTTATTTTTTTTCTGTCATCTTTTGCAATGCGGCGATTCACAGAAGCCACATGCAATCTCTGAAGTTTCGGAGTCTAAATTTGCTTTCCAGTTGTTATGGTTTGCAACTTGCAAAAGAAGAAAGAAAGAAACAGAGCTCTTTTTTCCCGGGAAAACTCCTCTGTTCTTTGTAAAATGAATTGGGTTTCTTCCAATGTGTTTGGACATGAAATGGATCTTGTCGGTTCTGGTGTTTCAGTTTCTTGCTACGTTCTGAAAATGAAATGGTCTGAATTGAACCTGTATATTTGCAGAATTATTCATATTTTAACTTCATTCAATCAATGAATATAATTTCATATTAAACACGCACAAACACCCTGCATTTTTTTTTTGCATTTTTCTTAAAAGGATAAAATTTTTGGGTTTATCGTAGTTTTTCAGGTAAATTTTAGAAAGGAATAATTGCCCCACAAACAGAGACAAAGAACTGAGGTCGACCCATGAATGGAAATGAACAAAAAAAGGTTCGCATCGATGATTCAACATCGACAAAATGTGGTCTCGACGCGAACCCGCTGTCTTACTCAGTGGGTCTTCCATCTGTCTCTATGGCAAAGATGAATAGGCTATCGAGGACCATGCGATTGGAGATGATGCTTGAACCGAAGAATCTGATCCGGCGACAAGTTCATCCACCTTGTCTTGTTAGAATTTTTGCTTTTTAGGGTTCTTCGATTTCTGGGTCCATGGCAAGTTCGCATCTTGGAGCTTCTTCGTTGATTAATAGTACTTGGATGGCTCTGAGCTCCTCTGTGAAATTATGGGTCGGCTTCAGAGATAAGCGCTTCAGACGATATATGGTGGTTAAGGTTGAAACAATGGAGAAGAATTCTTCCTTGTCCTGTTTCGTTTTCTTTCTTCTCCTTTCTACGTTTTTCGCTTGATTTCTCTTGTTGTTGGGCTGTTTGGTGTTTGTGCAGAGACGAAGGTTTCGTGTTCGACAAATGTATAGGAAGGACCAGAGGAGCAAACGTGAGCTTGTTCGTTTGGTCAAAAGGTGAAGACTTTGTTCTCTTCTCTGTGTGAAATCGTGTTAAGGTTTCTGATTCAATGAAGAATTGTCGAACAATGTGCGGTTTATCTAATGCATGCAAGAATCAGAGTCCTGAGTAACACGCTTGAAAAACGTATAAGAAAAGATCGAACTTTACTTGAAATCTCAATGTCCCTGGAATCAATTTCCTCACTATCTGATAGATTCTTCAAAAGGGTTTGTAGCTTCATCAATAGATTTATCCTTAGACGCAAGACTATGTGTATTGAATGCTTAAGACGAAAGAACAGTCGGAACTTTCCTTGAAACAGCAGCAAATGTCTTGTAATTTGGTAAAGTTTCAGTGGATTATAGTCCCTCCGATGTTGCAGGAGCGAGTCTTTGAGACGGATTCTGAAGCAATATGGAGTTTCAGTAGATAACCTTGAAGAAACTAACGGAAGCAGTAGCCTTTCCAACCTTGCTTCTGACGAGCAGCCTACCCGTGTTCCTTCGTCCGTTTTAGGTGACTCCCAAATGGTATTGTCAAAGTGATTCTGCTTCTGTTTAAGTAAAACTGTCTTGGTGTTGACTGATGTTGATCATGCTGCCACTCTGATAATCCTGATGCGATTTGAGTCTTGCCCTTTATATCGAATATTGCTAGAGTGCAGTCGAGAAGTTGCCTGACTCGAGCCTAGAAGAGAATCACCATGAAAATGTGAATACCTCATGCAATTATTCAGGCCAAAACCTGCGTAGTTTCCCCCATGTAAGAACTCTTCTGTTTTGTCCCACTTCCTCGTCCAAGCCACTATTTGACTGTGAACCTGACAGAACAATGTGTGCAGTTAGAGACAGATACTGCAATCGCAATTCTGCTTCCGACAATTGCGTTCTGCATCGCATGCATACTCGGGGCATTCCGTGGAAAAATCTCCAGAAACCCGAAGGAGAATCCAGATGCAAAAACACCTCGAGATCATCATCCGGGATCCAAAAGAACAAGGTGGAGATCCGTTTTGGGTGACTGGAGTGAGCCACATACTGATGATGAACAAGAATCATCACAAGATCACAGGGTCAGCACTGAAGTTTAAAACTAAATACAAGGAACCCATCATTTGCTATTTTACCTAACCTGAAATGAACTTCTGTATGGGCTTTGGATTATGAAAAGCTGACCATTTCTTTCCATTTAATGCCAACTTTTCTTCTCTAATTCACAGTCGGTAGCTCTGTGCAGGTCACTTTGGGACAAGAGGAAAGTCCGGAAGAAGTGTCTGGAGGATACAGCAGAGTGGAACATGAGTACCAGAGGTTTCTGTCGGAATGTGGGATCACTGAGCATGGATATTGGCGTGGAGGTTCCTCCGAATAGTTTTCCAGCAATCTCAGAGGGTGTGATTAAAGCCATGTACATTGGACAAAGACAACTTCAATCTGAACTTTCTGCGCGGTTGGCGGTTGTATAGTTTTGTTATTGACAGTTGGTCAGTTGGTTGTATTTAGCAGTTGGCGGTTGGCAGTTGATTTTATTGGAACTGTATGAAGTTATGTACATAGGACAAGACAACTTCAATCTGAACTTTCTGCTGTTGGCGGTTGTATAGTTTTGTTATTGACAGTTGGTCAGTTAAGGGTTGGCGGCTGGCAGTTGATTGGATCTGTATGAAGCTAAGAGTGAAGACATTGTTTAACAATATCAACTTTAATTGTTCAAAAGAATAGATCTGTTTTGTAATATTAGTAAAACTTGTTGCTGTTTTCCTGTTACAACAGAAGCATTTCAGATTTCAGGATCTTGGACTGAAGAATGTAACATCAAGAGGATAAGGAAATTTCATTGAACTTGAGAAATCATAACAAACATCCTGACAACATTGTCGAAACCCTAATGAAAACAATCAAAGATACACTGGAGGTTTCATTCCCAAGGCCTCTCCTAGATGGTTGCTCTCAGCGAACCCGGCGAGCTTTCTCTTCCTGCCCCAACCCCAGAGATTTTTGAGCGTTTGCAATGCCTTCGGGATCTGGAGGAACAAAAGTTAAACCGTTAAGCCAGTTGCTGTGGTTGAGAGTTGGTTAAAAGTTCAGCCGTTTGATGCAATTTGCTGATTGGAAAAGCCACTGGCTATTGGAAGATGGTAAGGTGGTTGGACAAAATGCCGAGAACATCAAGAGTGCTATTCCTACTTTCATAAGGAATTTACAAGCATTTGAGCAACCAATTCTATCGAATAAACCTGATTCTACAAGAAAATCATACTCACCAAAGAACTGTGTGAAAATGCGGGTGAAGAAGCTCAAGTTGCGGGAGACATTGTATGCCATTGCAGGAGGAAGAGGCTTCACCAAAGTATCAATGGTGAACACTCTTTGAAGAAACTGTACCAGAGAGGGATGGAGTTTACAAGTTAGAAAAAGGCTTTCAACCAAACAAAACAGAATATACTTCCACAAAAGGCAAGACACACTAGGAAGGAAAAGTAAGTACTAAGCAATTGAATCTATACAAGCATGAAGAGAATGCATTAACATGTTAAGCTTCTGCCTAAAGTCTAAAGATTTGTCAGAGTTAGATGAAATTTGGGTCTCCTCAAATTTTGTTCCACTCATGAGACATCTAATATATGAGAAGTTGATAAAGAAGAGTGTACTATCTTCTATCTATGTATCACCCTGTAACGAAGGAACCAATGAACAAAACCATTTTCAATGAGCAAGACCCCCACAACTAAGTAATCGCTACAGCCAAGGCACTTTCTTCGACATGACAGTGACACCAAGAGCTTTCGAACCATTCTTTGAAGTCATAATTTGCATCATATCAGGAATTTTGACACTTACAAACTATACAGATTGGTCGGCACCAATCACGCGGAAATTCAAAAACAAACCCTAATTCCACACGGAAAACAGAGAGAGAGAGGGAGAGGAGGATATGAGAGGACCTGGTAGTTTCGCTGAAAGCTGTAGCGAAGCTCAGGATCAATTTCGAGGGAATCGTCATCGTTGGCGGCGGAGCCATCAGATCGGCGGCGAGGGACGTGCATGGTGGAAGTGCCACCGGATTCTCTAGTGACCTTGAGCTTCGCGTCGCTGAACTTGTCGGAATCATCGTCGTCGCCTCTCCACGGCGCTTTCGATAGCAGCTCCTTCTTCTTCGCCATTATCTCAGCCCAACAACACCAGTTTCACAACTTTCGTGTGCGTTGTGTGGGATAAGGCCGCAAGATCCTGTTTGGCTGTAGGATCATATCTGCTCTCGAGCGGAATAAGGATTTTTCATGTCACCTAATAAGCCCATCAAAAAGGCCTTATTATAGGCCCATGGACTAGTCATGGGCTTCGTTTTATTACTTGTTGGTCCTCCATAATATAAATTATAATTTATTTCCCACTCGAAAGTTTGTTTTTCTTTAAAACAAAAATATTATAGAAAAGAAAACGCGACACAACTACACAGGCGAAAACAAGCCGCCGCCGTCGGCGACTGCCACATCTGCCGGAAAATTCTCTCCGGTATCTGTGTGGAATGAACCGCCACATCCTCCTCTGTCTCGCCTAAGAGAATCGCCGGCGGTGGCTGCCGGAATCGGCCGGACAAAAGGGTCTTCCGGCGCGAGCTCGGTGGCTAGGGACTGTGAAGTGTCTGAGCCTTCCTTGCTGCTCTATCAAGTACCCTCGGCACAAGAAAGTCGCCGAGAACTCGTCCTCCACTGGTCGGTCCACGTCGTGCACGAAAACGTCCGTCTCGCCGCTTTCACGATTCCGAGCCATCAGACCTGCCGTGTAAATGGCGCTCATCCGCCCCGGCGCCTCGTTGTGGTAACCAGTTGGTGCATCGACCATTATCAGATCCCATTCGGTCTCGTATACGTCCGGAGGAAGGCCCTTTAGAGCGAGACCGCATTTCGAATCTCTCGGATCGGATACGGCTTTACAGTCATCGGTTTTGCCGAGTTCCATGAGTTTGTCGGAATCTTTCACTTTCGTATCGTAGACGACGTGGTAAGATTCTAATTTTGGAAACTTATGTGTCACGGTTTCGATCCAAGACTTGTCTTCCTCGAGGAACACTGCGTTGTACGAGCTTCATCAAATACCGTTTTCAAACAGGAAAAGATGAAGGAAATTGTAGAACAAGAAGATTTTCTTTGTTTTTCTTACAAGTTCGGCCACCATGATTGAGCGAAGCCCACATCAAGCTGTCGTGGCCTAAGCCAAATACGAGGAAGTTACAAGGGGACTTCTTGTCCAAGACTCTCTTCGATACAGAGACTTCGTCGAATGTTTGTTGTGGAGTGATGTTTGTGGTCACATAGTGAACCAATGCGTCGGCCAAAGAAGCTGGCAATTTCGTGCAGGTCGGAAGCATAGTGGTTGATGGACATTTGGGTTTTGTTTGATTTTCATCTTCCCCACGAATGGTTGAATTGGAGAGATGGGTAGTGGAGAACGTGCTTGAAGAGGAAGAAATGCTGGTTCTTGTCAAGAAGAGGATGAGTAAGACCAAGACCGAGCAACAGATGAAGACAAGCTTCAGATTGATGGAGGATTGGATCTTGGACCTCATTCCTTCAGTTTGATCAAGTTCCGATTTTTCTTTCTGGGTTTTTCTCTCTGATCTCGTCTTGTCTTTTCGATAGGCTATCAAGTTTTGATTTTTATTTGTGGGTTCAGATTTGGAAGAAGCAGGAACAGAGAATTAGAAAGAGATGGGGTGACAATCGCGTAGAACATATATATATAGGGAGAGAGAGAGAGAGGAATCTTGTGAGTTTCTTCTTTCCAGAGTCTTTTAAGGAAAAAGAAGAAGAATGATTGAAAAGTTGAGGGAGAAATTAGAGCTACTAAGGTTGCTGTTGATGCAACACATCAGAAGTTGGCAGGGGATCAGTTGATGTCTCTGATGGATTACTATGCTCTGTTTCATATTTCTACTAATTATACGTGTATATATATACGTGTGTATTGCAATTGAGTGTATCTATGTGTATATTAAATGTAATGGGAAGACATGTTAACAAATCTGATGCTTGAAAAGGAGGAATCAACGGCAATACGCAAGACAGATGTTGACAAAACCAGCATGGTGGTTACAACCTCTCCCTTTTTTCTATTGACCTTAAAGTACTCTCTCTCTCCCCTTGACTCTTTTTATGAAAAAGAACAGTTCTTTTCCTTGTAATAAACAGCAACCACTTTCTAGGTGGAGAGAGTTTCAAGGTCTGCTGATTCATGAAAGAATGGCTGGCAACAAAGCAAGGGAAGACGCAGCAGCAGCAGTAGAAAAATGATTTGGTAAGAAACTAAGACAAGTGATGTGGCCCTAATCATTTTGTGCCAACTGTACTAATGACAGTAGAAATATCATTACAAAACACAACTAATTGGTTTAATCTCCAATTGTTATTTTTTTTTCCTGAATGCAAATCATTTCAATTCCTTACCAAATTGTATGTATCAAAGCTTATGCGTTACTTTTCACACTAATACATGAAGCAATCAAATACAATCATGTGCATGGTGCAACATGGAACATTGTCTTTTGAAACATAGAAAACCCTTCAGGCTGAATGCTTCAGCCAGTGATGGGCACAATCCTATTCCTGTTCCAGAGACTGGGTTTTGTCCTAGTTGCCACAGAGAAGCTGTCTACTGTGTCAGAACCGTTTGACAGAAGAAGTCATGCCAGGTCTAGGCTATGGTGCTCCAAACAACTAGGAAGAAGCTGCAGCGCTTGTAAAGAAAGGAATGCTCGAGCCACATGACTTCAGAACTTTGTCTTGGTCACTCTGGTTCAGGTCAGAGAGAAACTTGAATCAGATTACTGGTATGTCTCCCCTTGTAGCTCAGATTTAATCTGTGAACCTTCTGAAAATTTTTGTGAGGAGATTCTGCAGGGTTATGCAGAACAGATGTGTCTTTGTCAAGCCAAAGGTACAGCTTGGTTACCTGGCTTGTGATGTGTTAGTAAGCACCTATGGTAGTGTAGAAAAAGATTTGTTGTCTGAAATCCTCCTATGTTCTGCAGTTAACGGGTCTCAAAAGCTTTGTCTATAGATTTACTTGCAGAACTACAGAACAATTGCTACATATACACATCCCCAACCCCAAGAAAAAAGAGCACGCATACACAAACATACACACACAGAGGAAACATGAATTGACAATGTACAATGATCATCTAACAAATTATCACAATTGGCACAACGCCAATTCAATCTCGTGCTCAACGTACTGGAAGAACACTAGCTATAGCACAAGAGATCTATGGCGGATCTCCGGCCTTTCAGTTCAGGTAATAGATAGAAGAGCTAAGAATCAAGATCGATGGTGGATCTTTGCTCTTTCAGTTCAGGAAATGCTTTTTCGGCCCTCGGGTGCCTCGTCAATGGTGGATCCGAGGGTCAATCCTCGTTCTTGTTTCATTTTCATACCTTCCAAAGCTTTCAGCTTTATCTGCCATTGTAATACACCTGGTGCGCCATATCTTTGTTGTTCTTCGTTCCAGATTTCTCAAGGCGAGATTTCCGTACAGCCTGTTGGATTTGCCTCTCATGTTCTTTCAGAATGTCTTCGATGTTCCCGCCGGGAGGCATCAAGGGACCCGAGCAGTGAATTCTGTTCTTCTTACGCACATAAGTCTGAAACCACATAAAGAATCCACGATATATTATCAAAACGTAAAATACAAGGATTAAACTCTGGAATCATCTAAGTTTCTAATGTTTTTTACCATCGTTGATTCTCCGCAGGCTGTGTCGTTCTTACGTAAAGAGCCAGAAAAGTTGCTCCCTTCAACGGGAACATTGCTAGATCGAGTAGCCTTCAGCTCCACAGTGCTGTTTCTGGAGCTCCCGTTCTTATTCCATGACGCTGCTACGACAGGATGAACCATTGAACTGGAATGAGAAAAGCCCTTCTGTGCACCGCTTCTGCCCGGATCTACACTTAAGCCGGTTCTATTAATCCCTTGAGGATTGTTCCTCTGGCCGTTGATTGTGACTTTTGATTGCCCAGAAGGAATGAACTCTGGTGTTGCAACATTCTTGACGTCTCTTGAACCTCTGCTAACAGATTCATGTCCACGCCCCTTTGCGGCATCAGCCCGTTTCCTGAATTGCAGAGAAAGTGTGTTAAGGAACTTGGCTGATTCCTTCATGATTGTATAGTAGAAGAATGATGGGTTTAAAGATCTCGGTCGTGTACCTTCTTGCTTCTTCTCGGACCTTAGCATCGAGTTCCTTGCTCGGGGGATACCTCGGCAAACTTGATATATCACAAGGGAGTGGCTCCATGGTGAAAAACTACAGAGATAGATATATACAGGTATTTGAAGCAACATGACAGGAAGCAATTCAGGAAAGTTAATAGATAAAAATCTGAGGTTACCTCACTCGACAGCACCGAAGAAGCTGAGCCCCGAGTCTCTGGTTCCATAGCTAGAAGCTTGTCAATGAGAGCTAATGCAGAAGATGGGAAATTCTTGAACGTCTCTAGAAGGGCACGCTTGTAAGGATGTTGCGGTTTGAAACTTGTTGCGAGTGGCAACTTTGTCTTTTGCCAGTAGCCTTCAGACGGTGAACCACAAAGCTTAAAGATCTTATGCATTTGCTCCACCTGACAAGATTTTCTCAGACACATCAGTTGAAGACATTCACTTGAATTGTAATCTCCAACTAATCTCTTACCTCTGTTCTTCCTGGCATGATTGGTTTCCCAGCAAACAGTTCTGCAAGAATGCAACCAACGCTCCACAGATCTATGGCGGCTCCATACTCTGTAGCACCCAGTAAAAGCTCAGGGGCTCTGTACCACAACGTCACCACACGGCTTGTCAGAGGCTGATCTTGATCAGGGTGGTAGAAATTCGCCAGACCAAAATCTCCGATCTTTAGGACACCGTCCTTATTTATCAGAAGATTTGAACCCTTGATGTCACGGTGGAGTATACCACGGCTATGGCAATGCTCAAGCCCACGAAGCATTTGTCTGATTAAACATTTGATCTAACAGAAACAGTGGAAGAACAAACAGTTTAGCATTTTTCAAGAATTCCACGAAAGATTGGTTTAGCTATGAGCATGAACTTCTGCCATACCTGTGGTTCAGTGAACTTTATGCCAGGTCTTGCAGCGAGTCCAGCCAGGTCATGCTCCATGTACTCAAAGACGAGATACAAGCTGCCGGAAAGTTTTGAAGTCACGAGACACTCGAGCTTCATGACATTGGGGTGGTTGAGCTGACGCTGAATATGGATTTCCCTGGCCATGAAACGGACGCTTTCTGGGTCCATATTGACGAATCGGACCTTCTTCATGGCTACTGTCTTGCCTGTCTCGAGGTCCCGAGCTCTGTACACACTGCTGTAAGTACCTTGTCCAATCTGCAGACACAGCTTTAGTGTTATGATTCACAACCAAGCTTGCAAGGACAGCCAACAACAAGGCAGTGGAAGATCTAAGATGCCATTCAGACGGTGCGCTATTCAGATGAAATTAAGAATCTGCTTAAAGGAAACAAAAATGGGGAAGAAACTAACTTTTTCAAGCATCTCGAAGGATTCTGCACATCTTGGAACCCAACCCTTGATGGCTTCTCCAGCAACAGAGACTAACCAAGAAGGCCATCCGGCTGCAACAAGCTCAGCCTCAGGCCCGTGTGGAATGCTCGAGATATTATTACTCGGCTGATACGGTTGTAGCCCTCCTCCTATGCCAATATCTGCAGTCGGCCATCTCCTATGAGATCTGGACGGTCTCTCAACAATCACGGTTTTACCATCACTATCATCTACAGGGACAACCAGCCGGCTCGTTCTACTGGATGAATGGTGCGCTGATCCTTCTGTTCTACGACCACCAGAACTACCCTCTACTGTTTTGTCCGGAAACTCGTCTTTCTTGGAGGCCACTGGTGCAACCAATTGAACCGAGGATGTTTTGTTTGATCCATTGTTCTTCTCATGCTGATCATAAAGGTGTTCTTCTGCAGTCCCTTTTGAGCAAATACAACCCATACCAAATCCGTTTTCTTGTGCACAAACTTGGTGGCCTGATCTTAAGCGTACACAAGTTTCTCCCTTTACATCAAGAACTGTCTAACCTGATTGATCCCCAAGCGTTCTACCCAGGAATCTCAGGTTCCATCACCCGAAATTCAGGGGATGATTGAGATATAACCCTTTTTTTCGTTTACGCAATTTTCTGCATCTGGGTTTTCTTCAAATCAAATGAACCTGAGATCTTTTGTATATCTGAAGGCAGATGAATCCAAGGGCTTGGGTTTGATCTCAGAAACTAAAGCTCTTCTCGTCCCCCCACCTAAAGTTTGTAAATTTCCAGAAGGATTTTGGTGATGGAAGAAAAGTAATGTGATGATATCACCATGCGACTGTGGGAAACCCAGAAATCAAAACCTCGAAGGCTAACACAATACCCAAACTCAGAAATCCTAAAACAAAGGGAAATGAAAGAGACGACGCTGTGATTCAACGAGACCCAGTTCAAGAAATCGCATCACAAACAGGAAAACTCTGAAAAATCAGAAGAGAATCTACGGTTCACAAGAAAGAGGCATAATCACGAGAATGTTACAAAAGTTCACCACTTTTCGTTATTTCACTGCAAGATGGGAATCGCTTCAGCTGCAATTCGTCGGTAATGCAAAACCCAGGAAAAAAAATTAACAGAAAATTGTTCAGAAGATGGAAATTAGCGTCAGGGGAGAGAGGGGAGATATTTTTTTGTGAAGCGAGAAAACAGA
This sequence comes from Tarenaya hassleriana, assembly GCF_000463585.1. Classification (NCBI taxonomy): domain Eukaryota; kingdom Viridiplantae; phylum Streptophyta; class Magnoliopsida; order Brassicales; family Cleomaceae; genus Tarenaya; species Tarenaya hassleriana. The sequence continues at coordinate 6,699,511 of NW_010960187.1, read as the reverse complement.
AGAACCGTAGATTCTATTGGACAAGACAACTCAAAATGGCTGCTCTGTTTTGGATACAAATAGAAAACAGAGTGGATAATATCGAGAGGATACCTCGGAGAACCGTTGTCTCCGGCGCCGGCAAACTCAGGGAGCCTAAACAACGGTTAGAAGAAAGGCAACACGGAAAAGGGCAAACTAAAACACACGAATCCAAATACGTGGGTGGGACATCTAAGGACGGACAATGTCCCACGTAGGATCTGCTGTCAGAGAACGTGGCTCCCACTAAACGGAGAGGATGAATTTGAGCATTTAATGTGTACTATTTCATACATAAAAAACAGGAATGAAATCGATTCTATTCGATGAATCTGATCCAATTCTTCTAAAAAAAATTTGATTGGTCCTGAACAAGATTACGACTTTAGTTTCCGGTCAAAGATTATCGGACAGAACAAGGTTACGACTTTAGTTTCTTGAAACTCAATTAAACATGTCTTTATAACTCGAGATGAAAGAGACGTGTGAGCAAAGGCGGTGGCTCTGCAACGGACCCTGCACGCAACCATGGTGTACTTCAAAACACCATTTTTTTTTTCTTTTCTTCCTCGCTTTAGCTCTCTCTTGTTCATCCTCTTACCAACTTATTCGTATTTCTAAACCTCGATTCGATCGCTAATCTCAAAATCTGATCTCTTCCTCGTCCCCAGAAGAACAAAGAACAATGAACTTGATGGCACCGCCGACGACGATGGTAACCGGACCGATGGAGAATTCCTGGAAGAGACGCGTACGTTAGGTTCCCGCCTCGGTTCGCTGACTGAATGCAAACCCAAATGGATGAGGAAATTGTTTCACTGGCCACTTGCAAAAACATCTATTTCGCAATCTCTGCCTGATTCTAGCAGTTGAAGAGATCATGTTACTGAATTGAGATCTATCTCGAAGAAGATGTATACATAAGCTTGGGCAGATCTTACATGAACATGAACATGAACACGCACCTAAACAGTTTCGAAACGATTTCGAATATAAGAAAATTGACATTGGACACCGTGTTTGTTCATCTTGATAAGTAAAAGATTAACATACCACTATGAGACTTTGATGGCTCATGTCTTTAAGATCTGAACATACAACTATGTATACGATAATATCACAAGCTACTACTATACGGACACCGCAAACAAATCGGGTCTCTTGTCTTTGTCAGAACACACGACAGTTTCTCACCTAAACCACTCAACAGATGTACGAAGCAAAATCGCTTAGGCCCTGAGGCTGAGTCCCTGGAAAGAAGACGACAAGATTCTGAACAGCCCATCAGGATTATCCGTGTGTACCTGAAGATACAAACAGTAAGAATCGATCAACATCAGTAGAGAAACCATAGATGACTCCAGCGAGAGAGAGAGGGATGGATATTACCCAGTGACCAGCATCTTCCAGGACATGCATTTCTACGCCACCACCTTCCTCGGTAGCCAGCTCTTCCGCGGCATGTATCCGTCGAATGTCTTCCAGTGCCCACCGGTGCAAGCTTCTCTCCGCTTTCAGAAAGTTTAAATGCACTCCACGGGGCAAATTCTCGACAAAGTCCCTTTTTTTCACGTTAAAATAGCATCCCGAGAGTGAGCAGTTAGGCTCTCAGAACTTGTTTTTTCGGCCTCTGAAAACGTAGAAGAGGTAGCAGAACTAGATTACCATAGATTCGTGTCCTCGTAGGATTGATACAGTTCAGCAATCCCGTCGAGGTTAAATACCCACGAGTAGCTTGAAGACGACGGTCCATTCGACCGGAGATTGGTTACGACCCACTGCAACAGCACACACAATCATGAAAAATCCATGTTATGGCACGAACCCGTAGAGACAGAATGAATTTCAAACCTGCGCAACGTCGTTGGAAAACCCTTCTCCAAGAAGAGCGTTGGCAACCTCGCGCTTTGACGAGACCTTTAAGTAAAAGATGAAGATGTTCGTAAGTATCAAGAAGCTTTTCTTTCTCAGTTCGACTCTTCTATACCGACCTAGTACAGTTAGTAACTCGTGAAAAATTTAAAAAGAGCGCAACTTTTTTTTAAGAACTTGCCAGTTGGGATTTCGTATGATACTGAGGATGAAAAACGAAAAAAGCCCGGAACTTACTACTTTTGGCAATGTACGTAGAAATGATATTAGCTCTCGTGGATGGTCCTCTCCATCTCCTCCTGCCCGCACTTTTCCGGGAGTAGCATCCAAAACCCAAGCCTGCGAGGAAAAGGCGGTTGAGTTAATACAAGCAAAAAATCCTAGCACAGGTGATTGTGATATTCACGTCGGTAAAGAATCTTTACTCGGACAGGACGTGCAAGAGGCTTAGCTGCCTGTTCCACCATGCTTAATACAACTGAAAATACCACAGAAAAGGCTGCTCGGTAACATAGTCACAATGAACAGATTTGGAAAAGGCACTTTATGTTGATAAAGAGAAGTAACCTTTCCCTCCAAAGCTGTGACCGACAAGGACCCGAGGCGTTAACCTTAACTGTCCAACCTAAGAAAGATGGAAGCGGTCAAGGTTTGTGCTACGAAGTAATTGAATAGTATGTGGTCAGAGGTGCGTACAAGTCTAAGAACATCAGAAGCAGTTGTAGCAACAGAGTTTGGAGCTTTCTTCTTGATAGATGCCGAATCTCCATGGCAGCGAAGATCAACCAAGAGAAACTGCAAGCATCCGATTACGAGGAAGAGGATTATTGTAGAGTCAAGAGAGTGTTGTCTAAACAGGTTTAGTTCATTTCATTTTATAGCCTAGCAAAGTACCTGCCACGACGGGAATTCTTGAGCCAATCTTCGGGCAAAAGTGCCTGGAGACGCATAAATATTTAAGCTCGGGTACAGCACAATGTTTCCGAAGAGTACACAAAAAAACTCAAAGCTTGAAAACCCCATGAAAAGAATACTGACAAGGCAATAGACCTTCTCCGTATAATGAATTAACCATCAATATCAATCAAGGAGATATGAGCCTACTGTCCTTCAATATGAATACAAAGTTCATCATTCTTTATTCTTTAACCAGTTCGACAATACATTTACAATTTTACGACACTTACCCCAGTTTTTCCTGCTACCCAAAATGCCGTGTAGAAGAACGGCGGTTGGTGTATCGGGTGCAGACTTGTCCTGCATCCATCTCCATTTGACCTGTGAGCCAAAATTATATCATTGCACAAAGCAATCTCTACGAGATCTCGTCCTATGATTCACAAGGAATCTTTTCAGATTCCAAAAGTTCAGCACTGGCACAGAGCAAGCAGAAAAAAAAAAGTTGTGGTTTCATTATTTCTCTTGAAAGTTGAAACGAAAGTATCAAAACCGGAAATATCAGTGCCCATTTGGTGGAGATATTTAAACAATCCAGAACGTGAGAGGACTTACAAGTGGGCCTTGAACAAGATCATATGCCTGCAAGAAAAATGACACATTATAATCAGTTATTGCAGGGCAAACCTTCACATAGTATCAGGAATCTATTACAGTAACACCAGACATATAACCAGTGATTTCATCGTATCAAAAATAAAGCATCAAACTTTTTTGTGCTAAACGCATTCAGAGAAGGAAACAAGTTCTGAAATCACAGCATTACCAGAATCTGAGGAGGGTCAGAGACATCTCTGGTCGGTGCCTGCCTCTCGTCTACCAATGTCATACAGATGCTTGTCCTTTTCACATTTCTGCCTCCATGGACCAATGCCAGACGAGGCACGCAGAATCTATCAGTCTGCGACATCGGCAACCCAATAGAAAGCGATAAGGCCCTTTCGGTCACGACAAATGACATAAGGAAAGCTTCGATGCGAATTTCAGATACCAAGAAGCAATATTCTCTCCTTTAAGCAATTAAATGGTTAATTTTTCACAATTCATACGATCAGGAAGGAAACGAAAAACCAAAGGCTATGGAGATGCAGGAAATCGAACAAACCTCGGAAAGTTTCCGAATTCTAACTAAATTGACGGAATGTGATGCGGGTAAAGCTGAAGTCTTCAATTGGGACCGGAATCCACAACCGCCGCCGCCGGAGCTAGCCGTGGAACACGAGACCGACGCCATTTCAACAGGATTGATCGATTCGAGAGTCCAAATGAAAAAGTCGAATTGGCAAAACCCAGATCAAGAGAACCGCGAGGAACACAGAGAACGAAAACGCTCTGCGGAAAGGCCCAGAAAGCGAGAAGGAGAAAACCAGTGGGGAGACGGAGAAGAAGAAAGAAGCAGAGGCGGAGAAACCGAAGCCTCACCTACCTCTCTCTCTCTCCCCTTGCTTTCTCCTCCGCCGTCAGTTCGTTTCCTTGGGGAATCTGTGCGCAACATCGGTGGAAGAGGAAATGACAGGAATACCCCTTGTCCGATTAGAGTCCACGTGCTATTTGACAAGTGGACGTGGTCGGTCCAAGCAGCTCATCTAACGCATAGGCATAGCTGTCTTTTGCTAGACAAAAGGCCCAAGCAAGTGCGTGACTTGTGCATGTCGTCACGTGAGCGTCAACTCATGGCTCGGTCGTGCCATGTGTGCGCGTCTTCAAACCGCCGGAAAATTGAACGCCAGCTAAACGCGTACCGCGTTATGGTTTAGCCTTTGTGGCTAGGCAGGCACAGAGTCACGAACGCTAAAACCACAAGTCCAGGACGCCAATTGCTCTTGTTTGGAAGAGTTTGCGTTAGTGATTCCCAACACAATCAACGCGATTGCAAATTTCGCGTTATATTATTAAAGATTAGCCGTGGATAGTATATCTCCTTTTCAATTTTTTTTTTTATTTTGTTGGAAATGTGGAACTATTGTCTTCATTATTATTCAACAATTTATTTACTAAAACATTAAAATATAGTTCAAGAAATCATTCATTATATGCAAAAGCACTTCATATAAAAAAACAAGTTTTATATTTTTCGACTTATTATTAAATCCCTTCAAGCATACTCATACGTCAATATTCTATAATTATATATGTCCACATTTATATGTTATATTATTGGAAATTTTGATTGTATTATAATATAATATAGGTACTAAAAATTAGGGCGGATACCTGAAATGAATGAACAGAATATGTTTTGTGTATGTGTAAAAGTTGAGCTCGTGACTTAATTATTTCTTAAGATTACTCGTTTGCATTATTATTGGATATCGATTTTTACATGATCTTGGTCCGTTAGGCAAGACAACTCTATTAAAACCGACTCAAGACGTGAAGGAATCTGTATTCTAACTATGTCTTTTGATTGAACTAATTCGATATATTATTAATATACTTATAGACCCTTCGGAGCCTGATGTAGTGGTTAAAGGATCCATGATTCTCCAAAAGGTCATGGGTTCGATTCCACTTTCCAGTAAGTCTGTCACTCTTTGGGTGGTTTATCTGTTCCACGTGGTTTGTAGGCTATATTACGTGGAACCGGAGGGTTTATCACCGCGCCAGAAGGTCTGTAGTTGGGTTCCACCGTTACCCAAAAAAATATACTTATACATGTCATATTTTGTGACTATTATATACACTTTCTACGATTATGCACGTGTATACATAATGTCGGGCGTGTATTGTTGACTACGTTGGACCACGGTCCCTTTGTCTTGGCCCCAACGAGGGCAAAGGGGTTATTCCAAAAAATGGCTGAACCGGATTCTATAAACTCTGTAATTATTATTTTTTCAGTTAAGTCTAATTTCATGGATTTGATATCGATGATGAAATCTTCTTGTAATGCATTGCCTCGTAGATTATCCAAAATGCCATGGTCAGTCAGTGGCGGACGAAGGGGCAATCATACTAATATATAATTACAGAAAGTTTTATATAAGAATAAATTTAATTTTAGTGGGGCATTTAATAATTTTATCTAAAATTCATACAGATTTTATAAAGAAATTAAAAGTTTTAATTAATCAAGTGGGGACATGTGGGGACTCTTATATATATGGATCCGACCTTATCGTACATATTTAACATGTTTTTTATAATCCGAAAATTTATAGTACATTTAACCCAATTATATTTCTTAAAAGATTGGAGAAATTAATCTGGATATTCCTCAAGTGGAGACTCGGATGCATTTAACATGTTATTTTATTTGGAACGTAATGTGGCTTCCATTTAATAGGCTCTTACAGCATTTGTGAAAACCTTATATGATCAAATTGTCAAACAATTATAGTATTTAATTTAGGGTAATATTTCCAAACATTGACCCTATTAATTAAGTTATTGTAGATGAAAAGGATAGCATAAACTAGCAAAAGAGTCCAGCTAAAATGCTTTATATAACTAAAACAATTTATTGAATTTAACTTCTCTTGCATTTTGGTAAGAGATAAAGTGATGTTGAGAATGTTTGGATTCACAAAATCACAAATCATCTCTTGTATTGACCATAGAGTTTATCTTGAATATATAAAATAACGTGAAAAGATGAAAATATCTTTAATATTTAATAAAATTATGGAAACACGACACTTGTAGCATAATCCTATAACGTTTAAATCCCAATTGATAATCTCAGACTTTCGAATTAGGAATCGGTGCCTACTCCTAGTTAAATACCTCCTATATATATATATATATAATATATTATTAATTATAGGTAAAGAGTATCTCTCTCCCCACCTTTCATGATTAGTAAGTGTGCGTGTGTATATATAATATATAGTTTGAGTATAAAGAATAATACAATGAAGAAGAAGGCATCGAGAATCCTCTATTATTAAGCTCGAAAGTCTTTGGTCGGGATTCGGACGGCATTGAGAATCCTCTATTGCCCCCACCCGGGATGTTCTTAACCAATAGGCAATCGCTATACAAGATTTAGGTGTTATAAATAAATTAACTTTGTGTTATTAATTAATTAATTAATTTACATTTTTATATTTTGTAATTAAATACATACACTTGTCTGGAAACCGGGATCAGTACATTGGAGTTTTAGTCAGCGATTGAACTTAATATATCATCTGTCAATATGAAAAAATTATTTTTCAGCGAAGACTATGTACAAACTATGGAATTAACCAATAAAATCAGCTTTTATTAATTCAACCATATCCAATTTCGATTCATAAACATTTTGGGTTGGTAAACGATGATCTTCATTAAATAATAATAAAACCATAGTTTATCGGTCCAAAAAACGCATAAGCTCTTTAATCATTAATCCCAAATCGACTGAAGCTGCATCTCAACGTAGTCTTCTCTGTCGTAACCAAAAAACTGTCCGTACGGCTCTTCTTCATCGTTCACGTGGACCGAGTCCAAGCCCATGCACCACATCTTCGGCGAATCCAACGGAAACTCATTTATCGCCTGAATCTGAGCATCCGACAGCCCAACCCGAACCGGTCCAAGACCCGAACAAAGCCCGGTCTCGTCCGTAACCGGACTCGTACCCGGAAACCGACCGGACTTCACCATCATTGCGGCAGCCTGAGCAGCGGCCTGAACGTGCTCAGCGGCAGAACTCTCCGGCCGGGGAAGACTTCCGGCGAGATCAGGGAAGTTGAGGTGGGGCCCTTGGCCACGGAGGTGGACCGCCGCAGCGTCGTAGGCGGCCGCCGCCATCTCGGCCGTGTCATAGCTGCCGAGCCAAATCCGTGTTTTCTTGCCAGGTTCTCTGATCTCCGAGACCCACTTGCCCCATTTTCTTCTGCGCACGCCTCTGTAGGATACTTGGTCAACTGTGAAGCTCTGAACTTGTTGACCAGCGTGACAGTTCTCCATCAAGCTTTTAGAATAATACGTGGCTCTTTGTAAATAATATAATGGCTCGATCGATTAGTATATGGTACTGATCAATTGAATGTGGTCCGTGCATATAAGCGAATATGCGGTTATATAGAGTGAAGAAAGATAGGTTGTAATAGGAATTTGTGGGGATCACTCGGAACTGTGGTCGGATAGACCATGAGGAGGAGTGAGCTTCCACGTAGTTACGTATGGAGTGGGTATATGCTGTCATGCATGCATGGGGCTTAATTTTTTTCCTTCTTCTTACGTCGTCATGTTACATTAATTATAATTACGTAATAATGCATATGATTTGCGTTTAATTAATTTTCAGGGAATAATAAAGTTATCGGACTAGCCAAAAAAATGTCGACAAACATTTTGCATAGATTTCATATATTAATCGATCAACGTTCTAACATATAGCAATATGAAAATTTTATACTAACTACACAATTCTTCAAGTGTGAATGCGAAAAAAACTCAGGGTTTATACAGTATTGTGATAGATAAATCCACTTCATTTTCAAATGAGAAATACATTAAAAAAACAATTAAATATAGTAACTACCCAAAGACCATAGCGATTGACAAAAACTTTGTTTCTGATGTCTTGTCATAGATTCATGATTTATTTTATTTGAACAAAACCCGGAAATAAATTCACCCGAAATAAATGTACAGCGGAAGATGGCCTGTCACCCATTAAGGTTTAATATATACCGATGTTAATAATAATAATAATAATCAAAGCCCTAAAGTGCTCAAGGAGTATTACTCTCGCCAACACGGAGTCTGGTTACGTGGTGGTATGGTCGCCACCGTCACGTGATTGCGACGCCGTACTGAGTCGGTACGGATCCTTCCCGTGTGTCCCCACCCGGCGGTCAAAGGTCTCCGTATCGGCACGTGCTTTTTCTTTTGTCACCGCCCCTTTCCAATTTTTCTTTATTATTCGCTTTCTTTCATGTTCCCTATTACATAATGCGCCACACCAATTAAATCCGGTAGTTAGAATTAGCAAGTGATTTTGACACTCAAATATCTATATATATATATATATATATAGATCGTTTGGCAAACACCATTGTGATATCGATTATTACGACGATGAGAAGGAGATTTTATAAATGGACACATAATTCATTTGAAAATATGGTAAAAAGAATAAAAAAATAAAAATTGCAAATAGAAAAATAATTAAGTCATATGAATAAGCAGCAGTCGTAACTTGTAAATTCGTATAATTGTTCGTCTCGAAGAAAAAAATGGTTCCATGCATTTATTTTCCGTTTTATATGTGGATAGAACACCTTTAAATACAAGAACGCAGAAAAAAATATATCCGATTTTAAAAACTGTTGATGTGATACGGGTTTTTAACATTATATGTCCACGATTTTTAACGGGCGTTAATTGTTTTATATTTCCCTCATACATGGTAACATGGGGAATGAATTTAGAAAAAATACACAATTTAATGTACTATTTTTTTTATAAGATCTCAGTTTATATATTTATAAAATATAGATTCATTCAATATATTTGTTTTTTAATTTTCGGATGAGATTGTGTGTACTAAAGCAGTTTTTAACATATGTAAATTAATGTATATGCCTTTTCTTTTAAATTGTTCTTACGAGATCTCAAGCAGTATGGGCCTTACATTCCATACGCATTCGACAAGTAAGCCCATAGTGAAGCCCATCTAAAAAAAGCCCAACCGACTCGGAACGAGCCACTAAAAAGAGGACACGTGGAGGTAGAGAAAAGAGTGCCTTGTGGTTCGCCCGCGCCGCCTCTTATTCTCCCCCCCCCCCTCTTTTAACACAC
>NW_010960187.1:6671482-6689771 GCF_000463585.1 Tarenaya hassleriana | reverse complement strand
CCCCCCCCCCCCCTCTTCTAACACGCATTCCTCGGGAGCCATCTATCAAATCTCTTTCTCTATCTATCTCGCGTTTGTTCTGTCGGGGAGGAAGAAAAAATGGCGTCGTTCGACGAAGCACCACCTGGGAACTCTAAGGCAGGAGAGAAGATCTTCAGGACCAAGTGTGCGCAGTGCCACACCGTTGACAAAGGTGCCGGTCACAAGCAAGGTTCGTCTTCTCTCTCTATCCCTCGATCGATTGTGTCTGGATCTGTGTGTTATGTCTCCTCGATTCATGATCATCTGTGTTCTCCCGCACGGATCTTGCGCATCTGGACTTTTCGTTTTTTTATGCTGTGGCCGAATCGATTTATAGATCGTCCATGGGGCGAGATTCCCTCGTTATTTGGTTTATCGACGAGGGTTTTTGGAGTTTTAGTGCGTTCATAGCAGAGTTACGCGATTGTTGGATGAGATCTATGTAGATGTATCGTTTTTGCCTGTGTTTCCGCTGTTGTATGCACATAAGCGGGCTTTTTTTTCTCGAGTTTGCTTGATGTTTCTGATGTTCGAGTGATTGTTATTGTTATACGCACAGGTCCGAACTTGAACGGGTTGTTCGGAAGGCAATCTGGGACAACTCCTGGATATTCCTACTCCGCGGCTAACAAGAACATGGCTGTGATGTGGGAGGAGAAGACTCTGTACGATTACCTGTTGAACCCCAAGAAGGTATTTACTTTCTCCTTTCTTGATTTCAGCCACTGATTCACCCCTATATCCGTCTGGTGTCTTTTCTACTGAATCAGGATAGTCTTTGGATTTTGATTAGGCAAGGTTGTTTGTACGAAAATGTTGAACCATGTCAGAGAACTCAGTAATGAATTTGATATTGGTCTGTGGATTTGCATTTGCATTCTCACCAGAACCCTCACGTCTATCCACAATCGAAGATATTGGCTGTGTTGTTTATAAAATTTACCCAAACCCGCCACAAGTCACACACAAGTAGAGATCAATCAAATCGAACCAAATTTTATGGGCATTCGCCTGAGTTTGCCATAAAGATTTATAGTAACAAGAGACATAGCTAGGAGGAATTGCATCACTGACAAGTTGTTTGAAGTTACTTCTGTCTTTTAGGCACTGGCATCACTCTCTGTCGTCCCTTACACATATGCATATGCCATATTTCGGTAAGGGCACTGAGTCGTGGTTTATGGCTTATTCGAAATGCTGATTCTTCTTCATTTGACAGTACATTCCCGGGACGAAAATGGTGTTCCCTGGACTGAAGAAACCGCAAGAACGTGCTGATCTCATCGCCTATTTGAAGGAAGCCACCGCTTAATTTGGAGTTTTTGGGAAATGTCCCCTTAGCTTTTGCATTCCGACAATGGAGTCTATTATTCTCCGCAATTCTTTAGCCAATAAAATAAATGAAGACTGTGTTGGGTCATGAAACCGAGTTTTGTATCGTATGGGCATATTTCTGATTTTTCTCCAAAGAGGAGAGTGTTTTCACTGTCATTTCATTTGCTTCAGGTGTTTGTCTTCATCGTATCACAAAGTCTCTAAAGCTCCAACCTCAAAGTGCCGTTTATGGTTCATAATTATTTTTTTATATAAATTTAAAATTCAATATGATGTTTTTAGAAAAATCATATACGATAACGCAGCATCCGAATCAGATTTATATATAACCGAACAGTACAAGCATTCTACTCGGTTCCATTATTACAACTAGAAACAGAAAGTGACGTTGGGGGGTTGCTGGTCGCGGCTAAGGCTTTGGCTGTGACCGCCGAAGGAGGCCTGGAATCTGTACCACGCATCACAAAATTACAAAAGTGAGATGGGGTGCCTGTTTCTCGGCTTTAAACGAAAGATGATGATCTCAGTTCACAAACCTCCACACCATGAGGCCCGATCCTGTTTCGCGATATGAAACCCGTCACGAGATTGGCAAACTCGTCAGGCACATCTTCCTGCAAAGCCCCGATCCTCTACTATAAATAAGTTCACGATCCAAAAACCAAAGAATAATGCCCGAAAATGATAGCTTCAAACCGGTTACTGGTAATCATTCATGTGTTCGAATCCTTGCAAGAACTCGGGGGGTTCAATCTTTTTCAAATTAAAAAAACTTACTATGTCTGTTTCATCTACGTTGTGTCTTACTTGCAACATTTTCATTAAGATTCTATAAAGAGCATGGCTATGGCTTTACCTGTATGGCATGCCCTGTGTGTCTGACAACCACCATCTGGAACTTGCCTTGCATTTGACCGATCGTAAGGGCTCTGATCGATGAACAACATCGGGTTGTATCAGCATGCACTCATAACAAAGATGCAAGTTCCAAAAAATGTTTTTTTTTTCTTTTCTGGAACAAGATGAGCTCGGAGGGACAAAGATTCATTACCTATCCAACCGGTCTGTTCCGGCTAAGAGTAAGATTTTGGGAACTGGAGATGACAAGAACTTGTCTGAGAGACCTTCGTACCTGCAAGCGATCAAGACTGTTTTGAATCCAAACTATCTAGGAGGCAAACGATAATGTCAGACCTCATAAATGTTCTGCGTTTCTGCTTTACATTATTTAAATTTTTTGATACCGGGTCAAAGCTCATACACAGACACTATATCTATATACTCGACATCCAGTTCACTTTATGATGTTTTGTACCCTATGCAACAACTGGCTAATCGTCTAGGACAGAATTCTCACAAGTTATCAACTAAAAGAGACTTTTTTTTTTTTATAGTGCTTGGACAATGTCGATTCAAAGGTTTCTTAAATGAAAAGGAGAGGTACAAAGTCATACCAGCCCCTCCAATATTGTTCCGTTTCATCCAAACGTGTCCGGTAAACGTAGCTGTTACAAAATTATGCATCAACCCATCAAGAATATAGAATGTAAAACGAGTTCAGATCCGGTAAGATGAGCAACAGAACCGCTCACCATTGCTTTGAATCATCGTATTTCAGAGTTGACGGGACGGAGACGCGAGCAGAGTCAAGGTTCCGCAATGAGCCACCTCTAACACTGTACTCAACCTACAAAGTTCACCACATCACTTCAAAGGTCATAGACCCAAAAACAGTCTCTACAGCATGCTAGATATGATGCATTTACACGTGACATCGTTCGAAGGCTCTTACCGCTTTTTCAACGCTGGGAAAGTGTTGCATTCTGTTTGCTAGAATTTTCTGCATGTGAATCAACGAAGCAATAGCAGTCCCCTGCAATGGAAGTAATCATTTCACTACATAAGAATTAAGTTTTTATTTCAGCAGATTGCAAACCAAATGTTAAGACAGATGAGACTTTTCTATCGTAAAGCAAACCTCAACAACATCCACAACGACCAGCCCAGCCAAGCTAGGCAACGTTTTGTTTGCAGCAACATGCACAGCGACTGAACCTCCCATGCTGTATATGTCAATACCATCAAAAACAGCCGATGACATTTGGGTTTTTACCATTTACGTTTCTCCATGCTACAATGAGACGAACCTGTGACCAACAAGCACAATCGCTGGAGGGGAGTCTCCATACAACTCCTTCACCACGGCAGAAACATCATTGCACATGGTCTGTTAAATGACCATACATCAGTCTCTCTTCTCATAGACCATTTTAAGCCTTTGGCAAAAAAGGACATTATACCTCGATTGATAAGTCCAATTCATTTTCCGTAACTGACTTTCCATGTCCTCTCAAGTCCATTGCAACTACACGAGCTTTCTCCTTAATTTGATTTGCTGCGACAGAAAATGAGAGCCTAGCAAGACGAGACAAAATTGTTATACTCTTTTCCAGGGGGTTAGTTTTTCGGTTAATATACTAGCCTAAGGCTACAGTTTAAGCCCCACAAAGCTTGAACTCAGACAACTTATGAGCAATTTGATCTTGGTTTTCACAGATAAACTGGAGAGCAAATACCAAAACAGAATGTTGATACAGCATGCCCGAAAACAAGAATCGAGCAGAGGATAACAATACTCACCCGGAGTAGCCACCTCCATGAAGACAAAAAACGACAGGTCCTTCGGTTCCTGCCATATATACGTGAAAGACCTAAAATGAAACCGCCCATTAGAACAAGAGGGGGCTAAACTGACATATTACGAAGACTCAAAGCATTAGCTGTCGTTACATCGTTGGAACCAGGGACTGATATATCCTCTTCTTTATCAAAATAGCTTGACCACTCTACAGGTGAATACTTATCCGAAGAATTCCTGCATAAAACCTTCTCCTTTAGCTTCACATTCATGTACAATGAAATCAATACAAAAAAGGATGACCAATAGCATGTTTCCAAAAGAACTCCTGCATGAAAGCTTCTTCCTTTTCGTGTCTCCCTTTCCATTTCAAGAAAATTTACGATGAAAATAATGCCACAGAAAATGATCAAGAACAATACTTTCCGAAGATCCCCACGACCAAACATGGAATCAGAGCTAGCGTAGCCGATCATTCAGTTTTCGACACCCAACGGAAGAAATGCAAACAGAAGTAGAATCGAGAGACGAAATCGGAGAGAAAAATCAGTGAGCGATGAAATCGCGGTCGACTCACGTAGAAGGAGGGCGAAGAGGACGAGCGGAGAAGGCAGAAGCGGTCGCTTCTCTTGGAACTCTATATTCTTCCGAGTTATCTTCGCGAACAGGATTCAAATTCGAAGACGAATCCATGGATGCAGCTTCAGGGATCAAAAAAGGCACCGGAGTGGAAGCGCTTTACCTCTGCAACACGGGCGCTCAGTTTTTCCTGAGGACGGAAAATAAGTCAATGGGCTCCTATTGAATCGTATTGGGCCTATTATTTATATTGAATGGGCCCACCTATCGAGTAAATGTTATAAGCCCACATTGAGAATTGACACATGCTAAGCAAAGCAACGTAACAAAAAAAAATGGCTACTATGTATTTTCGCTATTAAAGGGGTGGTGAAGATTTGTTTTTTTCCCAATCATAGATACGCACGTGTTGACCAGAATTTTGGTACATATTTGGTTAAATCCCATTAAAAAAAATTCCCAAAGTACAAATTAAAAAAAAAATCATTTTTTTAACCAAAAAATTCAATTTAAAAAAAGATTCTGTTAAACACTCTAAATTTGTCAAACGTTTATACATTCATTGACTTTTAATTCTGTTAGATGGCAATTTACGTGATCGGTCACGTCATAGACCACGTCATATATATATATATATATATATCATGTAAAATTTTATTAGATCTAATCGATTTATGTCCTAAGAACAGACAGATTTCCTCAATTATCGGCAAGAGTCCAAGAGAAGAACAGTTGGGGTGTTCCAGATTACAATGCTGCATTTAACCGAAACATAGTCACAAAGGTAAAAATCCCCGGTACATTTAAACAAAAAAAAAAAACACAGGTAACAAGATCAGAGAAACTACTTATAAGGCTGTGTCTAACTTCCAGAGGAGTTGTAATACATAACATGCAAGCTCACTAACCTCGCAAAAAGCTGCCTTTTCTTTAGCGGGGGGCGGCATACGCCTGGTTTGCATCGTACTGAGGATATGACTTCACTGGTGCACTCCCTGGAGCTGCAGCTGCAGCGGTAGCATAGCCTGTTGGCTGAGCCGTGGGCTGCTCATAGCCAGTTTGAGCAGGTGCTGAAGCGTAAGCAGGCGTGTTTCCACTTCCGTAACTAGGATCTTGGGAGCCCGGCAGTCCATAGCTTCCGCTGGCTTGAGCCGGGGCATTACCATACACCTGCTGGGAGGAGGTCGGGTAAGAACTGTAACCACTGGTTGGAGGTACTTGACCGTATCCAGCTGTAGCTTGGTGGGCACCGGACTGATCAGGAGCAGAACCCGGCTGAACACTCTGCTGCTGATAAGCTGGGGCGGATGATGCAGGTGCTTGTGTACTGCTGTACCCATCAGTCGGTGCTCCAGAGCCATACGAAGGGTAAGATTGCATCGGGGCAGCAGCACCTGATGGATAAGCATATTGCTGTTGTGGAGCACCATATGAAGGTACTGTGGGAGTAGCCCCTTGATAAGACATATCTCCAGGAGGTGCAGCTGCCCTCGGTGGTCCATAACCTTGCAGTGTCGGTCCTTGCATCCCATATGGCCTTCCCGGTTGCTGCTGCTGGGCATAACCCTGTTGGCCACCGCCCGCTTGTGGGTATCCCGGCTGAGAACCACCGTGTCCTCCATACGGTGGCTGCATTGGAGGATTATCGTACTTGGGCTGTTCATACATTTGCCCATAAGTCTGCTGAGGACCCCATTGAGAGTAAGGAGCAGCATGTCCATACTCTGGACCATGACTTTGTCCATAGCCGTAGTTTGCTTGGGAAGGAGGTGGGCCCATGGCAGAGGGCGATGGACCAGGGGCAGGTCCGGTAGCAGGAGAGGGAAGTGGACCAGCGGGTTGACTACCTTGCCTGCCATAGTAATCATATGTGCCCATATGTGGAGGCCTTTGGTCCCACCCAGCACCATACCCACTTCTAGGAGGCATATGTTGCGGAGGATAACCACCATAGCTCGGAGAATTGTAATGTGAACCCTGAGATGGATATGGACCACGGTGGTGGTAATCGTATGGCATCGGAGGGGGGCCATGAGGACCACGTGAACCCCACTGAGGAGGACCGGAAGGTCCTCGGGGTCGGTACACAGGCTGGTTGTAACCGCCAGAGTAATGCGATGACCTTGGACTCTACAGACAAGAAAACAATAATATTGATCGTTAGAAACAATGAAAAGAGTGTAGTAGCATCTCATCTCATCCGAGTGATTAGAGAAAGGAAGAACAGAAACACTCAAGTAATGCTAGCAGTTGACACCACACCATATATTAAATTTCTGCTATAACGAATTGCACACAGAGCATTTAAGGCTTATGGCATAACATGAAATCTGTAAAGTAAACAGGAGCATGGAAAACAGGAGGATACAACTACGAACAAATCAAGGCACCGAAACCAAGACATATCCCATCACAACTGGTAAGATGCAGTAAATGCTCAGAAACAAATGTCATGAGTGTTTAAAACTTAAATCCAATGATAATAACACAACAAAGCTGTCCACGACAAACCAAAATGTTTCAAGTTCAGCATCGAGGTTTGACATCAACTAGGTCCACATTCCCAAACTACTTGAAACTGCAGTGCTAGCTTGAGATAAAGAGTTAAAGCTAAATATCATATATGAAATAACCAGACACAATATCCTTCTAGGTCATCCCATAAGCATTTAGAACATATGTAATGCAACTGTAATTCCCTAAAGAGAATTTTGGTCCACAGCATATCCAGATAAAATTGTCTTCGAGGGTCATCATCACTTCGGATAAAGAGCAGGTGTCTTAGGTAATGAACATCAGGCTGCTAGATTTCACTAAGGTACTGTAATATAGCCATGCTAACCCAATGGTCCTGAAATTTTCGAGACTCAAAGCAACCTTACCAACTATCAGAACCTGCCAGTGTGAATAACAAATGCCAGATACCTTCTTCGGTAGACACGAGTGATGTCTACTGTACACCAACAAGGCAATGCTGACCCCATGTGAAAGGTAATAGCCAAATCTGCATTTTTAAAGCCAACACCAATTCGAGAGTGGCACCTTCAACATTAAAAATCATGGCAACCGACATCGAGGATGGAACATATGATTCTTAACAAAATTCGATGAGCTTGAAATGGATTGTCAATTGGTACAGTCTGTGCATGTTTTTCTGAAACTATCCTTACGGCAGCAGTATGAGATGGGTACTCCAAAAGGACATGATACAACTTCACAAAACATGTCGTGATTCAGAGTCTTCGGAAACAGCACTGATTTGCTTTGAATTTAGAAATAAAGTATTCACTAAACTATGGCAGATCTTCTAAACACACTTGAAGATGGGAAGGACTAGTTATGTCCACAGTCGAGGCCATTATACTCTCAGAACAACATGAAAGTTGCAACATTAATCTGAAAGGGTGGTCAACAAACCTAACACACATCATGCATAAAACTAATACAGGTAACAGACCCACGACAAATTATAACAGCAAACTAAAACGGATAGCACAACCAAATTTAATTTGCATGAACTGAAACCAGAATAACCACCGCGAAATTACGATATATGATCTCAGACAAACTACATCAAGACGAATGAAACAAAAAAAATAGTAAGTAGACACTCCAAGCGCCTCTACTCACATATTTATAACAAATCGTATTCAAAAATCAGTCGGGAAACCTCAGAACAATTCATGTATACTACAGAGATATAGAGTCAGAGGACAAACCTGAAACATAACATCCTTTATCATCTCAGTTGCTATGTCAATCTGCCTCTTATCGCCAGAGATACGGACAGTCCTTTCCTTAGATTCATCCCCTTCCGTATGTTGTGGTATTAACTACATGAAAAACCGTAATCAGTCATAAAAAACCATAAGCAGTATTATCCTTATTCCTTAAGTTTTATAACCAGAAGCCGTTCAACCCTTCTATCTTTATTAGATCAATGAAACATCAAGTTCACCTGAATGCGTGCTCCAGATCTTGTCTGCATGTTCTTGATGGTCTCCCCACCTCGGCCAATAATGAGACCGACCTACCGATAGAAGCTTGATAAGTATGGTCTGGAAAATCACAGAAACAACTAATGTAGGCGATACCTTATCATTAGGAACTTTAATCTCTATCTGTTCTGGAACACCAATGGCATTAGTTGCAGGAAGGCCCCTAGCCACAAGAGCGGGTGAACCACCAGCTTCAGCCTGAGAATTCAGCAGAAGGAAACATTGTAACCAAACTGCTATTCAGATATTTATAGAGACTCAAGGCAGATAAAAAATGAATAGAGAAAATAAACAATGAGAAACAGATATTGCAAAGTGGAAGGCGAAGCCAATATCAACAGACAACATAAAACCTCTGCTATGACTGCATGGATAAGCTTCTCAGCTTTCTCGATACTAGCAATTGTTCCAATGATCTCCACAGGTCTTAACGCTGAATTTGGATCAGCCTCAGCATCCCTTAAAATTTGGATTTTGGCACCGGAATTGAACTGAAGATACCTTATAGTATCCCCACCTTTCCCAATAAGTACTCCCACCTGCAAAGTATATGACATAGCAAATCATCAACCAAAATCACGCCTACTCGCATGATAGTCAACAACAAGACCAGATCTTGTCACCTTTGAACTCGGGACCTCCATTCTGCGAGATGTAGACTCTGTCCCATCAACCTCCTTCTGAGAAACTCCATCAGTAGATTCCTTCTTTGCTTCTGCTCCACCTTCCTGAGGGATTGGAGCATCAATAGAAGCTTTCTGGTTATCCTCAGGCTTGGCAGTATCATCAGAGCCTTGCTCTTTATTGCTCGTTTTCTCTTCAACTTCCTCGGTTTGAATGGACTTCTGAACTTCTGCTGAAGGTTCACCTTCTGGGTTCTCATCCTTCAACTCAGTGGGTTTCTCCTCCTCCTCCGTTTCCTTTTCATTGGATTGGGGTTCTTCCTCATGCTTCTCCTCCTCATGGTGCTCTTCGGGTTTTTCTCCTGAAGAACCATTTTCTTGAGGTTCAACAATATCTGCAGTAGAATGCAACATTAGAATCTTTCTCTAACTTGACCATATACAAAAAGACCAAAATTTTCACCAATCCAAGGAGATAAGCAACACAATAACTTGTGCATCACATATCACATATATGGAACAACGAACCCTAGAACAATCCTCAAAGCTTTGTAAGAACCCCATAAACGAATCCGTCCCGATAACTCACAAAAGACATCGAAAAAACCTAAGTGGACTAAATCAACAGCTCGAATCAAGCCAAAAAATAATCAGAAGTACCTAAACCACCAGGCTCGTCGCCGAGCTTCGGCCGCTTCACCTGAGAAAAACCATCATCAACGGCACCTCCATCGAGCTCGGCATTCGACCCTTCACGCGGGACCTCATCAGGCACAACTTCATCGAGCTTGCGCTTGTGTTCGGACGGCGGCGCAGGAACAGCGACAACCTCTTCCTCCGCCATTTCTCGAATGTTAATTATTTTATACGCAAATTCATTATCGGCATTCGACCCTTCACGCGGGACCTCATCAGGCACAACTTCATCGAGCTTGCGCTTGTGTTCGGACGGCGGCGCAGGAACAGCGACAACCTCTTCCTCCGCCATTTCTCGAATGGAAAAGCGGGAATAGATTCCTCCCGAGAAGAAACCGATAAAGAGGGGAGCTTTAGGGTTTCGGGAGAAGAGGGTTATCTCCGGCAGGAGGGAGCGATAGTGATGGGGGAAGCCGAAAGAGAACCAGAGCCGTGTGTGTGTGTCACTGTGAGAGGTGGAAACGAGAAAGGAGAGAATAGGGTTCAAGGCTTTGTTCATGTTCTCTAGGTTTAGGGCTTTGTTATTTGTGATCCAATCTCCGGCCTTTGAATACTGGGATGGGCCTTGCATTGTAACCACAGCTTATTAAATGTATTCCACGTGGATTAAATTTGACCCAGAACCTGTTTTATTTGGACACATAAAAAGTTTAATTAAATATTAAGTTGAGACAAGGAAAGTACAATATTTTTTGAAGGAATGATTATATTTTTATTCGCAGGTACATTGCATCCAATATCTCTATTGATATCTAAAGATCTACAATTTTAGATTCTTTACAATTAAATTCATAGAATTTGTCTCGAATATGAAACTAATATCCACACTTTTATGGAATTATATTGAGCTCAAATGATACCAATATCCACGTATTCAAGGCTTTCTATATATTATTTTAATACTTTGCAAATCCATTGTCACCTTCATTCACTTTATATATATATATATATATGAAAATCACGTCTGGTGAATATTATATTTTGATATATCTAGACAATGGCTAAAACTTTCCACCTCTCCCTCATTGTGGCATTCGTCGTCCTCCTCTTCTCAGGTTTACTTTCAATTCATATTGTACATAAATAAATAAATACGTATCATTCTATAAACCCTTTTTTTTTTAAAACGTTCAATGATGTTTCATTGTTGGACAATGTTTTTTCTTCTAAACGTATTTTTTTTTCCAAACCCAAATAAAAATAGAGATTTTTTATATATGTTTTTTTTTTGAAAAAAATACATTCGTTGTTTTTTTTTGTTGCATTCATTTTGATTCTAATTCATTTAGAATTTAGCTCAAATATATTTTTTATTTTAGATCAATTTTTAGTTAATGTAATGATTTTGATCAATTAAATAGATAAGAATAATATCTATTCAATTTTTGAAATTCGATTGGTTAGCAATTAAATACAGTTCCTTTGATCAATTAGGGACGATGGTGGAGGAGACGAGCGGTCAAGAGATGTGTCGCGACGTTTTGCCGACAACGAACTGCGTGGATGCCACGTGTAACTCCATGTGTATGGAGAAATGGAAAGCGACCGGACTCTGCCTCCAGACCACCGAGCGAAAACGCTCCTGCATTTGCACCTGGCGCTGCATTCCCCCTAAAACCTAAGGAAAAATCTTACAAATAAATATGATATAAATTCTGTGTATTTTCTTATTTTTATAACTAAATTATGTGTATTTATCATACATCGTCAAGATCAAAACATCATCGTTTCGGTCCACATCGCTACGAAATCGTCTATTCTCAGTTTGGCTCCAACACATTTTCCCTCCGCAGTTTGGTCGGAAATTCTATCCAAAATACCATCTTTTTATTAAAACTATTTCTATATATATCCTTTTTCAGATACGACCACGTGATCAGAATTAGAATATGATCACATTGGTCATAACGTTAAATTTATTATGGTTTCACCAATGGATTAGTTTAACATATTAGATGTGATTATAGTGATTTAGTACGATCACCATAAATTTAATGTTATAACTAATATAATCACTATATGATTGCTGACAATATAATCACAACTGAAAAAAAATACTGCAGAAATAGTTTTAGAAAAAAAAAGATTCTGGATAATACCCCAGTTCGTCGTCAATACAACAACAACAACATGACCTCATTCCCAAATTCATTTGGGGTCAACCGTATGAATCCTTTTACTTCACTCATTTCGATCTCGGATTAACTCTTTCGGCATCTGCAACATTTCCAATTCGTCGTCAATCATGGTTTGTTTTTCATCCGTAGGTTTCTTGACATGTATTTGTTAGCATGTATATCGAGGAGATGTATTAAATGTGTTTGGGTTATTATTATTATTATTTATTATTATTATTATTATTATTATTATTATTATTATTATTATTATTATTATTATTATTATTATATCTATCCGGTTCGATTTTTTAATTTTCTTAAAAAAAAAATTTCCTGGTTTCCATTTAGTTAATGTAGAATTCTATGATATTTTGGAGTTTGTGGATGAGACTAAAGAAAAAAAACACCAAGTAGTGTATAACTGAAAAAAAGGAGACAATTAGAGGTTCGAATTCTACTATGAGAATTTAGTACTTTTTTAAAATCAGTCATTTACCATTTCGTACATTGATATATGGACGAATGAAGATTAATTTAAATGTATAAGATTTAAAGATATCGGTTTATAGTTGAATGTCGTTTATGACCTATCTTGTTCAATAAAAAAAAAAAAAAGTAGAGGAGAGCAAAATCCGGTTCAAAAATATGTTTTTTGTTTTTTTATCACAATATATTCAAACTTACACTCATTAATGTAACGGGTACGATAGGAAAGTAAATATCTAACGATAATATGCGAAATAGTAAGAGCAAGGTACGGAAAGATTATGGCCGAGATATATGCACATTAGGAGATGATTTGGTCTTTCCTTGTCCGAATATTCTTGATACGCGATCAAACAATTAATATAAGGCACATTTTGCCACGAAAAGAATATTCTTAACATCCATCACACATATTGAAAATAAAAAAAAATGGAATATCATAAAATATAAAATCGAAAGAAACCAAGAAAAGAAGATTCTTTACCTAAACCGAACATTTTCATCAACAGAAAGAAATCTCCACAGATCCATTTATCATATTCTAATTTCCTTCTCCGCAACTTCTCAAGCATTATATAATAACCGTCTCTTATCAATATTCTCATTAATAGAATTTATTTTATCAACAAAGATGGTTAAATCTTTTCACCATTCTGCTATTGCCCTTGTCGCCATCCTCGTTCTCCTCGTTTCAGGTGTGTTTTTTATTTTTATTTTTATTTTTTATTGTACAGAGAGATATGATTTAATATAACCTTAGAAAATATGTAATATATTAATTTATAAACATTTTTTTATAACTTGATTCGTGAGAAAATCTTACATTTTTATACCTGTTTTGTGTCTTATCACATTTTTTGGTAAATCGGAGTTTTTTTCTTTTTCATTTTCATTTATAGAATTTGCATCTAAATTTTAGATTTTAATTTCAAAATACTCAAACCCTACTATTATATTTTAAAATATTTTAATTGTCACCAGTTATATTGAAAAATACAATTTAAAGAT
Organism: Tarenaya hassleriana; assembly: GCF_000463585.1. Classification (NCBI taxonomy): domain Eukaryota; kingdom Viridiplantae; phylum Streptophyta; class Magnoliopsida; order Brassicales; family Cleomaceae; genus Tarenaya; species Tarenaya hassleriana. The sequence goes on along the minus strand of NW_010960187.1, from coordinate 6,676,270 downwards.
ATTTTTTGTTTATGAAAAAACGAAGGCATGTGTTTTCCTCGGACGGAGACATTATCCAAAGCGGAGATTTTCCCCACCAAATTTTTTCCTTATTTATTAACTTTTTTTGGGGAATCATTGGTGTTGTTTTTTTTTGTTTTTTAAAAATATATTTATTATTTTTTTATCGGATTTAACTTGATTATTATTTATTTAAATTTTAGTTAAAAATGTTATTATTTCATATATTTGTCAATGTTTCTATTTTGATTAACGTAATTAAAAATAATGATATTCATTCAGTTTTTGAATCTTGGATCCGTTGTCAATTAAATACCATTTATTTCAACTTCAATATACAAATCAAAATCTCTATCCGTAATTTCCACTATTATTTATGGTTCCATATTGATAGATTTTGTATATATCTGATAAATAATAGGGACGATGGTGAAGGAGACAAACGCTCAACAAATGTGTCACGAAAATTTGACAAAAACAACTTGCGAGGAGGCCACGTGTCGGTCAATGTGCACCCAGAAATGGAAAGGGACCGGAACCTGCGTCCAGACTTACGAGCAAAGTTACACTTGCGTTTGCACATGGCCTTGCAAGTCCACTTAATAGAATATGTTTTAGGTTGATTACAAAATAAACAAATTATGTAAGGTTACCAATTTTTTTTTAGCTATAATAAAAGTTTTATACATAAAAACTATAATTTAGCAACATTAAAAATGCACGATTTTTTCTATGAAAATAATAATAAAAAAAATTAATATTCTAGAAAAAATGATTTTTTTTTGGTATAAGAAAAAATGATGATTATTTAATTATTAGATGTGAATAATATTTGTGAGAAATAATAAAAAAAGAGTGAATGATGTTCAATATATTAAAAACTTTTTACAACTCATAAGTTTGTTTTGGTATAAGCAATATTCATACGTAAATAATCTTATTAACAAAAAGATACCAAATTTTCATAAATAACTTAGTTTAAAGTTAACAAAATTTATAAAAAAATGATGTTAAGAGAAAAATTGGGAGTGTATTTAATTCTTTTCTTAAAATTTTAAAAATTAATAACATGACAAATAAATTTTTTAGGATGTTTATAGCATAACGAAAGCTAATTAAACTTATAATTATTACATGAAAATAATGACAAGGTATATTGATACTTATGAAAATAACAACAGAAAAAGTTAATAATTTGACGTTGTTTTGGAGATAATGAAATCGGATTTCATGGACATTTAAAATTTCGTTTGTTATTTGAATCACATAGATATAAAAAGATGGTATATTTAACTCTTTTGGTATCCAATATATCTTGCCCCACTTCATAGTTTGACTCAGTTAGTATAATACAAAACTAACCGGCTTAAATAAAAGAAAGCATAGGTTATAAAAAAATATTTAAATCATTATTTGGTATAAAATCAAGAGATAATTCTATTAAAAACCCTATACTTTTTCCTCGTCGCAATTTAAATCCTATACTTTTTTTATCCAAAAAAATATTATACTTTTAAAAATTGGAAATTAAAACTGTAGTTTTAAAAATTGACCAATAAAACCCTGAATAAAAAACAAATACTATTTAATACTGATATGACACCCTAGTCATCTGCCACATAATCAATCTCTAATATTTAATAATATTAATTAATAAAAAATAAAAAATAATATTAATAAAAACCATTATTTGGTATAAAATCGAAGGAGATGGTCATGTTTTGAAGGAATGTACAGATTTGTGTTAACCGCAGAGACGTGAACATGCATTCTATATCTTCTAATTATGTAAATTCACGATTTGGCTGATAATCTCAATGAGTACGTACGTTACGATTCTTTCTCTCTCAAAGGATATTAATATCTTACGTAATATATGTTTTTAATTATTTTATACGCAAATTCATTACCATATTAATTAAAAAAGATTCTCACACACGTATACGTACGTACGTGCATGTATATATAACATTGATCGAATCATCATATGGTATTCATTATTCAATATTATATTTTTGCTGTGTCTATATCACGAAGATGGCTAAAACTTTTCATCTCTCCATCGTTGTCGCCGTTCTCCTCCTCCTCTTCTCAGGTTTACTTTCATTTTCATATTATATTGAAATAAAGGATTGATTTTGAACATCTAAAATAAAGAGCTTTTATAATAGTATAACCTTATATGTTTTATTAACCAATGTTCAATAATATTATATATTTATGAAAATAAAACACGGTTCATATAATCATCATCTCTAGGCGATACTAGATCTTACTTTATTAGTAAAAACAGTTAAATCTTTTCGCTTCTGTTATTGCATTGTCATCCTCCTCATTTGGGGTATGTTTTCATTGTCTAATTTCTATTATATGTTAATATATTATTTAATACAATCTCGAAAAAATATATATACAATATTAATCTATATACATGATTTTTTGTCTTTTTCTATAAATATTCGTTCAATTTTTGAATTTCAACTTTACAATTCTCTATCCCTAATTTCCGCTACTATTTATGGTTCCAAATTGATAGATTTTGTATATATCTGATAAATAATAGGGACAATGGTGAAGGAGACCAATGCTCAGCACATGTGCCATGAAAATTTGACAAAAACAACTTGCGAGGAGGCCACGTGTCGGTCAATGTGCACCCAGAAATGGAAGGGGACCGGAACCTGCGTCCAGACTTACGAGCAAAGATACGCTTGCGTCTGCACTTGGCCTTGCAAGTCCATTTAATCAAATAAATATGTTTTAGGCCGATTACAAAATAAACAAATTATGTAAGGTTACCAATTTTTTTTGGCTATAATAAAAGTCTTATATATAAAAATTATGTTTTAAATGACTAGGTTATTAGCAACATTAAAAATGCATGATTTTTTCTTACATAAAAATAAGAAATTAATGTTCTAGACAAAAATGATCATTAAATTATTATATGTGAGTAATATTTGTGAGAAATAATAAAAAGATTGAATGATGTTCAATATATTAAAAACTTTTTTCAACTCAAAAAATTTCTTTAGTTATAACTAATATTCGTACGTATGTAAATAATTTTATTAACAAAAAGATAAAGATTTTATATAACCAAAATTGTCATAAATAACTTAGTTTAAGGGTTAACAAATTGAATAAAAAACGATGTTAAGAGAAAAATCGGGAGTGTATTTGATTCTTGTTTTAAATTTTAAAAATTAATAACATTAAAAATAAATATTTTAGGATGTTAATAGTATAACGAAAGCTAATTAAACTTATAATTATTAAATGAAAATAATGGCAAAATATGCCGATACATGTTATGAAAATCACAGCAAAAGAAGTTGATAGCTCGAAGTTGATTTGGAGATAATGGAATCAGATTTCATGGACATTTCAAGTTTCATTGTCATTTGGATCAAATAGAGGTAGCATTGAATAGTGACACAGAAGAAGGGATGGTCTATTTATGCATTTTGGTATCCAATATATCTTGCTCGACTTCATAGTTCGACCGAGCTATTTATAATACAAAACTAACCGGCTTAAAGAAAGCATAGGTTATACGAAATTATTTAAATCATACTTTGTTATAAAATCGGTTTAGACAAATGGAGATGATGTTTTGAAGGTCGACGGTTTTAGATTTGTTGTATTGTACATGCATTCAATACATCTTTTTTAATAATCGGCTTACACTGAATTGGGAAAAAGTTACAATTTGAGTCACCGAATCTTAGGTGCTTTTAATTAGGGATGTCAATTTAGGTGCAGGAGCCCAAAATCTGGTCCGGTCCAACCCAAAAAATAGGGATTTTGGACCTAAAATTTTTGGCAAAAAAATTGGGCTTTTGGACCAGGTTCATATTGGGATCCGAACTCGATTCGGACTGGTCTGAAAACTCAAAATATATATATATATTTTTTAAAAAATGTTAAAAAAGAAAAAAATATATTTTACAGAGAAAATTGTACGGATCGATCTGGTCCGGTTCGACCCGATCCGAGCTCAAAATCTATAGGGTCGATTTTTGGCAAAAAAATTGGGCTTTTGGACCAGGTTCATATTGGGATCCGAACTCGATTCGGACTGGTCTGAAAACTCAAAATATATATATATATTTTTTAAAAAATGTTAAAAAAGAAAAAAATATATTTTACAGAGAAAATTGTACGGATCGATCTGGTCCGGTTCGACCCGATCCGAGCTCAAAATCTATAGGGTCGGACACTACAAAAAAATCAGCAAATTCCAACGAATTTTCCAACGGATTTATCCGTTGGAAATTTTTCAACGGATTTTCAACGGTTTTCAACGACATTTCAACGGTGATTTCCGTTAAAAATCCGTTGAAAATTTCCAACGGATATCCGTTGGAATCGTCCGTTGGAAATTTTTCAACGGATTTTCAACGGTTTTCAACGACATTTCAACGGTGATTTCCGTTAAAAATCCGTTGAAAATTTCCAACGGATATCCGTTGGAATCGCCCGTTGGAAATTTTTAACGGAATTTTCAACGTATTCAATTGAAAAAATTAGGGTTGAAATTTTCCAACGGTATTTCCAACGGATATCCGTTGGAATTTTTTTTGGAAATTTAAAAAAAAAATTCCAACGGAATTCCAACGGATGTCAGTTGAAATTTTTTTTGAAAATTTTAAAAAAAAATTCCAACGGAATTCCAACGGATGTCGGTTGGAAATTTTTTTGGAAATTTTAAAAAAAAAATTCCAACGGAATTCCAACGGATGTCGGTTGGAAATTTTTTTGGAGATTTAAAAAAAAAATTCCAAC
>NW_010960187.1:6622046-6671051 GCF_000463585.1 Tarenaya hassleriana | reverse complement strand
GTCGGAGTTGGGCCGGGGGATCGGGGTCGGGGCTGGGAGTTGGGGTCGGGGTCGGGGCTGGGGGATCGGGATCGGGATAGATGTCGGGGTCGGAGTTGGGCCGGGGGATCGGGATCGGGATCGGTATCGGGATAGATGTCGGGGCCGGGGTCGGGATCGAGAATATATTTTGAATTTTTTGTTGGAATGTTCCAACGGATATCGGTTGGAAATTCGGTTGGAAAATTCCAACCGATAAATCCGTTGGAAAATTCCAACGGATTGCGGTTGGAAATCCGTTGGAAAATTCCAACGGAAAAATTCGTTGAAATTCCGTTGAAAATTCCAACGGTTTTCCAACGGACACCGTTTTCTAACGACGAAATTCCAACGGATTTATCCGTTGGAAATCCGTTGGAAACGTTAATTTCCAACGGAAATTTGGTCATTTCCAACGGATTTGCCCGTTGGAAATGACCATTTTTTTTGTAGTGGGACTTCGGATTTAGTTATATAGATTCGAGAAAAACGGATCAATCTGAACCCGAAATTCTCACACCAAGTGCAGATTCGGGAACCGGCCCGATTGATATCCCTGCGTTCAATACATCTTCTCTTCTATTCAATATTAAAATTTGTTGTATCTATATATCTCGAAGATGTCTAAAACTTTTCACCTCGCCTTCGTCGTCGCCATTGTCGTCCTCCTTTTCACATGTTTATTTTGTATTTCATATTATACTGAAATAAAAGTACTAGAGGTGAACGTTTCGGGATTCGATTCAAAATTTTAGCGGTTCGATTCGTTTTGGTACCGGTGCGGTTCAGTTTCAATTTTTGTTAAAAAATTAATTTTTTTTAAAAATTAGTTTTTCGGAAATTTTATAAAGTTCGGTTTGTTTTAATTCGATTCTAAAAAATTTGGTTCTATAAAAAACTATACCGTTCGAAAATTTTGATTGGTACCGTTCATAAAAAAACAACGAAATTTTCGATTCGGTATAGTTTAATTCTTGGGAATCAAATCGAAATGCCCCACCCTAAAATATAGAGCTCTCTAAAACCATTTTGAAAAACACTACATCAAAATATATTTGTTTTATAATAATAACACGTAATCTCCAATGTTAAATAATTTTTTTTAATATAATTATAAAAAGTCAATGTCTTGTCGTAATTGTTTTCAAATCTTTCGTATATTGAAGTAAATTTGTCGATATATAAAAAATATATATGTACGGATGATGGTGAAGGCTCAAGAAAAATATATATGTACGGATGATGGTGAAGGCTCAAGAAATGTGCCATGAGCTTCTGCAGAGAGAAATTTGCGACGAGGCAACGTGTCTATTAGAAATTAATCCAAGAATTCATGCATTTTATTTTTCGGTTTTTTCATTTAAAAAAATAAAATTGATAAAAATTAAATGAACGAGAGAGTATTTTGTGCAGTGAGAGAGAGAAGCATGACTTTTTTCAACTAAATCAATAAATACGTAAAAACTTTGATCACCCTAAAGAATCAGCATTATTCAACAACCAAAAATAAAATCAATTTTATAGAAAACAAAAATAAAATTGACCCAAACCGGAACAAGATTACACGTCAACATTCATCCCCTTAAGCTTGTTCTTCGAACTCTGTCTACAGCAAAGTAGTCTCCTCTTCAACCTTTTCGACCAGATGAGCTGCGTCGTCTCTCTATTCTCTTGTTTTGCAATCAGAGGCAAAATGACCATATTTATGACATGTATAGCACATGATCTTATTTATATCAAACCTTGGTTTCTCACCTCCTCGACCACGACCTCGTCCAAACGAATGACCTCTTCTCCAGTCACCTTGAGCGAGGAGAACGTGTTCATCAGCTCTCGATTCACGACCCCTTAACCGTTCCTCTTGCGCCTTAAGTGATCCGGTAATTTCTTCGATAGACTTGGTCGTCAAATCTCCAAACTCCCAAATAGTTGATGCCAATTAGATGTATTTCGTAGAAACTGATCTAAGCATTTTTTTTAACAACGTACCTTTCGTTGACACTTTCTCCCAAAGCTTTTAATTTGTTAGTTATCGTTGATACTCTTCCGGTGAATTCATCCACCGACTCGCTCTCTTCCATTTTGAGTCCTTCGAGCTCCCATCGTAGCGACTGTGCTTTGACATCCTTTACTTTATTCGCACCATGATTTAACATCTTTAAGGCATCTCATGTTTCTTTTGTCGTTCTTTTTACTCCTATCCGTAACAGGGTCTCCTCACCTATACCCTGACAGATTGCTGCACGAGTCATCTTATCTTTGCTCTTATCGACAGATCCCTCTATCTCGATCGCATCCCAAACACCTTGTGCCTGCATATAAATTTCTATTTTCATAGTCCATACCGTGTAATTTGTCTTTGTCAGGAGTGGGTATTGAAGAGACACGCTTCCTTCCTTTATCTTCGTTGTCTCAACACCTTCATTTTAAATATCTTTGCCACTTCGATCGACACTTCGAATGACACTTCCAGACGACTCTTTCATTGATATAGATTTCGACATGAACTATGAAAGGAAAAACATAAAATCGTGGTTCTGATACCACTGATAGAAATTAATCGAAGAATTCATGTATTTTATTTTTCTGTTTTTCCATTTAAAAAAATAAAACTGATAAAAATTAAATGAACGAGAGAGTATTTTGTAGAGTGGGAGAGGGAAGCAATATTTGACTTTTTGACCCAAACCGGAACAAGATTACACACGTCGACAGTGTCAAGCCATGTGTGCTCAGAAATGGAACGGGGAGGGACGTGTGTCCAGGCCCAGACTCCCCGAATACTGTTCAATTGCATTTGCACTTTTCCTTGCACCCCAAGATCATGATCATGATCATCATCACGTTAAACAAACTTGCATGAATTTGCTTCTCTTTCTTCATGAAAGCTATCAGAATTTGTTGAAATCGTGTTTAACTCAAATAAAAATGTTCTCTCTTCGTTTTCAATTGAAAATTTTAAATCGATAATATAAGAAGTCGCGAAGAAAATTAGTTATCATTTTAATCCAATATATACACATTTCATGTTTGTAGTTGTGTTGTTTTAGGTCAAATGCAAAAATTTTGAAATAAATTAATCTTACAGAATTGGTGACTTTTATGAAAAACGATTAAGATCTTCATTTACTCGATTTATAAACACAAAATAAAATTAGTTAATGATAATATTCTATCATTAATAAGAGTAATTGAAAAACATATTTGTCCAAAATATTTTTTTTTCTTAATATGTGTATTTAAAGTTGAAACGTCACCATAAATGGACCGAGTAATAAAAAAGATTATATATAGATCCATACCCGATACGTTCATATTTTGTGTCTAAGAATGTACCGAATTATTCAAATCATAGTAATTAATGTTTATTATCCGGATACATGCAGATCAAGTTGTACGGAAAACAAATGATAGTGTGAATGATTAGACATTAAATTTTAGCCCAAAAAAACATAGAGGTGGCCATTTCGAATCGAATAACCAAACCGAATTAAACCGAATAAGATATATAATTATATCCGAATTGAATCCGACATCAATACCGAAGGGTTATGATTTTTTTAAACCCGAAAAAACCAAAACCGAAAAAAACACCCAAAAAAACCGACAATTTCATTGAAAAAACAAATTTTTTTCCGAACCGAACCGAACCAAAATTTATATAAACATCGAATGGTTATAGTTTTTCTATAACCGAAATAATTGAATCCGAATATAACCGAACCAAATCCGAAAAGACCACCCTTTTGCCTAGCATTCTTTAACAACTAATTATGTGTTTGTCTTGTTCTAAGGTAGCTGATGCTTTAAACTAATTACGTTTTATGAAATAGTAAATAAGATTCAAAATATACATCATATAAATCCAACTTAGTAGGTTGACTTGGTTGGTTAAATCATTGATGGTATGCGATTAAATTGTTAATTATAGAAATTTAATGACGATAGTGATGCAGAAGAGTGGTTTTATGCCAAGAGTGGTATTTATGCCTTTTGGTATCCAATATATAATCAAAACTAACGGGCTTATAGAAAGCATAGGTTATAAAAAGAATATTTAAAAATGTCTTTGGTATAAAATCATTCGCAGGTACATGCACTCATCTTCTAATTATATAAGTTAACGATTTTGGTGAACACCTTAATGATCGTATATTAGGTCTTTGATCGTATAATACAAAGAAAGGAAAAAAAAATCCTCGAAAGATACTAATATCTACGTTTTCGGATAATATTTACATGTGATTCTAGAGGATATTATAATATCCATATTTTTCATTTAATGAATTCAATGCATTGTTTTAATTATTTCATACGCAAATTCATTGCGAACATTCATTCATAAATACACGCATACACACGTGTATATATAAGATCGACAGAAACATCATACGATAATCACACATATTCAATATTATATTTTTAATCGTGTCTGTATATCTCGACGATGGCTAAAACTTTTCCTCTCTCCCTCGTCGCCGCCGCCATCGTAGTCATCATCTTCTCAGGTTTGCTTTCAATTTTCATATTATACAGAAATAAATCGTACGGTTCTCTAAAGCCCATTTTGAAAAAAAAAACACTAAATCAGAATTAAGAATGTTTATAAAAAAATAATATTATATGAATCGTTGTGATTAATAATACGTAATCTCCAATATTAAATAATATTTTCTATATATAAAATGAATAAATATTATGGTAGGGATGGTGGTGAAGGGTCAAGAGATGTGCCATGAGCTCATGCAGAGGGAAACCTGCGACGAGGCCAAGTGTCAAGCCATGTGCACGCAGAAATGGAACGGGGCGGGGACATGCGTCCAGGCCCAGACTCCCAGGATATTGTTCAATTGCATTTGCGCTTATAATTGCAAACCCCCATCACGGGCATGATCAATGATGACATGTCTTACATTCATCTCACATAAAATATAATAATAATAATATTTTATGTAACTAATTCACTCCAAATATAAATCTTTGTTTTGGATTCGCTGGGATTAATTCTCTTTCTTTCTCGAACGTCGTGCATCAAAATGAATACGTGCGTAGTTTCGGAAACTCTCTCCCTCAAACCGAGGGTTCCACTTTTCCACCAATGGGCCGGGAAGAAAATGAGAGGCCCAACAGGTGTCCGTTGATAGTGGTTACATGAACACTTATTTTACAGAAATCGGATTTTTTCTTTTAACCATATTCTGGTTCGATAATTTGATTTATTATTCGATTTGAATCGCAACATCCGTTATCCATCTACTGCATAATAAGATATATATAAACAATAATATGAAAAATAATACGAAAACAAAGTATAGATTAGAAAAAAAAAAACAATCTCAAATAAAATTCGAGGATATTTATTCAAATAACGACGGGCCATAATTAATGTTTGGTATGGAAGCGTGGTAGTTTAACATTTTTGCCTCTTACACCTACAATTTTATTTTATTTTCTTACAATCTTATTTAATTAAAGTGCTAATCGTCCAAATAAACTCAAATTATTTAAGGCTAAAAGCTTTTCTTCGCGCCAGAGTTTTCCTAATGCTTGCCGTCAAGCTTTACAAGGAGGAAGCGGGGAGCCACAGAGACAGTCGTTTCCGGCGAACGAGCTCGCCGGGAACTTGGTCGCCGGTAATTTTCCGCATAGATGGTTATAACTCACGTTCAGCGTCTGTAGTCCGGCCACCGTCGCCGGCACCTTTCCGAACACCGAGTTCCTCGACAGATCCAACGTTTTCAGCGTCTTCGCGAACTTGATCTTCCCCAGATCGAAACTGAGTTTGTTTCCCGACGCGCGAAACTCCTTCAGATACTCTGTCTGGTTCAGGAAATTCGCGGGACTGCCGGTGATCTCGTTCTCTGACAGATCGATGAAGTCATAGAAGTAGGTTTCCGCCGGTTTCCAGTCGTCGAATCTCATCTTGATCCCGCATTTCGCGAGCTTCAACGAGTAGATGATCGGAGACGATGTCACCCATTTCGGGATCGATTTCAGATGGAATTGGTTGTAGGACAGATCCAGAGATTCGATTCCTTTCACGTTCATGACGGGAAACGGATCGATTAAGAGATTGTGGGAGAGATCGAGATTGAAGATTTTGGTTAGATTGCTGAAGCTCTTCGGCACGGTTCCGGTGAATCGATTCCATGATAAATCCAATGTGTCGAGCGATTTGAAATTCCCCAGATACTCTGGAATCGTTCCCGAGAGATTGTTGTGGCCGAGCTCCAAATACCGTAGTTTTGGCGCAAGCGATGCGATCGACGGCGGAATTTTCCCGGAAAATGCGTTCCTGGAGAGGTTGAGAATATTGAGATCGGTGAAGGATTTGAAAAAATCGGGGATGTTGCCGGAAAGCCGGTTCCCGTCGACGGCAAGATACGACAGGGACTTGAGATTCGCGAGCCCTAAAGGTAAATTTCCAGTGAGTCGATTACCACCGAGTTTGAGCTGACCCAACTGAGTCAGATTCGAAATCGAACTCGGGATCGGACCGGTAAACCGGTTTCCTTCAAAACTGAAGACAAAGAGCCGAGACAACGCGCCGACGTTAGCCGGAATCGAACCAGAGAGTCCATTGTGGTCGATGTAAACGATATCGAGCGCCGGTAAACGGAAAAGGAACTCAGGGAACTTCCCGGTGAGATTCCGGAGGTAGGAGAAGTAGATGCTATCCAAGTGCTGGAGTTTCGCCAACGCAGGAGAGAAAGTTCCTGAGAATCCGGCGGCAGCAACGGCGTCGAACTCACCGCTGAGAGAGAGCGAGTTGACGCGGGCGCCGGAGCGGCAAGTGATACCAAACCATTTACAGCAATCTGTTCCCTTCGTCCATGTCTTGAGAAGACCCGACGGGTCCCGGGTAATACCCGATTTGAAAGCGAGAAGACCCGACTCGTCGTCAGGGTGACACGTGGCAGCTCCGGTGGGGCTGAGTCGCCGGAGAAGAATGACGGCGAAGATGAAAAAGGAAAGAGAAGAGGTTGCTGTGTTCATGGTAATGTTCGATGCGGGATACCTGAGAGTGATAAGGTTTGGTATTTAAAGGAGTCTGGGAAGTCAAACATGTCGACTTTGACCAATCCAATTGCACATGGAGCCCGCTTCATATCGTCATGATTTTGCCTACCCACTGGATTCTCCAGCTTTACCCCCATTAACATCATTACATTAACTAGCTCGATATGACCCTCTCATGAGTTTTTTGTTTTTGTTTTCATGAGGTGTATGGTAATTTTGAATAGTGGAATCAAATAATAATCTATTGAATTCAAATTAATTTTTGAATTAGTTTGATATAGATTGTTTTAAATTGAATCAATTGAATTTGAATATGAATGACCTTAAAGTTTTGGATAATATAACTTTTAGAAACAATAATTTATAATTTAACATTAAATCCAGATAATAAATCTAACATAGACAAATAAAAAACTTCAACAGATTTTAGGTTTAGAATAAAAATTGAAAGTCGACTATAACAAATTAAATCCAAAATAATCAATCTTAATTTTGTTATATCATCATCTAGATATTTCTTTTTCTCCTTCTCTATTCTATTTTACCTTCTCCTTTTCTCCTCTTGATTATAATAATCCACCTTGCATTAATTCCAAAATAATGTGTAATTTTGTTGGGCCTAATTAAATAACTCAAGCCCAGCCCAATTACTTAATTGGATAAACTATTCATGTGCGCGTGCTAAATTCCTATAATAAATAATCTTATTTAAATGCGACAAACGATTGGATATATTTGAAATGAAAAATCTAAATAATGGTTTTTTTTTAATAGAAAGAAACCCTAAATAATAATAATAACGAATCGAAAAGAGAACAAATGAATTAAAAATTAAAAAACAAGAAAAACAAAATATAAAAGCATTATGCACCTTATACAAAAATATAATATTTATTGAGATCTTTTAAAAATTGCAGCCTAATCGGCTCTGATTTATAATTCTATTATCACCTCGAAAGAAAAACCAACAAAGGGGTAGTTTAGTAATTCCAAATCTGGATGACGTGGGTCATGAGGATGACATTCAACCAACCGCCATCATTGACCAGACGCGACGAACAAAGGGATTCACAATCGCAAATCGGATTCTCTCTGCCATCACCGGCGGCGGCACGCCCTCTTCGCCCCGGTCTCTCGGGTTTTCCGGTCTCTTTTCGCAATTTTCTTGGCGCTTTCTGTCTCCAGGTAACTTTTTCGGTCATAACTCCGAGTTGTTTTAGATGATCGTACTCGATCGAGTTAATTCATTCATGAGTATCTCGATTTTGTTTCCCGGGGTTTTTTGGAAAAATCTATTAATGCTGGTTTGTGCGAGAATTGTTCGAATTCGAATAATTTTGAAATTCCGTCAAAATTTGTTCAGATGACCCCCGATAGGCGGGGAAATCAGATGAAATTGAGCATGATCGAAACAAATTCATGATTATATAAGCTCTGAAGTTCTTGAATTTTGATTTTTTCTTTTTAACAACCCTCTAAAATTACAGAATTTTCCCCTTTCCTGTGTAAGTTCTCCCAGTCTGGTACTTTTTCCCTGCATTTCATTTTCTTGTTGAGTTCGGAATCATTTCATGTTGAGGTTCGCTTGAAAATTTGATAGGAACAGTGAAGGATCCACATTCTGAATTTTCCACCATCAGTTTTGGTTCGTTGAAAAGTTGGTATTTTGATGAAACATGGATGCTAGTGAAGTTGTTTGTGACGCATTTTGTGCTGAAATTACATTCTGGGCATGTTCCTCCTGTCCAGTTGATCTCCCAAGAATTTGCTTTATGCCAAACTTCCACCTAAACAATCTCAGTTTGTGTCTCTACTCTCTAGTGTTTGCATTTCCCTTTACTCCCTGCTATAGTCTGATCAAACAAAAGCATCTATGATAAAAGAAATATGATTACTAGACTCTGATTCATTGTTAGGTGCCCCATATGTGTATATAATAGTAGATTGCTTCCTTTGCTTTTGTGTTTTTTGGTGTCTCATTCGACTGTGCTACCATATACTTTGTAGCCACGGTTGTAGCCACCACTGAACACAGCACAAACACTGAGCTTCTTGGGCCATGTCGAAACATCGAGCGTAGTTATGGACTGAATATATCAATCTGTTCTCAATATCTGTGACCCAAGGTGTTCTGTCCATATTGAATACTCGTCGATATCTAGTATCTGCTACTAGATGAGGAAGAACATCCTACCAAACGAAGTTTAAATATGTTCAGAGCATAGAAACGCATTTCATTTCATGATGAAGACATGGGTTTTAGTTGGATGAATCGCTTTTACATTTTCAGGGCCTCGTTTTCAAATTCACTATCAGTGATGGCCTACACAGAACATGCGAAGAAAGACAGTACAGAGGTTGAAGACGATGGCAGTTCATCGGTCCAGATCAAAGTCTTGTTCTTTGCCAGAGCTCGTGAGATTGCAGGAGTGCCTGATATAACGATGAAGGTGAGAACGGGTAGCACAGCCCGGAATTGCATGGACGAGCTCGTTGCCAAGTATCCGAGCTTGGAAGATATACGTGGCTGCGTGGTTCTTGCTTTGAACGAGGAATATACAACCGATTCCGCCATTGTTAAGGACAGAGACGAGTTGGCTCTTATACCTCCGATCAGCGGTGGTTAAGGCATTTTCAGTTCCGACAGTCTTTTGGAGCATCTTCTAATGTGTATTTTCTTCGGACACTGCTTAAGTGCGTAGTGTCATCAACATATAATGTGTTGTGTGATTACTTGACAGTGTTTCTCCCTCCTTTATGCTGCAAAGACGAATAAATTCAAATAACTATTGGTAAAAGGTCGAATCACTTGTTCACTCTATATCATTATGGGTCACATCTAATTCTTTTTTTTTTTTCAAAAAGATGGAGGGTATTTTGCCTTTCGGTTTGGATAGATTTTTTCTTATGAGTTTGGCTGTAGATAATTAATTCTATTCAATTTTTATATTGAATTTAATTTAATTATTTCGATTCTTATGTTGAATTTGATTTAGTTTGGTTTTATTAGACTTAGTTTCGATTCAATTTTTTTAAATAAAAATTCTCAAAAATGAAATCTCGGTTTTAATAGATTTTTTTTTAATTTTTCCTGGATTCGGATTCGAATTTTTCACTTTTAAAAAAATGTATATATACATATATGTATTATTCAATTTGAATCCACCTGGTTGGATTGTACTCATAATCCAATGGTCTCCCTTTCTAACCCTACATTTTTTTAGAAAAGTCAGAAATTCACTACATATTTCAAGACAGGCCCATTTAAAAGCCCATTGAATGGTAGGTTATGTGAAGCCATTTAGTTAGTGTTAGGCCCATTAGAGGCCCATTTTCTCAACAAAGTGGCCCATGATAGTGTGATATATATATATATGTGTGTATTCCCTCTTTTTTGTCTTCCGGTCGACGCCTTCCTCAAATTTCCAATTTCTTCGTCGTAGAGAAGGAAGCCATAGCCATGAAGCTCTCCTTCTCAATCCCTTCCAAATCTTCTTCCAAATCCAAAGCTACTCCGATCTTGAATGATAAGGAGGCCACAGACGACGGCAATCGCAAGGAGTTCCTCACCGAATTCGACCCTTCGAAAACCCTAGCGGAATCAAAGCCGAAGTACGTGATCCCTCCTAAAGAGAACGAATGGAGACCCTACAAGAAGATGAAGAACCTAGATCTTCCCCTTCAGTCCTCTACTCCCGGTTCCCTCCTCGAATTCGAGGTCGAGACTCTCTCCAACGATGCCCAGGGCTCCGACAAGATCTCCTTCGGTCTGAATGTTCGCCAGAATAGCAAGAATGATCCAGTTTCGAACGGTGAAGCGGGTGAGGAGAAGAAATCGGAGCCTGTGGAGCAAGTTTTGCTGAAGAGTTTGAGGGAAGATCTGGACCGGCTCCCTGATGATATGGCATTCGAGGATTACGAGGATGTTCCTGTCGAGGGATTCGGAGCCGCTTTGCTTGCTGGGTACGGTTGGAAGCCGGGTCAGGGAATAGGTAAGAACGCTAAAGAGGATGTTAAAGTAAAGGAATACAAGAAGTGGGCTAACAGGGAAGGATTAGGGTTTGATCCGAAGATATCTAAGGCTAGGGAGACAAAGGCAGAAGTGAAAGAGGGGAATGGGAAATCTGACGAGCGTAGAGAGAGTAATGGTGTAGATGGGTTTTCCGTTGGTAAAGAGGTGAGAATTATTGCAGGTAGAGAGATAGGCTTAAAGGGTAAGATTGTGGAGAAATTGGGATTGGATTCAGTTGTTTTGAAGCTTTCCGGTGGTGAAGAGGAAGTGAAGGCGGGTATTGATGAGATAGCAGTTTTAGGTACCAAAGAAGAGGAAAGATGCTTGAAGAAGTTGAAGGATTTGAGGATTAGAGAGGAAAACCAGTCTAGTCATAAGGAGAAAGACAGAAAATCCAGTAAACGCAGTAGAGATACTGAGAGGGGGCATCGAAATGAAGTAGAAGTCGTCGTAAAAGATGACAGGGAACCAACAAGAGACAGAAAACAAAAGATTTCTTGGCTTAGGAGCCATATTAGAGTGAGGGTAATAAGCAAAAATCTGAAAGGTGGTAGATTCTATTTGAAGAAGGGGAAAGTGGTAGATGTGGTCGGGCCAATGACATGTGACATAGCGATGGATGAGACACGGGAATTGGTACAAGGGGTGGATCAGGAGTTGCTGGAGACAGCATTGCCCAGACGAGGAGGGCCAGTGTTGGTTCTGTTTGGGAGACATAAGGGCGTGTATGGGAGTCTTGTAGAGAAGGATTTGGACACAGAGACGGGTGTTGTCCGTGATGCAGATAGTCATGAGATGCTTGATGTTAAGCTCGAACAAATTGCCGAGTTCATGGGGGATCCGAGCGATATCGGATACTAAACATTTTGTATTTGGACTGGTGTCGGGCGAAGAGGAGCTGCTGGTAACTTCAGTTCAGGTACTGACCGTGATCCAGCCTCTTTTATTCTCTTGCCATTTGGTCTTGAAAATCGTATACTTTGGATTGGAATGTACTTGATAAAGCATTGGATATCCTTGTGGATTCTGCAAATTTGCAAAGCAACATGGGCTTAAATTTTCATATAAGCTAACATATCTGTTTCTTTTCATATGCTATTGGCATATATTTGCAATGTTCTCTCTGTCTCGTGTGTTAGTTTTACTGACATGAATTCACTTTGTAGTTTGTAGTTGAGTTTATGTACTAAATAAGAGGACAGAATTCAGATTCCCATGCTTCGTATATGCAAAAGCCTTC
Organism: Tarenaya hassleriana; assembly: GCF_000463585.1. Lineage (NCBI taxonomy): Eukaryota > Viridiplantae > Streptophyta > Magnoliopsida > Brassicales > Cleomaceae > Tarenaya > Tarenaya hassleriana. The sequence continues at coordinate 6,658,761 of NW_010960187.1, read as the reverse complement.
AAGATCAGGGTATGAATCTGTATCAGCTTTGTCATGTTCCACTATATCTGGTTTTGACGCTGGTCCAATTATAACGTGTATTTGGCCTTTTTTTTTAATTAATATGTGAAAAATACTGGGTTATTTAATACAGATGTAACATAGTGTAAGGATAATTAGTAGAATGCCTTAATTTCCTATGGTTGTATAATATATGCCCATTTTCTACAGTTTCATTACACAATATCAAAGCCAACGGCTTGATGGTTTCTGTATTTCCGGAAGGCAAACACGTATATAAGATAATGCATACATAGATCAATTGCGTGTGGTTTTCATATGATCGAAAAGCATGTTGTTTAGACTATACAGAGTCATACTGTGTGCTGTTTTTGGTACTACTGGAATGCATGCTGTTTATTTGTTTTCGGCCTGTGCTGTTTTTCTTGTTTAGAAATGCATGTCGTTTGTCCTACAGTTGTCGACTGTAACATAGATCAATTGCGTGTGGTTTTCATAACACAATATCAAAACCAACGGCTTGATGGTTTCTGTATTTCCGGCAAACACGTGTGTAAGATAATGCATACATAGATCGATTGCGTGTGGTTTTCATTTGATCGAAAAGCATGTTGTTTAGACTATACAGAGTCATACTGTGTGCTGTTTTTGGTACTACTGGAATGCATGCTGTTTAATTGTTTTCGGCCTCCACTTCGTGCTGTTTTTCTTGTTTAGAAATACATGTCGTTTTAATTCTACAGTTGTCGACTGAGTGTCGTTTGTCTCGTTTTCGAAAAGCGTGCTATGTCACTCACGTGGAAGCCTGACTTCTTGCTGTTTTTTAAATATGCAGTTTTGCTCATAAAGCCCCTCTTCTAAATTCTTTTATTTTCCCGCATTGCTTTCGCCATATTCTTTTTCCGTGTTTTTTTTTCGTTATTTAATTATCTTGACGGGAAATAAAGTAATGGATTTTCATAGGTTTATTCAAGGTTAAAATTATTTTTTCAATCATATAATATATATGAACTATCTGGACTTCACCGCCGAGAAAGCTCAATAGTCTCAACAGTCTTGAATCTGCTCAACTAATATGGATTTCATCTTAGAATTCACTCACATTCTCTCTCTCGATTCGCAAGAAGACAAGAAATAAAAATATAAAAAGTAAGGAACCCCAAAAATTACGAATTCAAGTTGAACAGTGTGTTCAACCTTACGTCTCGTGAGAGAGATAAAGATCTTTACTATGTATGTGTACAGTTTACAAGATATCGATACGATTTTTTTCGAAATCGAGAATTTATACCCAAATTCAAGCCCTGACTCTTTCTCACATGACTAACAACCCAGGTTAATGAATTTCCATTTTTGCCTTCGTATTTACTGCTGATTTCAACACGACGTCGTTATTTCATACTAGAATTTCTATCTCAAATCAAGTCTTTGACAACTCTGTGTTTTATTAGATAATCACCAAAATATATATTGATATTGTTATGTTGGATGTTAATATCGTTCAGCATGGATCTTGTAGAAATATAATAAACGGTAAAAAATGAAAGGAAAATTGTGAATTGCTAGTCAATTTTTTTCGAGCAATTTCTATATATTTTTGGCTAAAATACGAAAACTACGACAAGAGCGGTACATATCGAAATTCGAAGACAAATTGATTAAAAAGGCCGAAAGAATAAGGATGAGTGAAGCCTATAAAAGCCCAATAAGAGATTTAAATTCGAAACGCGGAAGACCCAATCCGAAGACAAATTACAAGTAGATCCCATACGATCCACACCCACTCTCAAAGGTAGCGCGTTTTCATCACGCGCCCATTTCCCCTGGATTATAACCCACGAAATCCCCCCCTTTTAGCGTTGTTTTCTGATTTCGGCGCGTGGACAGCGCTTTCGTTCCGTCGCTCGAATGCTATCATTTTTTTCATTGTATGATTTCTATTCAGATTATTTTGATCTTTTTATTTAAAAAACAAATTTAGCTCCCCACTTATCCTTCAGATTAATATTAATTTTATAGACACAATGTTCGCTATGGAAAAAGGAGAAAAATGTTCTCTTACGCAAAAAGAAAAAATCGCTGTGACAATTAAATTCGAAAGGCATGTTGTTTAGACTACCCAGAGGCATACTGTATGTCGTTTTTGCTACCATTGGAATGCTTGTTGTTTAATTGGTTTCGGAGTGAACTTCCTGCTGTTTTTCTTGTTTAGAAATGTATGTCGTTTTACTTGTAGAGTTGTCTGAGCGTTGCTTGTCTTGTTTTCGAAAAACGTGCCATGTAACCCACATGGCAACCGACTACTTGCTATTTTCTGAAAATGCAGTTTAGCTCATGAAGCCCATCTTTCTGAATTATTTTATTTCCCCACAAAGCTTTCGTCATATTCTTTTTCCGTGTTTTCCTTCCTAGGACTGAACACGGGTCGGATACCCACGATTTTGGAAATATCCGTCTTCGTCTTCATGAATTTTGTGAAAACAAAGGCTCATTATCACCGAGTACCCATTGACTGAGTATCCGTATATAAGAGACGGATATCCGGGTACCCGTATATATAAAATATTTTTTTAAATAAATATAAACTAAATATTTAGTAAAATTATACTATTTAATTTTAAAATATGTTTAAAATATAAAAGAAATTATATATCTTTGAATATATATAGATTAATAGAAGTTTTTTAAATATATATATTAATTTTTAAAAGTTAAAATATAATATTTAAATAAAAAAGTTAAAAAATATAAAAATATTTAATCATTTTTATATATTTATAGATATCCGCGGGTATCCGTCTTAAAATCCATATCCGTCTTCGTTTTCATCTTACAATATCCATTATCTTCTTCATTCAATGTCGACTACCCGTTTTTCGAATACGTTAACGGTTTTAAATGCCCAGCCCTATTCCTTGGTTCTTTAATTAAGGTGCCAAGATTATTCGTAAACCACACCGTCGAAAACCAATCAGAGGCCTCTCTGTAGAAAAAGCACCCTTTCATTACTTTTACACCATTTGCGAGAACATCGTATGTCTCGTGACATGATTTGTACCATTAACCTGAAAAACATTCTGCCTTTACACAAGAGTTAACGAACGAGTTCTTGCTGTGCGATCCAACACTGGTCGTGTTCAGGATCCGTGTGTCAATACCGACTTACCATTTTGCTCTTCTTCTATCCACAAGCATCACTAAAACACAGACACCTTCCTATATCCAATCATCAGGAAGTGAATTACCGGTAATCAACCATGACAAGAAACGTTATGTTAGTGATTAGTTCAATGCCAGCGCGGACTGGACCGACTGATGCTATCCAGCGTTGAACCAAGAGCCCTCCTGCTGTACTCTCCGTTCGGAAAATGCCCATACCCATTAGAGTGAGGTGATACCCCAGGCGGAGGCGGTTCTGCAAATGCCAAAGAAATGTATACGTGAACTTCCATCCCTTCCTTACATAGAGGAGTGGTATGAGCAACACTTTTATGACATCGTTTTGTTCATATTTTTGGGTAAAGGAAAATGATGTTCATCTTTTGTTAATGTGTGATTTCAGCTAAAGAACAGGTTCCAATGGCGTTTGTGTGCAAGGCTGATCATTTAGATATCTTGGCTTCGAACTTTTGATACCTTTCTCAACCTCTTCAACAAACCTTCAACTCAAGATTGTTATAACTAGCTATTGATTCAGCTAATTTGGATATTTCTCATGAAACCTCTGATATCTCCCGCAAGCTTCTACCACATCAAAATATCCACACGGATCAAGAGGACAAAGAAAAAGAAGGCATACATACCTTGAGAGTAGTAATCCATAGGAGGAGGAGGAGGATACAAAGGAGAGGCAGCAGAGAACCTCTCTGAATGCGGAGCCATACCCATAACCATTTCTGTATTTTCCAAGGACAGAGAATGAGGTCTGGTCCCTGCCCTGTGACCCGAAATCGCAGCAGACTGCGAGTTTGGCGGAAACTTGTCCTGCCCAGATATCTATTCAGAGACATCTCAAGTAAATCAGCACCAGAACATAATTACCAACACGAATTCGTAGAATCGTGGCAAGCAAGCAAGTATATTGCCAAAAACAAGAAAAAAGGACTTGCATTGAACTTGAGAGTTCGGTTGTAGAGAGTGACAAGACCGGAGAAGAGCTTGACGGCGTATTCGGCGATCTCCTCAGTTTCATACTCGGCGAACGCGAAGCCTTTGGGCTTATCGGTTTCTTTATCCCGAGGGATGTGTAAATCTACGACTCGACCAGCTTCAATCATGATATCGTACAACACCCTGTCGCTGACCCTCTCGTCAATGTTGCCTGTTTCACCATTTCGAACGTTAAAACTCTACATGCATTTTCCCAATATCAAATTGGAAGAAAACTGAAACGGAAAATGCAAGAAAAGGCCCGTTTTCACCGGGACAGATACGGGATTTCGAATTATACGAGGATAATGGAATTAAGCAGATTCATAAGATTCGAGCGGCGTAGATTCATCAACAATAGACAAAAATGGGGGAAAGAAGAAAAGAAAAGAAAAGAAAAGAGGAGAATCTTATCAAATAGAAACTCACCGATGTAGACGGTGCGGTTGGAATTGCCTGACATGGAAGCTACGCCTTTGATTTGATCGGTGCGAACTGAAACCCTAGTGAGAGCAAGAAGAGACGATGAAGAGGAGAAGAGGTGGCTACATACACGGAACAAATAATTAAAGTTTCAGGAGGGTAGAATGGTAATTAAACGTGCAAAGTAAGACAAAATTGGATTTCCATTGGAGCTTTGGTGCGTTTATTTTTTATTTTTTTATCTTTTGGGTAACACATTGGTTAAATTTATTTTTTATATATATATATCAATATTTAACTTTTCACTCATTAAATAATTATTACAGAGAGGGTAGAGAGAGATATTGTCAGTGGCTTTCTTTATAGAATCCTTCTCTTTGGCCAATTAACTGGCAAATCAAAGATTGTGGAAATTGTGAAAATGGGTGGTGGTTCTTCTTTAGCATTTGAAAGACGTTACCCGCTGTAAAAATATTTGTGACACACACTTTTGGAATAAAGGAATACGATAGTGGGTTCATGACTGTGAAAGAATATTTACTAAAACGCAGGATCAACAAGACTATAACCGCATGTTCATGATTATTACTGTCAGGTGAAATTAACCAAATGCGTACCTGAAGGGATCATACCCATCATTAGTTGCGTTATGCATTCTAAGAATGAAGATGTGCACTAACAGTGTATTCCTCTCCACATCCGCATTTGGAAATGTAAGAAACTCCCTGAAATCACCACATGAAACCCACACGGTCATATAGTTGGAAAACTAAATCAAAACTATTGCCAAAATTTACCTTCAGCTTCTCAGTTTGACCACGCAGTGAATGCAGATACTCAGTCTCCCCAGATTCATCTGACGAGAGGGCGGTGTATTCCTCTTCGAGAATCTTTGTATCCATTGACGACAACTCTGGCTGCAATTGGTAAAAAAAATTTACAGAAGTACCATGGCTGAAACAGGTAAAACATCATAAAGACTAGAGTGAAGCAGTAGGCCATCTGGATTCATTTAGATGTAAGCATGCGATCTAACGATTACCTTCCTGCGGGAAACGCAGCTGGAAAAGATTGCATAGAGTAATTACCTTAAACTCGTTAGCCTTGTTCTGCTGATTTTTGATCAAGAGCCTCATCTGAAACAAAAATTATGCCGCAATGAGAGGAGCTGGAGAAGACATAACTGTAGCAAAAAATAAACTATTTGTTTTCAGAACTATTTGTTTTTAGAACTATTTTAGGAATTACTGAAACAGGAAACCCTTACCGAGATGATTTTCGGAAAATATAAGAACAACTCAAAACTAACCAGAGGACAAACCACATTTGAAGATGAAGAAAAGTTATCTGAAGTTACAACCTTGTTGTTCTCCTGGATAAGGTCGGATTTCATCTGTCTTGTTTCGTCCAGTTTTGCTTTAGCAGAATCCAACAGTTTCATCACCTTTTCCCCCCTCTCATCTTGCTGAAGTTTCAATATCCAATAAAAAGGTACAAAAAAAATTTTAAGCTTTAATGGCATGAATCGTTACAAGTATCATTATCTAAAGACGCATTCAGTTCATTGAGCTAAAACTAGATAGTATAAGATGATGTACCCAGGAAAAGAAAAACTCAGTTGTATGGGTAAAGAGAGAACATACCTGCCCTTGTTTACCGGACTCTTTACTTCCATGAGAAACAAACCAGCCCTATGGACCAGAATATAACAAAAGGAAAGACAGCCATGTCAATACAAAGTAAAAACGCAGTTGGGTGTGGGTGGACACATGAAGAGATGCACATAACAGACCTGTTGCTCCTCTAGCTTAGTCCTAGTGTCCTCTGCAATCTTTGCGTAGTCAGAACTGCCATTTGAAACAATAATCAGAGACAATCACTTGACTGCAATCTAACCCAACAGTTCTGGATGCGGCAGATTGCGCTTTGAAATACCGTTTCACTGCAAGTTTGGCAGATATGCTGAGTCGTTCTTGTTGAATGAGCTCTAGAGTCTACAATAAAGGATGATATTGTACCAAGGATGAGCAGCATATTATATGAAATGCTTCACCAAAAGCTTAACTTATTAGATTCATGTATAAATTTCAGCTAGGCCTCAGCAGATATATTCGAGTGTAAAAGAGGATGATACCTGTGCAAGGGTTGATGAATCAGATTCCATACTTGATATTTTTCTCTGTTTCTCAAGTATCTGTGAGCAAATTCCACCCTTTCTCCTCATCATCTGCTCTGTTTCATCTTCTAGTTTCTTCAATTCAGATCTTGCTTCAAAATAGTGATACAAGAATAAGAAAACGACAGAGTGTATACTATATTATTATGCCAAACATTCTGCTTTTTATGGAAAAAAGTGTGCATGAACAGAAGAATCAGCTTAAGCTGAGTCTAACTGCGGATCCAAGATGTCGGGCTCGAATAAAAGCTACTAATAAGATTCTCAAAAACTGATCCCAGGACAAACCAATATTCCAGAAGAGGACTGCGTTTTTTCTTCTTTGGGTAGAAGAGGGATTTGAACTTTGAGATATGTCCATCACTTACTGTTCTGGTTTTCAATGATGAATTTGCAAATAGTAAAAGGATTTGAATAGTTAAACATAAAGCAAACTTGATGCATCATAACCAGTATCCGAAAACAACAGGAAGGTTAGGGAATTTAACGAGAAGAAAGAGTGTATCGCAGTCCTAGTATAGAAACGTACGGAACCTGAATTCTGGCTACACAGATTTCAAAATTAAAAGCACTGTAGTACTACGACTCTCACAATCGACGGAATGCGAAACATTAGTACAGATTTCCACCAAGAACGCCAAAGGACGACTAAAACCTACCTAGCTATCGCAATGGTCCAAGTATTCTAATGAAAACTATGGAATTTGAGAACGATTAAACGGAAAGTGAGAGCAAATTAACCATGATCGAGATCTCTTTCCAAGGTTTGTATGGTGGTGATCTGCATCTGCTCCTCAACCGAGACCTTCGCCGCCTGATCTTCCACATCTAAAATCAATGGAGTCGACACCAAAATCAGATCCCACAAACTATCACAGAGCACAATTCTTTAGAAGACCAAAAGTTATAGCGGCGAACCGGTTAGATACCGTTCATCTGGGAGCGCAGAGTCTTCACGTACTGCAAATACTCCTCCATGTCTCTCTCTGACTTCAACCTGTAATCACAAACGATCCAAGCAGAGACAGAGATTCAATTCATTGAAGATTTTGGATCATATCTCACCAGGAACCAAGAACTTGACGCGGACATCACCTTTCGAGCAAAATCAAAAAAGGCGATTGGAATTTGAAACTGCGAGGGAAAGAACGAAAACGAAGGGGGCATTTTATACGACGATAAATATATATAGGGTTCGGGTCGACCCGCTCAAATGATTTCGGGCTTTTGGTTTTAAGCCCAATTCGAAACCCAATAGGCCCATACCAATTTGAAACTCGAATGATATTTCGGATATGAGCCGATTTCGGGTCGGTTATTTTAGTATAATAGTTGATTTCTTTGGAAATTTGGGTTTTTTGATAAATATTAATATTATTGTGCGTTCTGCACGAAATATATTTTTATTTTCTTTCCATTTCTTTTTTTTTTAAGAATACTCTCACATAAAACTAAATTCAGTCCCACTAATATTGTATTGATTGGAAGATTATCCCTCCAGCTAAACCTTTTAAAAAATTCAAGAACAATATATTTTTTCTGTAAAGTTCCATTTGAGTTCAGATTTTTCTCTCTCTCGAATTTGTTGACTATATTATATATTGATTCCCAATATAAATCCTTCTCATTTTGTAATTTTGATTTTTTTTTTTCTATTTTCGTCGTCTCCGCGTCAAAGAGATAAACGAATGAAACAGACAGATGCCGTTTAGTGAAAGCTGAATGCTTCACCTGAAACTCTGCCACCGCTCCTCTCTTCTTCTTCTTCTTCATTCAATTCCTACAAAAATCACAACATAGTTGCATCGAATCCGATATCTGCGATCTGGGCTCTTCAGTTCTCGATCCAAATCTCTCTCTCTCTCTCTCAGTAACCGAATAAGGACACTGAGACCGGTTTGGTGTCGTGCTTTTTGTCGGCTCTGGGACATTGTTATTACTGGGTGATGTCTTACAACAATCCAAACCCAAATCCAGAGAATATCTGCTCACCGACAACCGCCACGACCTCGCCGGATGCATTTCGGGAGCTGAAACTCTACCAAGCTTTCATTTTTTCAGTGCCCATCTGCTTCACACTCATTATCCTCTTCCTGTTTTACTTCATCTACCTTCATCGCCGCAGCGTGGATTGGTCTTCTATCGGAATGCGGAGCAGTTTCATCACCAGCAACCCTCTCTCCATGGTTGTCTCTCTTGTCCTTTGAATCTCCAGCCTTTTCTTATGGGTTCTGTCAGTGACGATTCGTGGGTTTTAAGAACGTGTTCTTTTCCTTGATCAATCTTCTTTCTTTTTTAGCTTTTATGGGTTTGTTCCGTGACGATTCGTGGGTTTAAATTAAATGTGGACAGGCTGAATTAGGGCTGAGCAAAGAAGTGAGAGAGATGCTCCCCATTGTCGTCTACAAGGAGAGCTTCTCCGTCACGGATTCACAGTGAGTTTCCAGATTGGAAAATTTTTTATCTTTTTACTGAATTTGGGTACCCAGAGGGAGATATTTTAAGGGTTTATCTTCAGAAGAACAAGGATAGTGACAGAATGTTGAAACAGTTGTTAGGTAACGTGATATGACTAAGACCAAAGGAATCAGTAGCACTACTCTTTGGATGGCGGTGCATATAAGATGTAACTCCTGAGAATGTAGCAGTGCTATTCCAAATCTAGCTTGCCAGATTCTCAAACCTTAAAGCCATTGATTCACTGATCTGCAACCAGTGGTGTGTATAGCCCACCCAAGAATGTAATCTGTATCTTGAAAAACAGTTCGGGATCCATTCATAAGAACCGTCCATACCTACAAATCGAGCTGAATCCAGCTTGTGTTTTTTCTAGAGCCACTTGTGAAAACTCCTGCAATACATGATTTGGTGTGATTCACAGATGCTCGGTTTGCTTAGGGGACTACCAAGCAGATGACAAGCTTCAACAAATACCAGCATGTGGGCACACATTCCACATGGACTGTATCGACCAATGGCTCACAACACACACTACTTGCCCTCTATGCCGTCTCTCTCTTGTCCCCAAGTCCAGCCAGAGCCAGCCCCATCACACGGAAGGCCCTGTTTCTGACACAGAGAATTCTGATAGAGCCTCTGCTCAACCAGAGCCTCAGCCATCTGAATCAGTAAACCACAGCAATGTCGACCAAGAACGTGTGAGGGATGAGACTGAGTGTAGCCGAGATACAGAGGCCTTGAAAGAAAAGGACAAGGATGAACAAGACAGCACAGGAACTTCGGATGCTTGTTGTAATCCCGGACATTGTTAAAAGCTTTAGCCTTTCGAGAATTTCGTGTAAAGGGTCTGCTACTTTTGTTGTTGTAACGTTAATAGGAGCGAATGGGAATGGCAGCTTTGGATAGGAACTATGTTCACAATCGCATCCTCGGTTTTTGGGATCAACCCATTTCATGTTATGATATGAATCGATCATAGAGGAGGCAGAATTGTCAAAAACTACTGCTAAAAATCTGAACTTGTTTCATCACCATCGGTTGTGGCCACGGTAAAAAAGAAAGAACAGAAGAGATGAGTTTACGTTGTTGGAGCCAAGTTAAGAGTGGTGAAACGAATATAAAAAGGGGAAGTTGTTGAAGGCTGACAGCGTGAAGTCCAGAGAGGGACGTGTAACCAAATGAGCAAAAATCTGAGGTATCCACTGTTTCGGGTTACTGCTTTGATCTTTGAAATGGCAAAACAAAATCGGAGGTTGGAATTCTGAATCTATCTCGTCAACTGCATCGAAGTAGATAGACCCTTGTCTGGTTTCACTGCTTTTGCTTTTGGTATCGCTTTCGGGACCACGAGCTTGGGTTTGGTCCTCTGATTCTGACTTTTCCTTTAGGGTCGAGTTTCTTTCGTTTTCTTCACAGATAGGGATCCAAGTTGATACCTTTGCTCATGCCCAAGAACCCTAAGACAGGCATGAGGGAGTTCATCCTGGATTTCGAGTACATAGCCGAGGGATTTTGTTGGTACTTTCTTCTTGCCTTTGACTTCTTCGCTGACAAGTTCATCGCAGCTGCTCTTCTTATCGTTGCCCTAATCGAAGACTTCACCACTTTCCTCTTTTGCCTCAACTTGATCGCTTAGATTCTCCAAAATCCCCAACCTTTAATTTCGTTTGTCCGACCTTCTTTCTCTGCCATGGGTCCAACCCAGAACACTGTTCATTACTGCTGTGTCTCGAGAGACAACCAGATTCTGTACTCCTACAATGGCGGAGACCCCATCACCACCGCCAAGAACCTCGCCGCCTTGTGCTTGGAAAAGACTCCGTCTTTTCACAAATGGTACTTCGAAACTATTGGAAAGAGGACTTTTGGTTTCCTGATGGAAGATGGGTTGGTGTATTTCGCCATTGTTGATGAAGGTCTAAGGAGATCTCGTGTTCTTGAGTTTCTGGAACATCTGAGGGACGAATTCAAGAAAGCTGCCAAGAGAAATTCCAGAGGAAGCTTCTCCGGGATGATAAGTTCTGTCAATGCCCTTCAAGAGCAGCTTGTTCCTGTTGTCTGCAAACTCATAGCCTCACTGGAGCGTGTTTCTGAGACAACCTGCGATCTAAAGGCTAACCTCACTTGTCTTTCCTCATCATCACCGGCTGTTGAATCCGCTGAACAAAGCGAAGGTTCTAATTCCACGAAAGCCCCGCTTTTGGGCAGATCAATCAAGCAAGAGAAGAAGAAGAAAGGGAAAGATCATGTGATCTCGTTTAGGGGAATTGAGCTAGAGGAACACCGAAAATCTACAGACAGAGAAAACAAGAGTGAAGGGTCTGATGCAAATTCTGCAGCATCGTCATTAGAGAAGGATTACCCTCCGAGAAGGGGACGATCTGGCGGTTCTCAGAATATCGAAAGGAAATGGCGTCGACAAGTTCAGATTGTTCTTGCCATCGATGTTGCTATTTGTTTGACGCTGTTCGGTATTTGGCTTGCTATTTGTCAGGGCATTGAGTGTATACGTTCCTGATGGATTCATCCACAGGTCTCTTCCCTTCTGCAGCTCTGTCACGGTTGATATATACAACTGAGAAATCCAAGTTCTACTTTTTCATACGAGTCGGTGATCAATTCTTCAAGGGGCTCCTGCACTAAGAATTGTGATGTGAGGTACGAGGTTTAAGTCTACTTTAGCTTGTGTATAACTCAGGTGATCGTTCATGAACTCTGCAATTTTACGAATGAAGTTTCAAGAACTGCTTTAGCTTGAACACGGGTTGGTAATCATATTGATTGGTACAGTTTCGTTTTCCTCGTGCAAATAACTCGAAGTGTGTAGCCTGAGATATGGAGCTGTCATATTCGTTTGGGATAACATGCTCTTGTTGATGTGAATGAAGTGAACTTCCTCTGTTTGCTCAGGACAAAGCTTTTAGTGTGTAATGTTTGTTCCACTTAAAAAGCTTCAAGAACTGCTTATTGTCTCTGCATAGACAGATCACTGTGCTCCTTCTTTGTTTCTTTGTTCTGTGTTGATTGCAATGAATCCTGAATCTTATACTGACAGGTTATGCGGGAATATAATGTAATAAGAAACTTGAGTTTATACAAGAAGATAACGTAATAAGAAACGACAGAAGTAATATATGACAAACGCTTGTTCATCCCCAAGCCCCATGGATGGAGAATGAACATTTGTTTCTACATGGAATCAGAATCAAAAGGAAAGCTCATAAGCTGGGGAATACATAAGAGAGTCTTGCAGAGTTTTCATCTTGGAGAAGATAAGAGATAACACAGAGGGAAGAGAGATAAGAGAGATGAAGGGTACCCCTCACCTGAATCCTAACCATGGTTGGTTAACTAGTTGGCTGAGTCAGAGAATAACCCAAAGGGAGCCAAAATATATCCCTAAAGGCAAAGATGCAGATGCATATGCAAATAACCCCGCATTCCATCAGCGGAGTTGTTGAATATGGTGTGTTGTCTATCCTAAGTTAGTTCAGCTGTAGCTAATACTCCAAAGCTTAGCCACCAAGAATTTACATGGTTCAGCAAAAACACATTTGCCTTCCCTTCTGGCCTCAAGGGAAGTCATTCTCCATGCCCGGTTTGATGTCCGGGTATCTATCTACTAAGCTAACACTATAAAAATACGATCTTTTCACGCTCCTAGTTCTTCCATTACCACGACTAAATGCTACAAAGCTATGAAATGCAGAAAAGGTTACACCTTTGCACCTCCTGCCTCATAATCTCCGCGGCTGTTCAGTACTTTGAGCCTTTCCCAAGGAGATCCTTATTTCTATTCTTGTTGATCAGCCATTCCTAAGGCTTTAAGGTTTCTACAAAACTGCTTGCCCTTTTGGGGCACAGACCAAATTATCTTTTTTCTGACTTAGCTGATACTCCTACACAGCTTGAATGGGCTAAAACTTGAAAGAAACCTTCTTCCAGAAGCATATGATGCAATGACAAAATGAGAAGGAAAAAAAAAAGCAGCAATGCGTGTGATGATGGTCCAGCTTAAACCCCTATGTGAGGCTTAAGTGGAAGTAGCCAAGATGCCCAAATTCCAAATATGGGCTCTTGCCTTTTGAGTTAGAGACAAGGGGAATGGGGCAACCATGGTTAGGCCACAGGCGTGCACTGGTACTTCAGAGGCATACAGATGAAAGTGGTACTGAAGCATCATGCCTCAGCAATTTGAGTGGGCCTTAACACAAGTCCTCATGGTCAAGCCTGGGGCACTGCAAAGCACACTGCTGAGGAGATCAATATCTCTCGGTTTTTCCAGTTACATATAAAGAGCAACAGACATACAGATTGTACAAACCTGGTGGAATGGTTGGAGAAGGTGCAAGAGACACTGGTGAACCATTGTGGTGCGGGTAATTGCTCCCGGGAGATGAAGCAAGAGCAGAGTAGTGAAACAGGTGATTCGGGTAGTGGACAGAGGCATAACCAGTGGCAGGTCCATTTCCTTCCGCAAACTGGAGATACGGGTAGAATGCAGTTGCCGCCATGCCAGCCATTGTTCCATTGCCATACATGGGATGCTGAGCAGCTGCCCCTCCATATACATTGTAGTAGCTCTGATGTCAAAACATCTCAATCAAATCAACTAACTCTCTTTCAGTAACTACAACACTAGCAGTGACAGCCACAACAAGAAAGCATGATAACATACCGTCGGGTAGTTGTAATCCATCGGGTAGGACGAATACCTAAAAGAGTTGTAAGACACCAGAGGGAAGATTCTCAGACTACTAAAGTACGATGAGTTTCTGCAAAAGAGAAGATATCGAATGGCAAAGTACCCGAAAAGATTAGAGTAAGGAAGAAGAGCGGAATGAAAAGCAGCAGTTCCCCCGAAGTGAGTCTTGAAAGGGCTAGCAACTTTAATGCCTCTTCCTCCTGCTTGCACTGCCAGAAAAACACACCATAGAATATCCTCTCAGACATTTTGGTCGCAGCAAAACTAAGACAAGACATATTGGTAACAAGACATCAACAAAGCTCATTAAATAGATATTAACAAGTGTTTAGTGTTTAACTAGTGCAGAGTTAGAGAGAGAGATTGAGAGAGAAAAGATTACTCCAAGTAATTAAAGGGAAAGAAAAATGCTAACCAGTAGGATTAATCCAACTAGGTCCAAGGATGTGTATGTGTACACACCCCACATGGCTTTCATTTATGATATTTGATTCAACTTTCTTCTATTTTGACATATCTAACATCAAATTTAACCATAAAATTTTTTAAGAACCCTAAACTCGCTATTAACCGACGATATTTGATTCATCTTTCAACAAAATTATAGTTTTTTTCCCGCGTCAATCATCTTTCAGCATTTTTTTCATAAACGATAGTTAGATCTGGAGAAACATTCCTGTCTCCATACTGAGGGTATGTTTTTCCGCCCAGATCCAATACGATGAAGAATCACTAGATAGAAGTCAAGCAAAGTACCATGATTCGGAGAAGAGGGTTTGGATCTCTGAACACCAAAAGCAGCGAGATTGCAATTGGCCCTTCTTCCGTCAATGACGGGAGATGGATCTACGCACGCCTTCTGGGCAGCTTCAGCTTCACGAAAAGTCACCTGCAAAAATAAAAACCATTATTCAGATCCATAAAGCATAAAGAAGCTAAATCTCTGAGCCACCAAACGAAGAAGAAGACAACGGAGAAGAAGAAAATGGAAGGTTTACAAAGCCATATCCTTTGGATCTGCCGGTGGTTTTGTCGGTGATGACAACAGCCTCCAAAATGTCGCCAAACTGTTCGAAGTAATTCCTCAGAGAGTGTTTGTGGGTTTCCCACGCCAATCCTCCCACGAACACCTTCGTGAACGTCGTGTCCTCCATTGTCCTTCGGCTTTGTGATCACAGAAACAAACCCAGATAATTTTTGGTGAAGTAGTGAATTTAGGATATGGAAGCAGAGTAGTGGTTGAGATCGGAGAGAGAGACGAGGGAAGTGGATTCAAGGAAAAGTGAGGGAGAAACAAAAAGACGCAGTCGCACTCATGAATTATTTATCCACTTTTATTTTTTTTTTCACAAATCTCAATGATAATTATGTACGGTCACTTGTAATAAAAAAAAATCAAAGATTTTGTCGAGATATTGTCTCCTGATTTTTTTTTTTAATTTCATGAGGTGAGCCCCAAAAGAAATTCAAGTGCCTAATTGTTTTAAAATAACATAAACTCGGGATACATTTTTATTCTATTTAAAAAAACGATAATTAATTCTGTCCACTATATAATATTTTCACAAAATGTATTTTAAAAGTGTCAAAATCATTCATTAAGAGCTCCTTTCTATTTTGTTCTTAATTCGATTTAATGAGGGAAAAAAAAAGTTGAGATTTACAGCAGTGTAGCATGCATCATTGAAATGGAAACAGAGGGAAAAAGAAGGAAAGCCAAAAGGCAGAGTTGTCTCCCCAGGCTTTTATCCCTTCTTCATCATCACAGCCTCACCCATTCATTTTTTTTACAGCTCATCGAGTGGGTCCCACATCCAGCTCATAAAGGCCACCTCATTGGGCCTGCAACCAATTAGTGGGCCCATTATTAATTTGCGGGAGTTAAAGCTATCGGGCCGTAATAGGCCCAAATAACAAGGGCTATTGGACCCAATAAGGCCTGGCTCAAATTGGGCCAATACTATCTATTCAACTCTCAAGTCACGTTGACAAGAACCGAAACCAATCGATTTTATCCGAACCAGATTAAAAAACCGACCGAAATAAGATCATAACCGAGATAATCGAACCGGATGTTAAGTCAGAAACTTTTTTTCCAACTCGGTTAAGTCAAAATACAAAACATCCAAAACGAAATCAAATCGAACATCCTCTCGAAAACAAATAAATTAGCGTGAAAATGAATTAAGAGCAAATAATAGATGGAATATGGAGATACGGGAAAACCCCCAAGTGAGATGGTTAAGGGGCATGGTGAGAAACCATGAGGTCTGGGGTTCGATCCCTACCGCCTCCTTAGACTCTCACCTGTCGCCTGTCAGTTACGGCTGATTTACCTCCCGCGTGTGTATTGCAGGCTCGTGCGCGTGGGCTTGGGATTTTCCTTGGTCCGCGATGTCGTCCTGATGTCGTCCTCGTCCGGCCCATTGGACTGTGAGACGTTACGGTGTCCGGTGTCCGATCTGAAGGGTTGTAGGGCAGGTTCTCCAGTATCAAAAAAAATATATGGAGATATGAAATTAAAAAAAAAAAAAAGCAAAACAAGGTGAACCAAACACATAGATACAATCCAAAGGAAGTAGTTTAGTAAGGAATCAAATCAAGCATCCATCATGTTTCATGAGAGAAAAGAGCATTGTCTCAATATGGTACATCCTCTCATCCTCTCCCTCTTGTGGGTGGACTTACACTTTTTTTTATCTTTATATATATATATATATATATGAATAAAAAAATGGATAAAAGAAAGCAAAGGTAGCAGTCTTAGAAAGAGGGTTTGGTTTGGTCTACAGACGACATAGTTGGTGGGTGACAAATGTGGTCGGTTCTGTTTGGTTGAGATTTTTTTTTCCTTATCGTTGAAACTCCGTTGACTTTCTATCTCACCCATCATTCTTTCTTCGGAAATTTCTATCCTCCTTTTGCCCTACCTTTCCCCCACTCCCATTTTTCCTTTTCAATCTTTTTTTACATCGTCCACTCATCACTCTTTTTCTCATGGTAATATATACATATAATATATATATATATATGTATATATATCACTAACGGTGATTCATTGATCGATAATAAGATAAATCAATACTCTTTGTAATTCTAAAAGTACACGTGAATTATGTTTGTGTTGTATAGTAAAAGATGAAAGGCTATTAAACAATTTCGTCTTTACTATCAACCAATGAATCATCTTTAGTTGGTAAATTCTAAATGATGTTTTTCGCCTTAATCTTCAGGCAAAGTGGCGTAGAGACCGGCGATCTTAAAGGGTCATCAACAGAGAGAGAGAGAGAGAGAGAGAGAGAGAGAGAGAGAGAGAGAGAGAGAGAGAGAGAGAGGGAGAGATCTCAATGTTGGCCACTACGAGTACAGCACAGTCCCCTTCATTATATATGCTTCCGTAAAGTTTTGCCTTTCCCTCTGTGTGTGTTCAGAGACTATGTAACAATGAAGCGCTCTCTCTCTCTCTCGATTCTAGAAGGAGTTTACGTCAGTTACTAGTGCGGTTTACTATCAAATTTGTCCCATATGGCAATGGAAAGTGTGAACCAATGTAAATTACGAATCCGGTTTTACTTTTAGTCACCATTATTTCTAACTGTTGCATCTGTTATATATATATATATATACACACATGGTATTGACTATAACCTTTCACTTTGGTCACGTATCTAATACTCGTAGATTAAAGAAATGGAGGTCGGTGGCTACAATGAATATGCAACTTTGTTGGGTTATTATTATTATTATTTTTTTTTTTTATTTTTTTTATTTTTTTTTTTTTTATAACATTGGGGAACCCCCGTGACTACCTACCCTTACAAACGGAGACGAACTGGCCACCACCTGCGCCTAACAGTCCCCATGGACCTCAGTCCGCCGGACCTGGCCACCAGGCGCGCCTAACGCTCGGGCCGTAGTTGGGCTTAGGCGCCTGCGGGTCAAACCCCAAGCCCACGACGCACGAGCCTGCGACACACGCGTGGGATGTAAATCAGCCCGTTATGACAGGCTGGCAGACGAGCAGGTCAGATGGAAGAAGGAGCGGCAGGAGGATTCGATCCCCCCACCTCAAGGAGTTGCCCCCCTGCCTTCTGCCACCTCAAGGAGTTGCCCCCCTGCCTTATATTATTATTGTTGTTATTATAAAAATGAAAAAGAAGAATGGAAGAATTCTGAGAAGCCGTGAGAATATGTAAAGGAACAAGGTGGGACTTCTGTTGTGTATACATATATACATATCTCTCTCTCTATATATATATATGTATATTGGTGGTATATAGTAAAGCAAGATATTGGTGAACTTTGGGTATATATATATATATTATATATTGTTTTCTTGGAATTCATTCTTGTTGACTATGTGTGTGTTTTGTTGCATAAGTTTATGTGCAGGTACCTATCTATTTTTTCTGCATTTATTAGTGTAATTCATTGAATGGTTTAGTGGGCACAGTTCTTTTATATAATGCTCCAATTCTACAGTCTAAGAATATATGTCACTCCTGCTTTACTTAAGCAAGCGATTAATTAACAAAAAGTCCAATAATTTAAGTACATAATGATATTGAATTAACTATAAAAAATATCATAATCAATGGTTATCGAGTTATATATGAAAAAAAAAGTGATTAAATTGGGTGGAAAGCTCTTTGGAGAGGGTGGGGGAGGAGGTTTTATGATGATTAGACCTCTCTGCTTAGTTGCCTGACCTCTTGTCATTATCCTATACACAAACCCATCCACATTCGATTTAAGTCCCTTGTTTGGAATCATGTGTGACACAGATCCTGTGCGGAGCTAACTATTGCCCGTTACCAAACACATCCGACTTTGACTTTCAGACCAATGATCATCAAACATCTTCCATGTCCACCTGCATTGTGTGTGGTCGGTCCACTGTGGATATACATTTTCCATTTGGTCCAACTGTGGTCCATGGACCATCCAATTCGAAATACAACTATCAAGAAATATTCTTGTGCTCCAACTCCATATCTACAGGTACAAGAAAGGGAAAGGGTAGATTTTTTTTTTTGAAAGGAACTTTTTTTTTGTTGGTATGATGATGATGATGATGATGATGATGATGATGATGATGATGATAGGGTTTTACATATTGGAGAGTGGGGCCTTCCCACTGAAACAACGGATAGCTTAGTCAACTAGATGAGGAGAAAAATAGCAAGACATTATAAATACCATCTTTCCCCACAACCTTAAGCTTTGTCCCAGTTCCATCAAAACATACTCAAAGCCAAAACTTTTGCTGCTCTTTGCTTCTTTAAACCACACAGAGAGGAAAAACAAAACCCACCAAAAAAGGTAGCAAACGATGGACATTCACGGTTTATCCAGCGATGCTAAACAAGGACTTTACACGTCGGAATCCGATGATCTCTGCGTTGATTTCAGAGGCAGACCCTGCATACCTCGTAAACATGGCGGAGCTCGAGCCGCTCTCTTCGTTCTCGGTCTCTCTCTCTCTCTCTCTCTGTTCATTCATAGTTACAATAGCGGGTTTCAGTTCATTTTCAATGTGTTTGACAGCTTCTACTCTCTTTGGAGATGGGTTTTAGCCCTTGATCTAACCATGAAAAATTGGAGAAAACACCATTATGTGATTGCACAATATCGGGGTTTTTTTTTCTTACACGGCTTCTTATTCAGCGGGGAATGATAGATGTCGGATCCAGACAATATTCGTGGTTTCAGACGAAGTTTACGCTTATTTTTATTCGATATTTGATTTCTTGTTCTGTATTGATCAGGGCTCCAAGCCTTTGAAATGATGGCGATTGCTGCGGTTGGAAACAACCTGATCACTTATGTGTTCAATGAGATGCATTTTCCACTGTCGAAATCTGCAAATATCGTCACGAACTTCATAGGAACTGTCTTCCTTCTCTCCCTCCTTGGCGGCTTTCTCTCTGATTCTTACCTCGGTAGCTTCCGTACAGTTCTTGTCTTCGGCTCTGTCGAAATATCCGTACGTTCTCTCTCTCTCTCTCTCTCTCTCTCAACCTTTCTTGATCTTTCTTCATTCACAAAATATACGGAAAAAAAACCTTCTTTACCGTGTTTCTCAAGTTTCTTCTTGGTCTCACGTCCAATGCAAAAGAAATCTGCAAATATCGTCACGAACTTCATAGGAACTGTCTTCCTTCTCTCCCTCCTTGGCGGCTTTCTCTCTGATTCTTACCTCGGTAGCTTCCGTACAGTTCTTGTCTTCGGCTCTGTCGAAATATCCGTACGTTCTCTCTCTCTCTCTCTCTCTCTCTCTCAACCTTTCTTGATCTTTCTTCATTCACAAAATATACGGAAAAAAAACCTTCTTTACCGTGTTTCTCAAGTTTCTTCTTGGTCTCACGTCCAAAAAAAAAAAAAAAAAAAAAAAAAAAAAACAGGGTTTCATATTGTTGTCGGTCCAAGCTCATCTTCCTCAGCTTAGGCCACGTGACTGCGACATGAAGAGCACGAGACACTGCCCAGAAGCAAAGGGCTACGAGGCCGTGATTCTTTACACTGCACTGTACTTGATTGCCTTAGGAAGCGGATGTCTGAAACCGAATATCATATCTCATGGAGCCAACCAGTTCTTGAAAGAAGACTCGAGGAAGCTCTCAAGCTTCTTCAATGGCGCTTACTTTGCTTTTTGCATGGGCGAGCTCCTCGCTCTTACCCTCCTCGTTTGGGTTCAAACCCATTCGGGCATGGACGTCGGTTTCGGTGTCTCTGCTGCTGTAATGGCTGCTGGTATGATCTGTCTGGTCTCTGGTACTCCTTTCTATAGGAACAAACCTCCAAACGGTAGTATCTTCACTCCGATCTCTCAGGTACTCTGCTCGTCGGATTCAGATTATTCTTCTTGTCTTTTTTCCTCCATTGTTGTTATATGTTTTCTTTCCCAATGTCTCATTCGTTTTCTGTAATCATCTGTCAGGTTTTCGTAGCTGCAGTCACGAAAAGGAAGCAGAGTTTCCCTTCGAACATGGAAACGCTTCACCAGTCTTCAAGCGATCGTGTCAGACCTCTTCTTCACACTGACAAGTTCAGGTTTGAGACAATACTTAAAGTTTCTTACAGTTTCCAGTTCGTTTTGAAGTTTTTAAGATTAGTTCCAGACAAGAAGTTACACCCACCGAGTGGCTTTAACGTTCATTTCTGCAATGTTCTTGCAGGTTTCTTGACAAAGCCTGCATCAAAATGCAAGACAAAGGGAGCGAAAGCCAGTGGAGACTCTGCACCGTCGAACAAGTGGAGCAAGTCAAGATTCTCTTGTCAGTTGTGCCGATTTTCGCATGTACCATCGTCTTCAACACAATCTTGGCTCAGCTCCAAACCTTCTCGGTCCAACAAGGAAGCATCATGAACACACATATCACTAAACGCTTTGAAATCCCTCCGGCTTCGCTTCAGTCAATCCCTTACATCATCCTCATATTCGTCGTCCCTCTCTACGAGACATTCTTCGTCCCCATAGCCCGGAAACTCACGGGAAAAGACTCGGGTATCTCTCCTCTCCAGAGAATAGGCGCAGGGCTGTTCCTGGCAACTTTCTCTATGGTGGCTGCTGCATTAATCGAAGCAAAGAGACGGAAATCGTCTTTTCATCATGGCGAGACACTCTCGATCTTCTGGATCGCTCCACAGTTTCTGATATTCGGATTGTCAGAGATGTTCACCGCTGTTGGATTGGTGGAGTTCTTCTACAAACAGTCTTCTCAGAGAATGCAGTCTTTTCTCACGGCCATGACGTATTGTTCGTACTCATTCGGGTTCTATCTGAGCTCCATCCTCGTCTCGTTGGTGAACCACGTTACTTCTAAAGGCTCTGGAGGAGGATGGCTCAGCGATAACGACCTTAACAAAGACAGATTGGATCTTTTCTACTGGCTTTTAGCTGCGTTGAGCTTTTTCAATTTCTTCCATTATCTTTTCTGGTCAAGGTGGTATTCTTGCGATAAATCTGCTTCGCCCGCAATTTGTAACGCAGAGATTCACGCATCCGAGGACTTAGAGGGCCGAAACAACGAAAAAGTCGGGAACTTTATGAGGGTATGAGATCACTGTGTTCTTAGGAGGAGGAGAGAAGTTTAGTTCTACTGATCTTTTTATGTAGTTTGATCTGTTTCATTAGAGATTGTTCTAAATTTAGCTGCAAGGTTTCAATGCTTTAATCATAAAAGTTTATTAGTTGCGGTGCAGTGTTCTTTCTTTTCTTTTCATTTTTTCGAAAGAACCAGCAAGAAATGTCTTTGATCATTGCATAAAACTGGTTGGTTTCTTAGATGTGACTGATAAAGTTCACAAGCTATACCTGCTGAGCATTTATCGCCGGCTGCGTTTAGCGATTGGGGAGAGCGGGTGTAAACGCAATCCCTACAGGGGCAAACGCAAACGCAAACGCGGGACTTTGTGATAAGCAGGCAGGGGCAGTGGCACATACCCACCATTTGAAGTGAGTGATGGCTGGAATATGCCTCATCCTTTGGATGAGTGAAAATCTTCTGGAAGTGCTTACAGATTTGATAAAGATACCAATGATCAATTGGATAATGTGTTTTAGTACTGTGATTGTCCCCAAGTGGTTGTGAACTTGGGAAAACAGACAGGGTCCACAACCTCTTCCAACATCAATGCCCAAAATCATGTCTTCACCACCAAAGACTGTGACCAAAATCTCCCTCAATCTCACTTGTTGCTTCAGATTCTTATTGAGTGGTGTTAGAAGAAATGGACAAAATCTTATGAAAATCTGATCATGAAACACCCAATTTCTAAAAGTTTTAGAAAAAAGAAACAAAACAAAACCCACATGGAAAAATTATTGCTGTTTACTGAAATATCTTTTACATGATCTTGAATTACTAATTATAAGAGTGTGAAAGACTACTAGCTGTAAGAACTAAGATGAGCAAAAGAATCAGAAAACAAAAGCCAAAATCTGAGTTTACTGAAAGGCATGCTCTGAAACTATAAAAGAAAGAGATGAAGAACACATACATAGCATATGCTGAGACTCCATATATGGACACTGCACACACAAAGTCTCTTAATACAAATTCGAGGCAGAAACATGATTTTGAACATCAGACAGAGAGATTCTGTTAAGGTTCAGAATCTGAAACTCAACTTTCCAGCACCAATCGAGCCTTTATTCCTCACCGAAAACCTGAATACAACTTTGGATGATCTTGTTTTATGAGAGGATCCCAACTCTCATTCCCCAAACAAACCCTAACCCTTTCTCCAATTTCTGCGTAAATCCTTTTCCCCCAATCTAATCTGTATTTATAACTACTCATAGCCAAGACTACTAACTAACTAATAGTAACAACCCAAACAACCCATACTAACTATAGTCCAGATTCAATGAATCTACCTAACCCATACATCTATCAATACCGCCCGCCTCAGTTTCAGCTTGTCCTCAAGCTGATGATCTGGAATTCGTTCGTTCAAATCTTCATCGACTGCTAACTTTCCGAGCGTAGTATAATGGCTGTCCAAAATCTGCTTAAGCTCCACTAACCATTCCAAGTCTGCCAAAAGTTGTTTTTGATTCGGAGCTGGCTGGAACTCGTTTCCAATGGCCTGCTTCCGTAATTTCTGATATGTCTTGCTTGCCCAACGGATATGCGTGTCTTCCTCCTCCATTCTATACGAGTACCACAACGATCATATAGTAAGAGTCTAAAAATTTCCCAATCTCGATACATCCCAATTTTTTTCTGGCCATCGAACAACATCAGAGCTTCCCCACCCAAATCTGTAGATTCTAGGTAAAACATCTCCTTGTCACTACAACCACCAAATCCAAAGTACCTTTCAGTTTTGACATCCCATTCCAAAATGAAGCTGTCATCGAACACCGGAATTGTCGTCTTCTTCATGTGCGAATCAGTCTTCCCGATGAATCGGTCTGAAAGAGCTTTGTTATGTATTCTCCCATCACATGAATCTGGCAGCTGTTGGATCCTTTGGGACTTTGTTTCGATCGGTCGGCAAGTCCTCGATCGGCATGTTCTGGTCGTGATTAGCCTGTACGCGGTCGACGAACGCGATCGGCATCACCTTGAGGTGGGAACTGCCTTTTCCGATGAATCGCTCCTGTTGCTGCGCATCGCCTTCCTCTTTCGGCTGCGGATTCACCTCTCGAACCTCCGGAAGGTTCTTCGGTGCTTGATCGCAATCGATCTGCGGATCTGGATCACGATTTGTCTGCTTCTTGTCGGCTACCGTTGCTGGTGCCGGATTCGACCAGGTTGTCGAATTCCAACGATCGCAATCGGCCTCCATCCACCGACACAGCTTCGACAACATTTCCTCTACTCTGTCCCACTGCGCCATTCGTTGCTCATGGGTTTCTGCCATTTCCGATTGAAGACGGGCTCTGATACCAATCTGTTAAGGTTCAGAATCTGAAACTCAACTTTCCAGCACCAATCGAGCCTTTATTCCTCACCGAAAACCTGAATACAACTTTGGATGATCTTGTTTTATGAGAGGATCCCAACTCTCATTCCCCAAACAAACCCTAACCCTTTCTCCAATTTCTGCGTAAATCCTTTTCCCCCAATCTAATCTGTATTTATAACTACTCATAGCCAAGACTACTAACTAACTAATAGTAACAACCCAAACAACCCATACTAACTATAGTCCAGATTCAATGAATCTACCTAACCCATACATCTATCAGATTCACAGACAACACACACATTCACAGTACGCGTACGTAGGTAGGCGCGTAAATGTAGCAGAATCAAACAGGAAAACAAAACTGAAAAGAGTTTGGAGAGGTTTTTCTTGTTTATAAGCTGACAGTTGGTTGAAGCATGCACATTGCATGACTTAACTTCTAACTTCTAACATTGATAGATAGAGAGAAACAAGCAAGCGAGCATCAATGCCGTTGCCATTCTGCAACTACTCTCCTATTTATTCGTTTATATATATATACTTACACAAGAATGTCTACAACATTGTCCTAAGCATATAGTGCTCTCTCTTCCTAACCTGTTTTGCAGCAAGGCAGCTCCCCCTGTGCCTCACATGTGCTTGTAAGAGGTATGCCCTAAAACTTTCTATACGATTCTCAAGCCTTAATCTTATGATTTCGGGTTTGTCCCTATACCGAAAAGTCATTTGGTCGATATGGATGCAAAAGGGTCAAGAAATCTAATCGAAAGAAACGTTTTTGAAGTGAATCTTACCTCAACTCTTCGATAGATATATAACTAAATAGCTTTGGTCCATAACGCTGTCGCCTCTGTCAAGTTCCCTGCACGTAACATTTCAGATCATATCAAAGTTGGAATTTTGTTTTTAATTATCCGATGGTCTGCAGATAAAAGAGTAAAAGAGGCCAAGCAGAGATGAGGGGGAAAGCTGCTTCAGGCAAAGCAGTGTTTTTGCTATGCATCGCCAGCTTTCTTGCAGGCACTCTCTTCATGAGCAGGACATTGAGTTGGCCTTACCAGCCTGAAGAAGATCATCCCAACATCGCAAAGATTGTGTCCAAAAGTCTTGAGAAGCCACGAGACTGCGATGAACACAAACGGGTAAGCAGCACGGCATATATCTAAACAACATATATACATACAAGCAGATACATACATGCATATACTGATCCTGTATGTTACTTTTGTGATCAGAAACTGATAGAAGGGAGATCCAGAGACATAATGGGGGAAGTAACAGAAACCCACCAGGCAGTGAAGTATATAGAACCCTTTACACACACTCATATATATGTATATTCATGATGGTAAAGAGGAGTACCCATTAAGTGTTTAAACTGTTGCAAGCTATAGATCACTGGAGAGGACGATATCGAAGCTGGAGATGGAGTTAGCGGAAGCGAGAACAATCGAGAGAAGCAGCGAGCTGTGGGGAGAAGAGAGGGCGGGCAGAAACCACAGCCTTAAGAGGGCATTCGTGGTCATTGGCATCAACACGGCCTTCAGCAGCAGGAAGAGACGCGACTCTGTCCGCCAGACTTGGATGCCCACCGGCGATAAGCTCAAGAAACTCGAGACCGAGAAAGGCATTGTCATTAGGTAATCTTTCTTTTCTTTTTTCCCCTTCAAAGATTTCAACTTGGGCAAAAAGGCACAACCTTTATTTGACATATCCGAGATTTTTGGGTTACTTACTTTGGAATTTCAATATCATGGGCTTCATGGGATATTATCCAACTTCGATCCAATTTGATCGTATACCCGAATTTTAGATACTCGAGATAATTTTAAGATATCCGTATATTCACATTTTAAATCTAATTTCAAAATTTTTAATACATACATGATATATATATATATATATATATAAGAGGGCTTTTGAATATACCTTTGTGGTCTGCCACAATGTAGACGTGTTTGAACAATGCCATTACCTAATCTTTACATGTAAACAAAATATATATATATATATCATGTATAACGGATTAACTCGAGCTGGGTATTCAAAATTTTCGAAACACACGAATCCTAATTCGAAATTTGAAAAGATTTCAGTAAATTCACTTGTAATATCTCTAAAATTTAGGGGAAATAGACATTACAATCATTTGGGTACCTACGGCTAATACTCCATCACAAACGCAAATCTCCGAACCCAAATCTGATTTCTTGATTTTCACCAGGCTTTAACCCGAATTTCGAGGGGTTTTTTTTGTGTTCAACTCTAACCCGCAGTCAATTTTCGGGTTATCATCACGTTTTAAGCCGATCTCATATAATATACTGTTTCGAATACCCGAATTTCGAATCTTTTTTACCAGTCATATAGCATGCAAAAGGAAAAGTAAAAAACCTGGTTCAAAATCAAACAGGTTCGTGATAGGACACAGCGCAACGCCGGGAGGAGTGTTGGATAAGGCGATAGACGAGGAAAACGCAGAGCACGGGGACTTCCTGAGGCTGAAACACGTGGAGGGCTACCATCAGCTCTCCTCTAAGACACGTCTCTACTTCTCTGTCGTCTCTGCCATATGGGATGCCGAGTTCTACGTCAAGGTGGACGACGATGTCCACGTCAATCTCGGCATGCTGGCCACGACACTCGCCAGATACCAGTCGAAGCCTAGGATGTACATCGGATGCATGAAATCTGGCCCTGTCCTCTCCCAGAAGTAAGTAGGGTTTGTGTCGTTTCTTCTTTTTTCCGCCATGAAAGCTAGCTTCATGACACCTTTAAATAACGTCGAGTGTGGGGTGAAGGGGAGTGAAGTATCACGAGCCAGAGTATTGGAAGTTTGGAGAAGAAGGGAATAAGTACTTCAGGCACGCCACTGGTCAGATTTATGCAATCTCCAAGGACCTCGCTGCATATATTTCCACCAACCAGTAAGTATAGTTTTGTTATATATATGGATAGTATATTAGTATCATATAGTATTTGTGAATATTGCATGGGAAGTGAAAGTGACACTGCCAGAGACAAAAAAAAAAAAAAACAACGTACAAAAACGAGTGAAACCCAAGTTTCACAGCACGATTCATGATTCATTAGCATAAATATTGAGTATATATATTGCATGAGAATCGAAAGCGACAAACCGTGTGAAACCCAAGTTTCAAAACGCGATTAACGACTCATTAGCATACAAGAACAAGAGATCGAAATGGACAAAAATGCCAATGATGAGAGGGAAGATATCGAAACGATACCATGTGTGAGACCCGAGGTCGATACAACCTTTCAGTGTATATTGTTTCATGGCGGGCCCCCCTGATGCTGAAACAATGCAGAGGGATACTGCATAGGTATGCGAACGAGGACGTGTCGTTGGGGGCGTGGTTGATAGGGTTGGAGGTGGAGCATGTGGACGAGAGGTCGATGTGCTGTGGGACTCCGCCTGATTGCCAGTGGAAGGCTCAGGCCGGGAACTTGTGTGCAGCCTCCTTCGACTGGTCGTGCAGTGGAATCTGCAAGTCCGTCGACAGACTCCCTCTGGTTCATCGCGCCTGTGCTGAAGGAGAAGCTCCTCTCTCTAACTTCCGCTTCTTCTTCTGATCATGATGACACCTCACTCTTCCTTTGTCCTCCTTTTTTTGTTTCTGGATGAAATAAGGGGAATATCAGAAAAATGTTACCACAAGACACTCTGAGTTTTGGTTTTGGCCTTTTGGTCCTTTTTTTGTAATGGTCGGTAACAGAAGCATATATAGCTTGCCTGATGTGGTGTGATATTTTGTTGACCACCATGTTTACATGTTCCTAGGGGTCTGGTGTATTTGTTACAATCTTACAAAACATGTCATTCCAAATCATTAATCTCTTATTAAACAAACCAACCAACCAACCAATAACCGATTTATTATGTCCTAATCGATCTAAAATATACATAGGTTTTGGGAGGTTGGAACTGTGAAAAATAATAATGAGGAATCAAGGAATATTAATGAATATGAAAAAAAAAATGGTGGAGAAAAAGAACCCTACCCGCCTCAGAATACGGGAAGAGTGGGACCCACAAAACTCCAGCGCCAGTAAAAGAAAAATAAAGCATCGCTCCTCCAGAAGCGGTCAAGCTTTTGGTCAATTTCCCAAAACGAAAAAAAAAAAACCCTAGTACCACTTTTGAGAGGGAAAAATCTCTCCGCCAAAACTGCATCTTAACCCCTTTCTTCTTCTTCCTCTTCCTCTCTCTCTCTATCTTTCTGGATTCTTCTCGTCTGGTTCTAATAAAAGTTTGGAAAAAGCTGTTATGGTTGTGGCGGTGATCGACGGCGGTCGCGCGACGAAGAGGGCGAGGCGAAGCAACCGAATCTCCGCCGATCTACACGATTTCTTCACTTTCCCGGCGTCGGATGAGGCCGGAGGAGGGCCGCCGTTCCGGGATGGAGTGAGATCTTTCCTCTCGAGCCACGCGCGGGTCGCTCTTCTCGAGCCTGATGACGTGGCAGATCCTGCTCAGGGCCGGAGATTCCGTGGACGACGGTTCAGATCTCTCCTCAAGGCTCGTCTCTCTGGACGTTGTGGAGGAGGACGTCACCAGATCCTCCAGATCCGTTTACTGTGACCACTGCCGAGTCGTCGGTGAGTCAGCTCACTCTTTAACTCACACACTAACACGACAATAAAGAAAAAAAAAAACACCGTTCCTATTTTTTTCCCCTACACAAAAATCTGAAAAAGCTTTTAGCTTGAACCCAAAAAACTCATGCAGATTAGCGTCTGAAGATTTTACCTTACGTGTGTATGTGTTTTTTGTAGGCTGGAGTGGTCATCCAGTGTGTAGAAAGAGGTACCATTTCATCATAAGGTCAGGAGAAAGCTCCAAGAGCCAGAAGTGTTCGAGTTGCGGCAACACTCTGCAACTCTCGGACAGCGGAAGCAGCTGCAAGTGGTGCAGCTCCGCGTTGGACGTCGAGAACTGGGTCTACTCTCAGCTAGACGACCCAACCCACCTCCTCCATGGCGTTATCCACTCGAACGGTTACGCTCATCTCTTGTCACTCAACGGGCGAGAAGGTGGGTCTGGTTTCTTGCCTGGTCATGCCATCATGGACTTCTGGGACAGGCTTTGTTCTGCCCTCGCGGTTAGGAAGGCAAGCGTGATGGACGTGTCGAGGAAGTATGGAATGGATTACCGACTCCTTCACGCTGTCACCAGGGGGTCCTCGTGGTATGCAGAGTGGGGATACGAGTTCAAATCCGGGAGTTATGCCCTGACCCGAGATGCGTATAAGAAGGCGGTGGATACTCTATCAGGTATGCACGTGTCTCGGTTCTTGTTCCACGGGAGGAAGCCCAGAACTCGGCTCCATTCCACCATCGCTTTCTACCAGTCACTTTCGTGTTCGGAGTTTCTAACCCTTCGAGACCTCTTCTCCTTCCTGTTCCGACTGATTCATGAGACCCGTTCCAGAAAGTCAGGGGAACTTGCCGTTGCGCCTTCAGACGTGTTGTGTTCTTGGACAAGGAGTGATGTGGAAGATGTGCATAAAGCCATGATCAAGGTGTTGAAAGCTGCAGGAGGTCATGGAGGAAGCTGGGCGACCAGGCGGGCTCTCAAAGGATCCACTTGCAGAATGGCGTCTTTGGAGCTTCTCGATTACTGTCTCAAGCATTTGGGAGGTGTGTCCACGGATGATGGATCTCATATAGTCTGCTCCAGTTTCAATGCTGCTACTAATGATTTCGAGTTCAGGTATCTTGTCCAAAAGGGCCCTATATTCTTTAACAGCAAGTTGATTGCCTATTTTGTAAATCTTAACCAATGATCTTCCGTGTGTAATATGACTACAGGCTTGTGCCGGTATCCTCTATCCGCCTGTCTGATGACCCAGAGGAAAAGTATCCATCAGAGGAGCATGTGAAACGCGACATAAGATATTTATATGATTTTCTATTGCACCCACAAACCATGGCCAAGTTTAGGTCTCAAGTAACAAGAGACAAAATGATGGACGCAGCAACAAAAATACTAGATTGCAAGCATTTCATGAAAGATTACCTACCCAGCGGTGCTAATCCCTTTGCCATCAACCTCTGGTGTCATGTTGAGCTCTCAGATCAATCCAAAGAATGTCCTGCTCTGCCCCCAGAGCTTCTGGTTCTTCCCATGAATGCTACTGTATCTGACCTGAAAATCGAAGCTGCCAAGGCTTTTCAGGAAGTTTATGCAATGTTCAAGAGGTTTGAAGTCGAGGAACTCCTAGGATATGGCTCCTTGGAAGATTCAATTACCCTGAAATTTCTAGTTGGGACAAGTGGGATGGTCAGGATCAAAGGGAGATGCTCATCAAAACATGGGCTTCTTCGGTACCGCATGGAGAGAGGAGTGGAGAACTGGAAGGTTGATTGCATTTGCGGTACAAAGGATGACGATGGGGAGAGAATGTTGTCATGTGACGCGTGTGGTGTGTGGCATCACACCAGATGTGCTGGGATCGAGAACTCTGATGCATTGCCATCTAAGTTCCATTGTTTCAGATGCATCAAACTGTACAGGAAGAAACCAAAACGATCTGATGCTGAGCATGGATCTAGTGAAGTGCCTCAAGCCGGCTTTGTTTGTAGAGGTGAGTCGGCTGGGATGGGCAATGGATCTAATATGTCTGTAACACTTAGTGTAGGCTAACTATGTATTCCTGATCTAGCTATATGTATAGTTAAGAGTTTTTGGTTGGGTCTAAAACTTCAAGCATCTAAGCCTACATGACCTAGAGGCTTCATGAATGGGAGTTGCATGCCCCGTCCTAAGTTTCAATGTATTTTCTAATCATGCGATATTAAGAAGGTACAAATGTTTGCCGTACTAAGGGCATTTACCTTACCTCTTTCCTTAGCCAATGACTGAATTCGTGCCCGAGTCTCCCCGCGGAGTGCCCCACAGCTTAAAAAGAACCATCTTATCAGTTCACCTCTGCTAGTCAGTCAAATGTCAAACAAAATGTTCATGTAATGCATGAAGACACTACCAGAGAAACCAACCCAAACAGCTATAAATTTTTTTTTTCAAAATGAAAAAAAGGAAGTAATTAAGCTTTTGTGAGACAAAACAAACTATGATATGCAAATCACCTTTCATCAAGGGTGCCTGCGCATGTATTCTCACCAATGTGCTTCTAAGCTCATTGAACTGTTTAGTTGGACTAGCTTATCTGCATAAACTTGCAGCTTGCACGCTTTTGTCAAAATCTTTTCCCACAATGGAAAGTGATTGGGGGATTTGCCTACAATTTCAGACCAAAAGAATTAGTTTCACATAAGAAGTGTCCTTAATTCTGTAGCGAAAGGAAAGCCTGGTGAAGCCAAGATTAACTAAAGCGTGAAAGCAAATGATATTATTACATATACCCAGGAAAAAGTTCTTGAAATAAATATTGCTTATGCTGGATGGAGTGCACAAAACACACGGAGTGAATGCCAGAAAACTGGAAGAGGGGGCTATGGAAGAATTGATGTCAATCAATTCTCTGTGCAAGCTACAGGAAGAGAGAAAGTGAACAGGAAAGCAGTGACAATTAGGTCTAGTGTTAAACTGAAGCATCTAGGTGACCTTGATAGAAGATCTGAAAGTTTTGGTGACCAGTTTTGTCATCACATATTTCTCCAAACCCTAAATTCAGCAGTGAAATAGATGACTCGATCGAGATGGCATACATTGGAGAAAAACAAGACATTTATGTTAGCCATTCAAAAGACTAGGAATTACCTATCCTGGTCACTCGCATTGGCCCATAAAGGATGATCCACAAAAGCCATCGCCATGGCGACGACGAAGTATTGCACCTTCTTGCTTTGCTGCTACTCTCGGAATCCATCGTCTGGAAAGAAAACGACACCAGAAGGCTGGAATTCATCATATTGATTGAACTCATCAGGTGATGAGTAATCGGCCGAACATAAACAGCCGAAAACCTCCGACGATTTGCCGGAAGGAGTAGGGTTTAGAAGACCGTACAGAATCAAATAATATCAAACGAACCTTTCACTTCAGAGAAATTTTAAATCCCAATATCGAATCCGGTCCGGGTAATTGATTGGAATGATAATATCTAGGAAGACACAGAATCCTGAATCATACCTCTTGACGGATCGAACGTGATCGATGGGAGCAGCATGTTTCATTCTCCCCAAAAAATCATGGGATGCAACTGATTGATCTCGGCTCGCCTCCATATGGCCTAAAACCCTAACCGAAGCATCAAAATTCCCTCGACGGTAGAACAGAATTCACCTAAAACTCCAATTTGAGTAAAGAATCACTCTCACCTCCGGCGATCCTAACGCTCAACTCAACCAAGCGAGAAGAAGACGAAGAAGAATCCCATAAAGAGAACGCATCCAGAAACGTTCATCCAGACGCACAAGAGGAAATCAAGAAATCTTTGAACGGAGTTGAATGCACCGTTGAATGTTAGGCTTCACCCTCTTTTATTCCTGTTTTAGGCCCTTAGTAGGGCTGAAATTAATGGGCCCTTAATGGGCCGAAATGAAATAGTTTTTTTAGCCCAAATTTGCTCATTAATGGGTCAGAATCATAATGACTAATGAGGGTAGCCGGAAGGGGTGTAAAACGGGCCGGCCCGGCCCAGCCCAGCCCGACTTGTTCCGATCCGAGAAAATTTTAGTCCAGCCCAATCCAACCCGTTTTTTAACGAGCCAAAAATAGACCAACCCAACCCAGATCGCTTTAGCCCGCGAGCCAAACGAGTCGGCCCGCGGGCCAAATATATAATTTTAAAAATAAAATTTAAATACTAAAAAGTATTTTAAAATAATTTTAATATTTAAAAAATATTTAAAATATTTAAAATATAATAAAAATATTTAAAATTTTGAACAAAATAAATTAAATATGTAATAAAAATATAATTTGTATATAAAAATATTTTAAAATATATAAAAATAGTTAAAAAGAAAAAAAAAAATTGGCCCGCGAGGCCGGGCTGGTTCGCCACGAGCTCTGCCCGTGATGGGTCGGCTCGTTTGGCCCGTTTTTTTCTGGGCTCAATTATTATCAGCCCACTTCGGAGGAATATGGGGTGGCTCGCGAGCCAGTCCGCGCGCCCGAACCCATTTTATACCCCTAGTAGCCGGAGAAGCGTCTATGGTTTTGAATCTCCGAGGGAAAAGGGTTTAGGGTTCGAAGGACGCGGGGAGTCGCCGGAGGTTGCCGGAGGGGATGGAAGTTTCGATTGCAAGCGGCGACTGTGTTGTCAGTTGGTTCGAGATTCCTGTGCCATCTCCGTCTTTTTCTTCTTCAGCCACTGCTGTTTCAAATGGGGATAGTGATCGTGTTTTACTTCCTTTCTCCGAAGATTACGCATCCAGCTCCAATCTCTTTCGTCTGGAGAATCCACAAGACGAACCCTAATGTTCTCGAGCTTCATCTGCGCCTCATTTTCTTCTGAATATTCCAAAAGAAATGCTTTCTTTCCAAGTTTCTATTTATAGACAATGGATAGTAAAGTGTTGAACTTTTGTCTGTACTATTTGAGTTTTGAGAGCTAAGGGTAATAATTTGTGACTATACGCTGTTTCATCTCTTTAATTAGATAGGTTCGAAAGATTTAATAATCTTTATTTACAGGGTTTGATTTAATACAGTTTCTAGTCTTTACAGCTTCAATACACTCGTTCTATATCAATGTTTGGACCGACCAATCTTACATCTCTTCGTAATGCCTCAACAAGAACAAAGGAAACACATTCCGAATTTTATTCAAACCCAGTTTGCCAGTACATGAACTTCTAGAAGGGCTTGCATATGAACTTCACAACATCACATTCAAGCAATGTAAGTGCACAGGGTGAATAATAAAATAAACCCAGCTATATTTTTTTAGCAGTTTGTGAAGATGATACAAACCAAGTTCGGACATGATAACAGTTATGAAACTTGTAGACAAAACTAAAACAACACTTGTGGTATTATGATTCAGACGAGATCAAATAGAATAATAAGTTCACTGGTAGGCGCTGAAACATGTAAAACAGGATACAGAGACTAATATTATTCAAGACATGGCTTCCTTGCCTTACCTTGCGCAAAACCTATGTCGGATGACTCTTGAAAACGAGAGAGAAGAGAACCAGTGGTGTCGGATAATCTGCGCTGTTCAAAACGGAGGCTTGTCCCGTTTGGACATCGTCTCGAAAACTCCGTTCATCAGCCCTTGAACAGATTTCCCGACTCCGGCACCGATGTCCTGTGCAAAATACTTCGCCTGCCCATAAACGCAGGTTCCCAGTGAGGAGCTTTCCGACAGGAAAACATGGCTCCGAAGTTGTGGTCCAGCAAAACAAGTACAAGAAAGGTTACCTCTTGTATGGTCTTCTTCAGATCAAAAGCATCTTTCACTCTCTCCTCCAAGAACGCCCATGTATCTCGATGATCTGTTCCAAGATGAAATCAACTCAAAACCATTGAAGTTGTGAAATCTCTTCAAACCAATAAGATCACAACCTAGGAAACAGAATTCTGGAGAGGATACAACATATTCTAACTAAGTATACAGAAGCAAAACGATACTGTAAAGATCCCACGGGATATTCGCAGGCAAGGAAGTAGCAGACTCTAAGGTTTTGTGGTAGGAAAAGGGCAATCAATAAGCAAACCTGGGGAGTCATCAGTCAGCATGTAAATCTCGGTGGTCGAGTATATTCCTCCAAGAACAGTGCGCTTAACGTACCAGTCTATATCCGAGGCCTCGTCACCGACAGCATGCCAGATCTCATCGATCAGCATGGCCCGTTGCTTGAAACTTGTCGGGACGTTCAGAGGATGGGCTTGGATGCTTAGAGCTTGTGGCCATTTCGAGATGTAGGGAATCTGCATTTCAAGGCGGGTTCTGATCAGTTTAGAGATTCTCTCACTTGGGATCATGCTCTGCAAATCCAATCCAGAATCGATTCTATCGATGAGCAAACGCAGGCACTCATCCATGAAGAACTCAACGAGTGCTGCTTCTTTCCTTGGAAAAGACCCTACGATCGAAGGAGACACGCCGACATCCCTAGCACCAGCCATCATCGCCTCCTCCGTCCAACCCAACCTCGGAACATGTCGGAGCGACGCCGAGAGAACGCGACCCTGCTCCTCCTGGAACTCGACTCTCGGCTTCCTCCTCTCCTCGTGTCGGGGAGGGCCCTCCCCTGCCTCCGTCGACGAAGTCGTGGAAGAAGAAGGAGACGACGTCGTAGGCGCTTGATTAGGGTTCGCAGACTGACCCGTCAACGATTGCGTGTTCACCGAAGTGCAAAATCTAGGAGCCGAAGAGGAAGTGACGATGGTGGGTCGGTAATCGGATGATCGTAGACGCCAATTGGAGGCAGCTCCGGCGAGCAGACGCCTCACCGCCGTTCTGTACATCGTCGCCGGGGGGAGAGGGAGAGAGAGATCCACGTAACTCAGGACTCGTGTCGTGAATTGCAACAGATGCTCCTCAAATGTGAAATTCAGTTCCGAAGTTCTCGTCTCATCAAATGAACCGGGTCAGGTCCAGTCCCGGTCTTGGGTTACGAACCCTAAAAAAACGGTCCTCATGAATAATAGGCCCGTTTTGACTTATGGGCCGAGCCCATTAGTAGGCCCGTTACATGTCAGATCCTCGCAGAATGAGGTTCTGTTCTTCCCTCACACAGAGAACAGAGAAGGCAAGAACTTTTGGGTTGTAGAGCTGGCGAAATGTTTTTTTTTTTTCTGACAAAATGTGGTATTTCATTACTTAAATATATAACATAAACAATGAGTTTTTTATGTTATATATTCACAAAATGTTTATTCATTAAGGATCATGCACCTATTGGAAAAAAGCTACTGTACAGAGAACTACAACGAGAAAGGCTTTTCCGACATTGAAGTTGGAGCCACTAGCCAGCCATGATGATAGTCCCGTCCCATTGATGACAAAACCAAGCATGACTTGCAATGAAAGAAACCAGAAAATGAAATGCAGCAGCTTTTCGTCTACGACTCCTCTTTCGTCTCCAACGGCGACCAGAAGAATCAGCACACAATCGAAGCATCGGGCTGTTGATTATTCTGCTCAAGTAAAATTAAAGGAAGATGTGAATGAAGAGGACAAAACTGCTTGTTGTTTCTTTCTTTGACCTACTTACACCTTAGATGCTTAAGGAGATCACGATTTTGCATCAGGGTTTCATCTGTTCCCTTCATGCCTTTCCTTCTCCAGGTCGACTTCTGTGGAAGAGGGAGCAATTGGATTTGTCATTACAGTGATTAACATTACATCGATGTATATGCACATCAGATGTTCTCCATTTGCTTACACTTTTGCCTCTTTCCCCCCTTATGGTTCCCCCCCCCCCCCCCCCACGCC